>NW_026606878.1:155000-755000 GCF_029890125.1 Rhinichthys klamathensis goyatoka
GAACTCCATCTCATCAGACCTCACAGGTAAGCTGGCATGCATTAATAAGACAAGCTCTTCTGTTTGTAGTGCCTGCTTGACCTTCCCAGGTTTCCTCATTCCTTCTTTTGAACCTTTAATCAATTCAGGTCAGAGCAATTTCTGTTTTTTTCCATAGAAACTTTAGAAGCAAGTCCAAGGGGAGTGATGGAGGCAACAAGAGCAAATTGGGGTTAAGTGCATCGCCCAAGGGCACCACCACACCACAATCAACCACTGAATTATTTTACCCCCATCTAGCGGATACAGTTTTCCCCCCCACCGGCCCCTCAATAACACAAGTCCCAGATCCTTCGAACCATCCTTAAAATGATGTACAGAGTGGGCCCTGTTAAAGCAGCACATAGTTTGTGTGTTACAACGTAAAAAGAAGTTGATTTGCAGTACAAAGGAAGTGCAAGCAAGGAAAGAAGGCATACTGACCTTGAAGCCAGACTGGGATGTAGACAGCATTCCAGTGAAAAGAAACGAAGAGGAAGAAAGAGAGAAATAGAGGTGAGATACACACAGAGTGAGCTGGGTTAACTTGGAAAGCTGTGTAAGACAAAAGAGTTAAAAGTACACGATCCTTCACATGTAGACTTCTGATACAAGCATACTGAACTTTAAAAAAAAAAGCACCTGACAATGTGACATGCAATCTCACACGCTACTCAGTTTAAAGAAAACATATAAAGGCCATATAAAGTCAATAAAAACCAGATGCATCTTTAGTAAGGATGTGAATGGATTTAAAATTTCCAGAGAAAACCCCCCAAACGATGTGACAAAACATATAAATGGAGCTTATAAACATAAAAAAACACATTTAAAAAACATGAGAATCAGCTTTGCTATCCTTACAAATAGTGCTTCTGTTATGCCCCCCATGTGTTTCACCTCTATTTCTTTGTTACACGTCTCTTCAGACTCACCCTCCCATTTTAGCTCCCTCTCAAACAGTGAGCCTTACAATCCTCCATAATTACCGGCAAATTTACTGCTGCTGAATTTATGAAATAAATACCCCAATGCCCCAATTCAACCTCTGCCATTTTTCGGTGACTTTGAAGGCATTTGCGAACAAGACCTGCCTCCGCACCACTGATCTGCAACAAGAGGAGCTTTGGCTTCTCCATCTCTGAGTGAGAAAGGTAATCCTGACTCACTCTGAACAGAACACACCGCTTCTACCTGCCATTCGCGTCTTGATTAAAGACGCAGGCGCTAACAGAAGAGGATCTGTCTGAATAACTCTCCATCAAAACCACATCAACAGTCAAACTCCAGAGTGCCGGAAACTAAGACACAGAAAGAACAATGGGAGGTTTTTGAGAACCGAACTCCCCGGTGTGTTTCGAGAACATAACCTGACTCTGAGTGGTAATTAGCTCGGAGCGCCACGGTTAGCAACTGCGGCTGGTGTTTATTTCAGAAATCTTCTCTCGGTTGACATGAATGATGCATCGAGCCAAGCATATGGAGTTTGTTTTAGTCTAATCCTCTCCTAACGCAGATCTGTAAAGCGTGAGACATTCAACGCAAGTCAGATTAATATTTATGAAACAACAGAAACCCACCAAAAACACTTCCAGTATTCAACAGCGAGAGCCTCAGTGCAAATAAATGTCCCTGTCAGGCTAAAGCAGGGCTTTTTGTAGACGCTGGTGCTTGGGAACGGTCTCCGACAACAGCTTTGAAAGGCCTGAAGGAGGGTTAAAGGGAGCATACACAACTGTCAATGCACAACATCCACATCCGTGACCTCCACGACTCTTTACCGCCGGGCCAGACTCTCCCTCACATTCTTGTCTGTTTACACTCCAGCTCTACTTCAATTATTCATTATCTTTATTTATTTATAAGAGCTGTGAAGATGTGAAAAGGTCTATATTTGCCTCTCATTAATTAGTCCAATTACATAGGCCGAAAACACAGATGTTTACAGTGCAAAAAGTCTAGAAAAACGCTCCGGGAGGAGCAGACATGCATTTGAAGGTGTGCAATTCATAAAGTGTTCATTTATGGAGCTCTTTGTAGCTTAATCACTTTATTCTCCATGTCTACGGACACAGAACATACTTTGGGATCAGAGCAACGTGTTGGGGATTAGAACTAAATCTACAGTCTATGACTGCCATGGATCTACTAGGCATGCTTAATGACAATGCCAACATCCCATAATGCTATTGCTGAAGTTGCCCTCCAAATCTCCTGCAACTCATTCCTGGTCTGACGCCTAAATAAACGGAGGATAAGAGATGACTGAGTGGGTGAGAAGGAAAGCCAACAGAGAACACAAACAGAAAAGCGAGGAAAACAAGGAACAACATTGACACCCTCATCATCATCCTTGTGGCATACAGATCTTTCAGTCTTGGCGGTTCTCCAAAAGTAAAAAGCCAAGTTGAGGGGGCAACACTGCCTACTTATGTGCACCCAATTGAACTATACAATGACAAATGGGAAGCCCTATGGACTTCAAGGACACAAACCAAGGCAACAAGAGCACAAATCTACATCAAGTGCACTATTTTGGACTGGTGTGATCACCTATCTGTTAGTGGCAATATACATGTATAGGCATATAGGTTTTCACAATGCCAAAATGGTGGCTGTCAATACCCAATACAAGGGAAATTTCACAACAAACAACATGGAAAAACTGACACAAATGGAGTAAGAGGGTGACGCAGTAAGAGGGTGACAAGTAGAGAATCCAACAATTGGGGGTTTTATTCCTCCCCCCAAAAAAAATCTGACAAAATCTTCCTTTGCAGACATCTGGGCATATCTTCAGTATGTAAAACATTCATTTAATAAATTAAATAAACCACTATATTATAAAGGGTTTGGGATAGACGGTAGCAACTGTACTGTACATAAAATCAACAGAAGTCTATGTTGTCTTATAAACTTGTGTGTGTGTGTGTGTGTGTGTACCTCTCTAGCTCGTTGATCTTGTGATCCTTGTCATTCTTCTCATTCTCCATCTCTCTGAGGATTTCCAGGAGCCGGTCCACCTCTGTCTGTGCCTTCCCAGCATCCTCCTTGTAGCGCGCCACCTCCTGCTCGAGTGTGGCAATGCGCTCCGATAGTCCTGCATTTACCTGAGCCTCAACCGCAACTGACTGAGCCTGTACGGACCAAAGGTTGAGGTTCAGGGGGCAACAATAACAAAGTCTGGATTTTTTATTTATTTAAAATAATATAGAAATAACTTAAGATGATAATAATAAGAGCAATAATTGAAATGATATACTAATATATATATATATATATATATAGAGCGTAAAGGTGTCCATTCAACCTGTCTGTCTATTTATTTAAAGTAATATTAATCAATAGCAGTAGTAGTAGTAATAACAATAATAATGAAAAATAATATTACATTTAATTAATTATTAAACAAATTATAAACAATTTGATAATTTATCATTTAACCACATTGGATTTGGTGTAAATAGGCCTTAGACCTCAAATTCTCAAACCAGTTTAAAAATGTCCTCCACTGTATCTTTTCACAAACTTTGGGTTTTACATGTGTCTGTGCTGTGAATGGACAAGAAGCTTAGATGCTGAACTGACTTCAACTCTCCATAGTTGAGTAGGGACAAGCTATCAGCGGTCAAGCATGGCCTAGACACTGTCACCAGTACATGTGTGTCTGTGTGTTGTTTTGAGGTCTAAGACACCCAACTCACACCTGGAGGCTCTGTGTAAGGTCCCCCATTACATCACAACAGGATACGACCTCATTAAAGTGTGTGTGTGTGTGTGTGCACATGGAAACACAATCATGCTGAAGTCATCAAAATAATTAGTGACATTACGGCCGTCTAAAGTGCCGGGTCAAGGGCCTCATCTAATGAAAAGTAAATCAATTCACTTCCCCCTGACAATTAAAGGAGTCAGCCGTAATGTTTCTTTCATAAAAGTCCTCTAAAAGGACACAGGTGTCTTCCTGCTGCAAAAAAAACCCTGTGAAAACACAAAAACAGTGCAGGCTTTGCAAGGCGAGTCATTTACACCATGACTAAATGCATGTGTGTACGGACCAAGTCTGAATGCAGAAGACATTCAAAGATAGCTTGAATCTATCCAGAATATGTTTATATAACAACCAGGCACAAAAATAACACAAAATAAAGTAAATCCTTACTGTGACATGCTGGTTAAAAATACAGCAAAGTGTCTGGCCTCAGAGGTCTCTTTAGACTGGCACTGGCTGAAAGAGGACTGTTCTGGTTTATTGAGGATAATATTTGAAGGTGACGTTTAGGCCCCGCTAATTAGCTTTATTAAAGTCTCGACCTGAGGTTGAGTAGGTTTCCACTCTGACCGCCAAGAGCTTGTCATGTATGGACGGACCGGTTGCTGCACACAAGGGCTTTTACGTGTGTGTAAAAGGGCAAGTCTGACAAAGAAATTAAAGTTTGTATACGAAAACACGATACAGAAACGTAATGTACAATTAGCATCAAGAAAGTGTCAGAAAGAGGGCGGAGCAAAATAAATCTGTGAGTACAAGGCATGTTCCATGAATAGGGTCTGCAACTATTAAATGATGCATATGATGTAATCATTTATTTTTATTTGAACAGAAATATATAACTACAAAATAAAATCCAATTTGAGCTGTTTATTTTCTATAATTTTTTCTGTAAATGGAGGTTTATAATTTTTCCAAACCAGTTACTAAAATGTGGGCTATAAATACAGTTTAAGACCAAAAAGGAAAAACAAACTGTGACTTTAATTTCCTAGAAAAAAAGTTTAGTAAATTTAGTAAAATAAATACAAGTAATAATACAATATAATATAATATAAAAAATAACAAACATACTAGTAGCAGCTAGTTTCGGACCAAATTCTGGTTTGAAGTGATTGATAGACCTATATTTTCCATAAATGGAAGGGAATTTTTAATTTTCTACCTAAAGTAACTGGGAATGGTAAAGTTTGCCGAAAGCAGTTAGCACCAAAAAAAGGTGTGTGTAAATATATGACGATAGATTATTTACTTGTCAAAACATTGACTTAGCTGCATGATTTTAATTGTTAAACAGAATTTTGTTCTCGGATATATCAAAAAATTAGAGGAATATAGATATTGATGTTTTTAAAACGTTTCTGCTTTTCATGCAAGGCTAATTTAATTTATGTAAGATAACAGTTTATATAATCGCAAAACCATGATATTTTAGGTTCTATTGCTGAAGTCCAAATCAAAGTACACTTGTTAAGTTGGAATGTGGCACATGACTATTCATCTGATCACATAAGAAAAGCATGTGTTCAGGACCACAGACAAACTCGTTCACAATACGGACACAGCTGTGACCTTTCGAAAAAAACAGAGAAATGGACAAAAACAGTCACAGCGAGACAGACAGACTGGGTAGGAAATAACTAGCATTTGTATAGTTATTAGTGGGCTGTAAGGGACACTGGGTCTGCTTGTAAGTTCTGTGCAGTGTGTTGGTATTGGAACTCCAGAGCGGTCAATCCATATGGCACCATCTTTCAGAGGAACAGCCAGTGTCCCAGCGCAAAACGGGGGATTGTGGGAAATGCGGTTTAATAATGTTGTTTAATAATGTGTTTGTGCCTGTTTGGCTGGGCAAAATAACAGAGCGGCTGTGTGAAAACAGCACACATTTGCAGTGGTTTTTATGCATTTACGCTGGCTTTCTTGACCTATAAATGTTCTTGTGAGAGAACATCTCGTTGCTGAATGGTATGAAAATGCATGTGTGTGCAGCAGGGGATATAAAAGGAGTTTTGATGTGCCTCCATATGAAGTAGTTGAGGAAGTGCATTGGGGGACTCTTGGTTGGTTTGTGAAATGTACACTGTTGGATGTCTTGGTGGCATGTCTGTTCTCATTTCATGAGCCTCGCTGACACCTTAATCCATGTAAACTCCTGGCGGTCACGCAGGGACAGTCGAGTCCTCCGCCCCCTTTCTGTCTCATCCAATCACAGCAGACGCCCACCGAGCTGTCAGCGGGTTTTCACTTGCACTGCTTTTATATGAGACCCTGTGCGAACACAGACGCACACACACTGCCAGCGATTTCATTACTCTTGGAACGGACGATGGGACCCAGATCTTCTCATCAAGCCACGCGAAGAGCTCTGAATATGCATACGAAGGTGATCGGTTCATATGAGTGATTAACATCACCATCCAGAACTAAATGTACACTGCAGTCTAAAAAACTAACAACCACAATTGCACAGAAGCACACAGACTATAACCACTGACTATATATTATGCATATTTAATGAAAATTTAACTAAAAAAATTCAAGCTGTCATCATTTACTCGGTTATGTAGTTCCATAACTTTCTTCCGTAAAACTCAAAAGAGAAATTTTGAAGAGTGTTCATGTTGCTCTTTTCCAACAAATTTTAGTCTACATTCTGTCAAGCTCCCAGAAAAACTATAAAAACAAAATAAAAGGGGTCCATATGTCCAACTGTATGTCAAGACTTCTGCAATAAGGACAGGCTGACTGAAAAAAAAGTTTTATTTTTTGAAAATCTAATCATCTTCCCCTTAATAGCTCCCAAATCTCATTCAAGCACTAGCAAACTCATATTTGGAGCACCAAGATGTCAATTACACCAAGCACCATTTGAGTTTCATTCTTTGCTTGAGGTGGTAAAAACACTACTACTACTACTAATAATAATAATAATAATGGTGGTAAATAATAGTAATCATCATCATGATCTAAAATAAATTTAATTGCGCATGTTCCATGCATAACAAAAAATGTTTTTGTTTGGCATACTGGTTTGGAACGACAAGACAGGAAGCAAATGATGACAAATGTTCATTTTTGAGTTGAACTATCCCTTTAATAAAACTATACTAACGATTAAAAAGGATCGGGGAAATATAGCATTTGTAGAGGCACGTGCACACACCATGTTGACACAGCTCAATGCGACACATATCATCTTACGAACACGGCACTAAATCCAAGCTCTGCTGCGGAGCAACGTCAAACCACACAAGACCATCACTCTCTCAAGCTTTAGATAAGAAAAGATCTCATGCAAGCAAATCTCAGAACACTCAGAGACTCCGCCAGCCCCCTAACATATCCTCTCTATCTCACATACACACAAAACTAAACTTGAGATAAGCCTCAAGCTCATGCAAGCAAAGCTTCACTCACACATTTATTAGTTACACACACAGAGAGACACTGGCACTGCTAAGGGAGGCTTTTCACACCAAGATGCACTTACAAGATTGAAGGGATGGCCTGACATGAGCTCAGAGCGCTTTCGGAAAGAAAGAAAGAAAAACACAGAGGGGTTGGGGAAGAAACAGAATTGGGTGATACACAGAGAGCGGTGACGAAATATTTTATAGGAAAAACGTGAGAAATATCTGATCTGGTTGAAAAAAACAGGAGGCGAAGATGACAAAGAGGCAAGATCAAGAGAGAAAATGAGAGAAAAGAGAATGAGCTACATATAGAAGAGACTTGAGATCATTGGGAATAGGGCTGCAAGATATACAGTATCAAAATAAATATGATCCAGTGTTTTTTCAGTAACTCGGAGCGGCTTGGTTCATTTACTGTAAATCAAGCCACTCTGAGACACTGACAAAACACTATCATGGGCGGCAAATGTGTAAAAGAACACAGTGCTGCACTTCACTTCACTCTGAAACACACAGCGCATATTTATTTGCTGAAAAACTGCCAAAATAAAAGCTTGATGGTTTAACATTAAGAAATGAAGAAATAATAGCCCTATTTGGAGTGAATGTGCAGCGCTAGTATAATACAATATCAGCAATCACAGACATTCGTATTCACACAGGATTCGATTTCTCAGAGGACCGGTGAGTTTGCCGAAGAACATTTGCCCTTGATTTCTTTTATCAGACAGGATTAAAATCAAGAAACACGCCTATGAAACATGAATTTCTCTAATGAAAACTAGTCTTGTCCGAATAGGGCTTAAGACATAAATATTAATTATATTATAAATGATTTACAGTGAAATATAAAATCAAATAAAATTATTAAATATTTTATAGTACAATAGTATTTTTGCAAAAAATAATAATATTTTGTTTAATATTTTATAAATGTTTAATAAAAATAATTTTATAATCCTATTGAAACGGTCAAACAGTGGAAATGAAGACTATGACAACTGTGATAAGACTTTTTTTTTAAACTCCCTTCACTAAAAAAAAAAATTCTAACTTTTTTACCTCTAAAAGGATGCTTCAAACTAAAAAAAAAAAGAAGTCTTCAGAGTAAAAAGACATTTTTCAGCTTTTTTAAATGATTTTTTTATACAGATGCACTCCCCTAAAAAAAAAAAATCACCCAAATCGTTCTAGAATTCTTTCCAATTAAAGCTATTTAAATCAAAATTCCTGTACTTTTTTTAAAAATTCAATAAACAGCTCTGTTACGAAATCAAGAGAGCTGTCTAGCTGGGTAACATTTTAAGTATCAAAATGATGATACCACATCTTTGCCAGAATGTAAGCCAGCATCACATATATCCTTGTCCAAACTCTTTCTCCAAATTCTAAGGTGCTAAGCACCATGTAAATGTACAATAATTAAGCTAATTTCATTCATTACTTTAAAGCATTGATAGAAAAAAATGTTCTCTCTAAATCAAACTAAACTGATTCACACAGTTTTTGTATGTGCTGTGCATACTATCTTAGCAAAATGCTAACAATCAACTTTGAACATTTCTTGAGTATCTTTTCGCACTTGCATTTGAGTGACTATTAACATAACTGCTCTATTTGAGTGTTTAAAATCAGTCAAGTACAATATTCTGGTTCATTAAGAATGCTGCCGTTGAAGGTAGTGGTCTTTGTTGACCATGGACAGCGAGGCTGCTAGCTAGGGTCTGAAACAGAGCTAATATCTTCCCTATAGCACTCGACGGAGAAAAGCTCCACAGGTAAAGTGCACTTAGGCGAACATTCAGCTCATTGTCATTGTTTTAAGTGTTGTCAGAGTAGCGCTAACGGCGTGCCAGTCACCGTAATGGCTTGTTACGCGCTCCTGGCTGCTTAGCTGACGAGACTCGCTGTATTTGCTAGCTGTGATGCTTCAATTCCATTCAAGTGTCTGGCTCACCTTCTTGAGCTGATTCTCAAGTTTGGTGCATTCCTCTTTCTTCTGCTCAAGAGAGATTTCGAGACCCTTCAGCTTGGAGTCCTTCTTCAGTCCAGAGGAGGCCAGGGACGAGGCGTGCTCCTTCAGGTCCAATACAGAGGCCTGAGGGCGAGGGAAAGGAAGGTTAAATCAGAGAGCACTTATTGAACAATCTACCTCTGAATGGAGACGATCAGGTTTAGGGGGGAGAAAAAACTAATGAAAAGCAGGAGACGACTTTGCTAACGTCATTCCACAGTCCCTGATTGCACTGAAACAACCTGAGCACAAACACATGTAAATATGCAGATCAGAACCACAGCCAGCCGTTTCGAGCCAATTTCAACAGCAGGAACCACAAAGAGCCAAGACAAATTGCCATGTGAGTTTTTTCTTTTCGAAACACACATTTGTATACAAACATGCAATCAAAAGGATTGAATTAAATCAGATCAGATAGGATCAAATAAACTGGACCTAATCTGGAAACATTTGAAACTAGAATTATTTTTTAAAGGGACAGTTCACCCAAATATGACAATTCTTACTCGCCCTCATGTCATTTCAAAACGGTATTATTGTTTTTCTTCAGTGTAATAAATGGAGATTTGAGCTTGACGGCTAACAAAAGGATGCAAAAGCATCATAAAAGTGGCTCATACGTGAGGTCATACATTAGTTCATGAACGAATCATTATTTTGAGTCAATATATTTGCATTGAATCTTCTGATCTTTTGAAGTTCACAAAACCAGTCAAAATGATTTGTTCATGAATGAGATCCAGTTTCAGAGTTCAGCTCACTGACTCACTTACGGTTATTAGTAAATAGTAACTTCAATTTCAGTCGGTTTCTCACCCAAAGAAGGACTTTGAATATAGCGCTTGAAAATAGGGCTTTTGAATATATAGTTATACGGACCACTTAACGATACTTTTATGGTGCTGTCGTATTGCTTTTTTAAAGGACGAAAGCTCCAACCTTGGGTGAACTGTTCCTTTAACAGCACACAGGGTTTTATGAGGAATAATGCCATAAAATATATAACAGGAGAACGATTTTGTGTAACAGTAGCGTACATCTCAATAGTAATATCACAAATATCGTGTGCTATAATGTACAGGGCTCTGCACATATGCAGTACATCAGCTCTCTGTTTTTTTAAGCCGAGTCTCGGGCATGCTGTTAAAACTGCAGCCCTCCATCCATGAGGCCTTTCCTGCCGTTTCCGCTTTCAGTCGGAGAGCCCCACAATTTCACACTCGACTGGAGTCCGCGGACCAAAATACACACTTAATGTTCATACTGCCGCGCCGCGTTCTCTCGCGTTGGTAAAGAAAACAGGAGAGGGGAATGATGGGATGTGCTGGACTCCACACTTTATGATTAGAGTGCGGGAGGGGAGGCCGAATGAGCTCGGAGCGAAGAGGTCACTGCTCAGGAACAATACAATGCAGGAAAAACAAGGAGAGGGATATAACAGGATGCTGAGCGATGGGAGGCTGCCACATACAGCTCAGGACAGCAGTCGAGATCCAAGGACACTGACGCACGTGCAGCAAATGGACATGGCCGGATCTCAAGAAACCTCTCATGATTTCTGAGGCATATTTCACGACAAAAAAAAAAAAAAAAAAATCATATTTTACAACAATTCAATTAAGCCCACTTTTACGACCAGTAAGATGTTTTACCACAATGCTCATTTAATCCAAAAAAAGAAAAAGAAAAGAAAGATGGTATTTTCAAAACAAATTTACCATAACTATTCATGAGTAGTTCATGCATATGACCTTTTTTCAATCAACATCAAGATTGAAGTTCAAATTTATATGAATGTAAACTATCGTTCAGAAGGGGCCGGTAAGATTTTTTTAATGTTTTTGAAGTTTAAGTCTCGTATGCTCACCAATACATATTGTTGACAGCATTTATTTAAAATATAATTTTTCTGCAACAACATGTAACAGCTTTTACTTTTGATTAATTGTAATAATTTATTTTAATAAAAACATTAGCCAAAAATAGCCTAATGGGCAGCACTTCGACATACTGTACACAAAGGCAAAAAACAACAAAAAATAAACCATAAAAAATGTCTTACTGACCCCAACCTTTTGAACAGTTGAGAATGTCATTGTATTACAGTAATTGTTCATTTTTAAACAGTGGAGAAAAAATATATATTAATCTGAATTAGAGTAAGGAGAATTTCCGGGGGAAATGTGGTTAATGGTCATTAAAATAATGGCAACACAAAACACCTTAACAATCCTCAAAATATGCATCATTTTATTTCTGCAAACTGTAATTCTTATTTCTCTCTTTGATTGTGGTGTGAAATGTGACTTGGGCATAATTTCATGAGAATGTGTATGGCCTTTTGGAAGCAAATAGAAATGGAAAGGGGGAAAAGAAAGATGCCGATGAGAGGAAGAAGCGACGGGGTGAGACAGGAAGTGGTTTAGTGGTGGGGATGTGCATCGCCCATGTTCTAGAGGCAGACAGCGGAGAGGAATGCAGAGATCACAGCAAACAAGAATAACCTGAATAATAAAACAGCCACAGACACAGAGCTGCGGGAACACTGGTGTACGTGCACACTGCAGACTCCATCATTAGAGGGATAGTTCAACCAAAAATTAACATTCGGTCATCACTTACTCACCCTCATGTCGTTCCAGAGCCGTATGACTGTTTTTCTTCCATTGAACACATATGGAGAATTTTTGAATAATGTACAGGTCATTCTTTCCATGCAATTACAATAAATGGGGACTGAAGATTTCATGCTTCAAAAAGGACACAAAAAAAAGTACTATGAAAGCACCATAAAAGTTATGAAGTAGTCCATATGAACTGTATGCTATATTCCAAATCTTCAGAAGCCATATGAAGCCAAAACTGAAATCGTTATTCAAAATAAAATAAAATAGAGAATTTTGAGGAAATGTGCTTTAAAAAAAGCAAAAATCCTTTATGGTGCACTTATGTCATTTGTGAAGCTTAAAATTTTCTGAAATCTTCAACGACCAATTATTTTTTTTTATTTTTTTTTTTATTTCCACGAAAGGAAAAAATGTCATACAGATTTGGAACGACATAAGGGTCAGTAAACGACAACCACATTTTAATTTCTTTTACACTGACGTAAAGGCCATTGGAGAGCTAAAATACCAGAAAGTGCAAAAGGAATAAAGAAAGAGAAAAGGGATAGAAGGCAAAAAAAAATAAAAAACCTGAACAACAGTGCAGAGTTGAAGACGGAAAGAGAAATGAGCAGTTGCTCTCTGGGAGGGGCTGTTCCCTCACATTTAGAATCCTCCATTTATCTTCTTGTCACACACACACACACATACACACACACACACACAGGACTGACAGTGCTGTGGGTCCAGCATGTCTGTTCTCATCGCTACAGCTCCTCTGGGATTGTGCGGATGGCTGTGGAATCAGTCTGTCTCTATCAAGCCTGACTGAGCACCTTATCCAATAGTACATATTTAAAGGAAGTTGCTTCTAATGCTGTCTGGAATCCACTTCGACCTCTTTAATCCGCACCCGACACATTATACAGGATTACTGCGTTATAATGGTCATGTTTGCTCGTACAGTACAAAAACCTGTAACATGACTTTCATTTACAAACACAATAATCTACTAATCATACAGAAACATCAAATATGTGCAAATATATAACAGGAAAAAAAAGTGGTACGCTTGCATATTGGAAGGGTTTACTCACAGTTCTCCAGATAGAAGAGATTTCGTTTAGGATTTAGTTGTGGATTTTAGTTGAGTGTGCGTGCCACCATTCAAGACTACAATATTTACACCGCAAACCCAAACTTCTGTTCACAAATATGCAACCAGATTACACAAATCTCAAAGTATGTTTGCAAGATGACATTGTAGTTTAACGGTCATCAACAGAGTAAATGATGTTGTAGACAGGGTGGTTTTCTAAAAGAACACAACACATTATCTCTCGAGTCCAAGATCAAAACATTTTGCTCTCTAGATATGGTTCGCCTCACTGCTACAATGTAAATCGATGTCATTTTTTTCACCCATTTCATTGTCAACCAGGTGAAAATCATTAGAAAAACTCATCAAATGTGCAACTTCTTACAATACTGGCATTAATAAAGCATTAGTTTGTGAGTTGAAGCAAACAGAAGCGCTCACCTCGCGATCGGACAGATCTCCCTGAAGTAGACTGACTTTCTCCTTCAGCTCTTTCAGCTCTTTCTTGTTGCTCTCCAGTTCTTCGCTCTTCTCTCTCTCGTCTCTATCCCTCTGTTCCTTCAGACGCTCGATAATACGCTCCTGCAAACAAGAGAGGACATGTTAAATGTGTGACTTAGAAGCAGAGGGAAAAATGAATAATTTACTCAACCTCATGTTGCTACAAACCCATGTTATATACAGTATTTACTAATAGTTTTAGGTGATATATTCACATTAAATAATAATTCCAATAATAATCCATTAATCTAGCACAAAAATATTATTATTGCTATATTATTAATTATTTAGATTATTCCAGTCATTGTTGTTAAAAAGTATAATTTAAAGTTAAAACTAGTAAACATTATTATAAATAAATAAATAAATAAACAAACATGAATCTGGTGCAATAAACTATTGTTATAATTATTATTGATATTAAAAAATAATATTAAAACTAATATAATTTTAAATAAATAAACCGTGCCTTTAAGCTTTCACTTTACTGGTTGGATATCTGTATTATGGAAGGTTGAACACTATAATAGTACATTTTCTATTAACTTTTCTTTTAAAGAAAAAAGTGGCACAAAGAAAGAGGAAATGATTTTGTGGTTATGTGCATTCAGTTTGTGTAAGGGATGTAATATTTACCCAAAAACAAGAGTGGGCCAACACCTGTCAAAATTTAGAAAGAGCAGACACACCAATTCCTTAATTCCCAACTTAAGCGTAACTCTGCACGGCTAGTGGAACATATTTGAATGAACACATTGGGCGTACGATCCATTAATCTCACACATGTGTCAACTTTGGCCAGGTGTTGGAGGATTTGGCCACGTCTTCTTTCAGAAAATGGAAGTAACTTTAGTAGAAATGAGTCAGATCTGATGTGAACGGCTACTATGCTGTACAGTGCGCACTTTAATAACGCAGCAAAAAAAGCACCTTTAATAATCCTGAGAGAGGAAAAAGAGACACACAGAGCAATAACGCGAGACAATAAGAGGTCTGAGGAAAGAGTGTTTTGGCGCAGCCTCGCGTTCGCAGTCGATGGCCTGTGAAAGAGGACGGCTGGAATCATGGAGAGCATCAGCCTCCAGCACTTTCACACCCGCGCCGGCCAAAACTCACACACCGAGCGGCCGAACCGGACAATAATAATACAGCTCTTTTTGAGGCCCGCACTGCATTTCTCACCACAAAGGCTGTATTTCACTCTCCCGAGCCGGCGTTCCTGGCCGATCCTCGCTGAGCTGTGACATTAAGCATGACCGCTCATCGCTGTGCCAGCTAACTCTCTCCGTGATGCTCAGCCCCTGATGCAGCAACCGGGGGTCAGAATGTGGCTCGTACGGCATCCGAGGCGTGTGAAATGGAAAACTGTGTGTGTCTAACTCGGGAAGGACAGAAATGGTCTGAGTGAGGGAACGTGGTGCAAAAGTGTATACATGTACGCCTGTGTTGGAGTGTGTGAGTCCACTTAAAGAGCCAGAGCTCCCCTTTTCAATATGCAGATGGCTGACAAAGTTGATTTCCGCCCCGCGGCTGGGAGGAACAGGAGGCCCAAACCTCGGCGCGTGAGGGTATGTGAGCGAGATGAAGTGGGGAAACGCAGAACAGCAGATCGCCGCCAAACTGCGGACACATAAGACAATGCTAATAACCCCCGGGTCTAATTCATTCATATTCATGAGGTGGAGCTCGGGGAGTGGGTGTGGGGGATATGTTGATTCGGAGAACTGCGTCATCTGGATGTCCGTGACCTGAAACATTCAGAGAGAACTACGAGAAGGTGTTGGCGAAGACAATCACACATGCGATGTGAGTTGATGAGAAGTGACGGGGATTGACCCGTGGATCCGTGCGCTTGCTGGGAGGTCAATCGTAGTGTGAGAATGACTGAGGCCTTACATAAGGGTGTGTGACAGAGCAATCTTCACCGCTGTCACACACACAGCTTCTGCTGTACAGTATATGTTACCTGTGAACTCGTGTCCTTCAGAGACATAACACACGCTACTACCATTCACAGAGTAGTTCATAATAATATTTATAATAATAACTAACTAAATGCAATATTAAAATAATACTTACTAATAATATTGATTTACACATTAATATTACATATGACTTAATATTAATTATTGATTGTAGTTAGAAAATACTTCTATACAAGAAAATACCAATACTAGTATTAATTTAAAAAAAAGAATTTAATATTTATATAATATGTACTGTTAGTATTAGATTATCCATTGATATTAAAAATTATTATTAATTGTAATAATAATAATAATAATAATAATAACTTAACATAACAACATGTATAAATGTACTAATAATACTAGATCATACATTCATATTAAATAATAAAATTAATAACAATAACAATAATATCTTACTGTAATATTTATATATTTACTAATAATATTAGATAATACATTTATATTAAATAATACAATTAATAATAATAACAATAATATCTTACTGTAATATTTATACATTTACTAATGGTATTAGATTATGCATTCATATTAAATAAGAACATTAATAATAATAACAACAACATGTATTAATTTGATTTATTATTTATATATTTATCATTTATTTTTATTATTATTTACTATTATTTAATATAAATGTAATATATAATATTTACTAATGATATTAAATTAAACATCAATATTACATATTAATTAATATTAATTGTAGTAAGAAAATACTATTACTATTAACACAAAAAAACAACCTAATGTAATATTTATATAATATTTACTATTATTAAATCATTAATACATATTAAAAATTATGAATTGTAATAATAATAATAACTCAATGTACTATTTACAGCTATTTACAGTACTATAACTATTTTTGGTCGGACCCTTCACTTGCTGTAATGCTCTAAAAACTCACTACAGATGACAAAAATACAAAACCAGTGCTTTAGTTCCAGTTAATGCAAAAAATCTGTACCACCAATCCAATTGGGCGGTGTTAACTAACAGGCAGTTGCTTCAAACACTACACGGGTGAGAATCATGGCAAACAAAATGTTGGTATCATAACAACCCTAAACCTGATTGATGGATGTAGGTGTCTGTAAATGAATGTGTGTGTGTTGGTGTGTGTCCACCTTCTCAGCCAGGGCCTCCTCCAGCGTGGTGAGGGCCGTGTCCGTGTTTGAAGTGTCGGCCTGCAGGGATTTGACGCGCTCCTTTAGACTGGTCATCTGCTTCTCCTTATCCTTCAGCTGCTCCTGCAGGTTCTCAATCTGCACAGAGAGAGAGACAGTTTTACGACATCGAACTGCTCCAGATGAAGACATATCTATTAAAGCACAATAAACAACATTTACTCACACTTAAGCTCAGAGTAGACTAAGTGAAGCCATTTTTCATTTTATTTTCGGCACTTCCACTTACAGCATTCCATATGTAACATTAGGAATGGGGGGAGGGACGGATCGGTTAAAAACAATCTATTTTTTTCCCCACTGTTCAGCTGAAAATAAATAATGACCTCATTAGAAGCATATTCAGAACTAATTCTCTTCATAAACTTTCCTTATCTGCGTGCGCGGCTGGCGTGTGCGTGACGCCGCCGCTGATGAATGACACGGGAGAGATGGGCATTTCCACGTTTCGCTCCATTCATCATGTCCCGACAGCTCAATGAAAAGACTGACTGTTTCTGTCCGCCGTTTCACATTCAATTAAACGCTGACGGATTTGATAAATAGTTGCCGTTTTTGTTTCTTTTAGCTGCTTTGAAACAACCTGCCGTTGATAGAGCGTCTCTCTGTGAAAACACATTTTATCAGCAGGCCTACCTCGAGTGTTTAGATTAAAAGTTCTCGGGCTGAACAAGATAAAGAGAAAATATATGGTATTTGATATGAACGTAATTGTTTTAAGACGTATAACCAAATATTCTGAAATGTTGAAGTTTTGTTGCTATGGCAGCAGCCTCACAGTCAACGAGAAAGAGTTATATCACAAAATAACAAACATGAAATACATTTTTTTACATTCAAATATTTTATTAATACATAAAAAATATAATCAAATTCTAAATATTCATATTATAAAAATATTTTCATTCTTTTTAATTCAATAACACATACATGCATGCATACATATATATATAACATATTTTATTGGTTTTCCTTCATGTCATGTGACCATTAACTATAATCAGGGAACTGTGAACTTAATTTTATTTATTATTATTATTAACTTAATTTTAATATTGGCCTAACTTATTAACTTAAAATCTCAGGGTGTACTTCAAGTAAATATATAAAGAGACAAACACCTTCCAAAGACAAAAGTACATGGTTAAAGGACTCAAATAATAATTATTGTGTTCGTCAGGAGCTAATTAGATATGCAATGTTGCAATGTTGAGAAAACACTCCTTAAAAGTGAAATGATTTCTGTAAATCCAGTGATCAACTACTGTGTGTGTGTGTGTGGCAGTTTTTAGCGGCTGGTCTGTGTGTGCAACAAATCTGGAAGACCTTCTGAACGTATACAAGCAGTAGGCTTTTGTAGAAAGGACCATTTAAAAGATAAAAAAAGAAGTAGTAGGGAAAATCAATGAATTATGAATAATTTACTGCCATTGTGAGAATAACATGTAATCATGTAATCAATAAAAAGTAACTGTAGTCTGTTGAACTGTATTTTAAAACGTAATATAATCTAATTACAAGTACATAATCCAGATTTTATTTATACATGTAATCAGTTACTACCCAGTGTGTGTGTGTGTGTGATTATTAATAAATAACTTTTGTAGCTATTATTACTATAAGCCAAACAAAATGAACATGGCAAAAATCTTTGGAACCCATCTCTTATATCTTTTCTCCCTTTGTAGTTTGTTTTCATGCCACTTCCTGTCTTGAAGTGCCTTGCGATTTAGAAGCAGAACCATTTTTTATTCAGTTCCCGGTAAGGAGCGAGAGAAAACTGCGAAACTGTTTTTCAAACCAAACCACTGAGAGAGATAAAGCGGTGTCGACTTATGAATTTAATTAAAACGGTGAATGTTTTGGCAAAAGCGATTACAAGGATAACAAATGTAGGCAGAGGGAAAAGTGAGAAGAAACCCTATAATGAATTTGCCCTGGTTCAAAAAAAAAAACTACAGTTGTTGCTCGAATAATAAAAAGTTCGGCAGGGTGTGTTGTTTTAAATAATTTCAGACATGTTTGGACAGATGTCGAGGTTAGTCTCAGCTGGTTTTAAAAAATAGGTTGTGCTGATTGGTCTCGATTTGTAAAATTGAGTGGAATTGTGGCAGATTTTTTGTGGAAGACATAAACATGTGCACAAGGAGAAGTGTGTGCACATGCATGTCCATTACGCACAATTAAACATCTCCAGCCCCTCATTAATCAAACACACACCTGACAGCTCCACCTGTCCGACGAACCCATCACACACACACACTCCTCCCTTTGATATAGTCTGCGGTCGCCCATGAAACCTGCTTGTGTAACACAACCTGATTACGCTCCTCTGCCACATTACCCAGCGCCCCCAGAGTCTTGGGTTACCCCGCGCAGCTTCGGCTATACCCTCATGAATATTTCATAGCGCTCTTACTATGCATGTGCAGAGTCATATGATAACTGCAATTATTTATGCATGTGCAGAGTCATATGATAACTGCAATTATATTTTGGAAAACAATCAGAGCATTGAGTAGAAAACTGCAATCCTGTCTCAGGCTAATGGAGGAAAAATGCCTTCATCTTCCTCACGGACGAGACGGACATACAGATCTAGATTACGGGGGATCCATGTCAAGCCAAATGATGATTGCATTCAAATAGCAGCCTATTAAAGGAGAGAAAGTCCGTGTTGGGATTCCAGGAGCAGGTTTAATCCGGAATTGGATGACCTGCTAACTAAAACTGAGAGAAGAATGCTCTGTATGTATACTGTATATATGGACACACACACTCTCACACGCTTCTCTGCCTCGTTTCTGGTTTCATCCGAGAGTGTGTGAGCGGATAAGAGACGAGACAAAAAGAGCAGCCTCCCGTCACAGAGATATAAACGCATGGAGACTTAAAGGGATCTGTGTGTGTGTGTGTGTGTGAGAGCGAGAGGGGGGGTGTCTGAATTATTAAAGAGTGTTTTGTTTCACTTAGTGATCTGCTGCTTGTCAGTGTGGTGTGAGCTCTGGAAACAGACAGAGAGGCACACGACACACAACAAGACAACATGCGCGGGCACACACACGCACAGAGTGAAAAGATTTGAGCGTTTACAGCGGGTTGCATCAGAATTGTATGCAATGTGCAAGCCGAACAAAACAACATGTCAAACCCACAGAGCGGAGCGACAGGAGGGGAGATCTTTTCTGAGGACTTTCAGCAGATGGGTACTAAGAAGTGACTATGTATAAGAGAAAAAGTGTTGGCAATATTTTGCTTGCGCTTATTATTATTACACGGCTCTCCGGAATACTTGACACGCCGTTCTGAGGTCGAATATTTCTGCATAATAAACACTAAACTGTATAACACAATGGACGATAACTATAACGATAAAGATATTGTTCTAAAAATCTTTCTAAATATAAAAGAATAGCAGAGTCCATACCACAACTAGAACAATAACGCCACAGAGGAACGATATAGTTGGAATCACTTTCATAATGACTCTTCTACAATCAATTTGTCTGGACGGCTCCTTTCAGGCTGGTCGGTAAACGGCCACTGTTATGATTGGCTGACGTCATTGCATATCAACGCCCACTTGCTATTGCACGCGAGTAAGTGTTTTGAAAACATTATCCATATAAAACCGTTATGAATTATGATGAAATCATTTCCTTACGGTTTGTGATGCAGCTGCTATCGGATCCAATACAGTGGATAATCCAATACTATGGTGCGATGATGTATAACTACGGTATTCGTCGATGTCTTGATCTGGAGGCGGTCATATGCAAATGTATTTGCCTGTGTGATGTCACAGATCCCGCAATATCAAAATGAGCCGTTTTATGGAGCTTGATTAAATAAATGCTTTGTTTATAATGAGGAGGATGTTTTAATCTATGAAACTTGCAGGATGCTTTAATGGTACAAAGACCTCTTATATCATGAAATATCATAATTTCTCATATCATGACCCCTTTTAATAGCAAATCCAACACCACTTTTTTGTGTGTGTGTGTGTGTACCTGACCCTTTTCAAAATTTCCTAGATATCTCGTAGCACTCTGCGATCTTTTTTTGCTCAAATCATGAAATAATTTAAACTCAAATGTTCATTTATTTATTTGAAAAAATAGATAAGTAGCCAATTTGCATTGGGGTCTTGATCCACCTGTCAGGATCTATATTGCAACATAACATGTAAATGTCATTTATGAGAGGTTTGCTGAAACGGAATGGGTGGCGTCGAACACACACGCTGCTCAGTAATGCAAATGTGTGTCAGGAGTTTGGCACCTGAGTGGGTGAGACCTGACAGGTAAGTGGCATGACGCCAGTCTTTGTGTCTGCAAACTCCCACCTCCCACACACAGAAATAGGTTTCCCATAATTTTTCAAAATCGTCACAATTCATATTCCAGCTTTGATCACCATATGTTAGTAACTAGTTGCCGTGCCAGGTCTGTGCCGACTAGTTATGGATCACATGACTTCAGTTGCACTGGTTTGATTCAAAGTGACAGCAGGAGGAAAATTCCAGTGTGTAACTGCGCCTCATTAGCTTTATATAGTAAATCGCAACGGACACATATATTTGGAATAATGCAAAAGTTCAAGGTGGTCAAAGATTTACTGGTTGCAGCTGAAGCTCTTTAATGGGCATGAATTTAGAGACGTACAGTCATGACATTTATCTGAGAGAGTTTCACTGTTGGATGTTTCGAAATGCTTCCCTTTATAGAAGCACTTCTGCTACAAATTTCAAAGCTAAAACCAAAATGAACAAAAATGCCATTATTATTTACAATAACTGTGATTTTTATAGCAATTACTGTTACCTGTCAGCATTAGAATGATTTCTGAAGGATCATGTGACACTGAAGACTGGAGTAATGATGCTGAAAATAACATCACAGGAATAAATTACATTTTAAAATATGATCAAATAGAAAATGGTCATGTTAATGTTTTACTGTGTTTTTCATCAAATAAATATAGCATTGGTGAGCATGAGAGTCTTCTCTCAAAACATTAAAAAAATCTTACCGACCCCAAACTTTTGAAAGAGCGTATAATCTTTATTTGTTTAAAAAACATTTTTTTTATTTAAATGTCAAATTAAATGACACATTATAAAAATGCAAATAATAAGCGGCCTGCTATTGCAACAAAAAAAATATTAGATCAAATTTCAAAGTACAGTATTACCATTCAAATTTTACATTTTAATTTAAAACTTTGTTTTATTTGCATTTTTATAATGTGTAAAACAAACATGTTATTAAAAGCACTTTGAAATTGAAAAGTCTGAGAAACAGGGTGAGCAAAAGGAGAAGTGAAGAGGAGGAGGAAGTGTCGATTAATTACAAACTTCTGTAGAACTTCTTTTCCCCAATTAAGTGGAAAGCAGAGAGGATCTTTCTCTCGCTCTCTATCAGACTGTTAGGGGCTTAAGACTCTCACCCGTTTGATGTGGGTTTTATCATTATTTTAACACAAGGCACTTATTAGCATGTGCCCTCTTAAAGCTCCATTCTCTCTGTCTGTGTGTCTGTGTGACTGTTTCTCTCTCTCTCTCTCTCTCTCTCTCTCTCTCTACTGAGGGATGGAACAAACAATGTAAAAGGCTCTTTCTCAGCAAGATCACAACTCAGTCCCGACACGCTCTGTTTAAGAGGCTTTCCTTGTGGTGCTAAGCCTGTTAGCCTTCTTCAACCCCTTAGCCGTCGAAAAGAAGGGGGGAGAAAGCGTTCTGCGTTCTGAACCAGCCTTCAAAAGTGTAGCAAATTGGACGTTCTTCGTCCACAGGGGCGTTTCAGGGGTTAGTGAATGTGCAGGGTTTACACCAAACCCTCTGTGAATGTGCATAGGGACATCCTTCGATGAAATACTGGAATATGATACACTCGATAATACATGTTGAAACGTTACTTGTGCGGTGAGTCATTGTTAATGAAGTAAAACTCTCAATATTAGTGGAGCAGAAACAAAAAAATGTCCCACTCTCTGCCAATTGAAACAATTTGTATGGATTTTTAAATAAAACAACAATGCTGACCTGCATTGTTTTTGCAAACTTTTTGGCTCGCAAACGTTTGGGGAAGAAAGATTTTTTAAATGATTTTGAAAGACGTCTCAGTAACACTTTACTTAAAGCCTTTATGTATAATGCATCATCGAGGTATTCATAAAGCACATTATATATTTTCAGAAATAATTGTAAACAAAGTAAAAATGCATTATAATACTTGCCGATTCATTGTTAAATCTAAGTGTGTTTTAATGCATTATACTTTCTAAAGGTGTATTCAATGAATAGATCAGTTTTATAATGTTTTATAACTGTGGTTACAATTATTAATGAGACCATACAATGCATTAAAAATACAATAATAACGCATATAAAGGCTTAAAGTAAATAAAGGCTGCATTTATTTGATTTAAAAAAAAATCTACATTAAAAACTGTAACATTGTGAAATATTAAAATCATACTTTTTCCATATATTTATCTATATTTTATAGAGAATCTATATTCTGCAGCCATTAATTCCAGTCTTGAGTGTCACATGATACTTCAGAAATCATTCTAATATGCTGATTTGGTTGAATGCTAAAAATAATCACTTTGATCAATGTAATGCATTCTTACTGAATAAAAGTATTCATTTCTTTAAAAAAAGGAAATTAATACTTTAAGCCCAAAAAGTGCAGTCCAATGCAAACTGTAATTTGATGACAGTTTTATGTCGTCAAGGTGTCACGTGTGTTCAAATGTTAGCGGGCTGAATGCTTCTTCTAGGAGAAACACAGTTGCTGAGAAAAGTTTGTGAGGTTCATGACATGTTTCATGTTTCTTAATAAAAGTGTTTTGCAAGAACCTCGATGTCCTGGATTGTGTTTCAAAGGTTGCCAACAAATTCCTTGAGCAACGCTGAATATTGGGTGTTTATTACATCCGAATGGAGCGAAACTCTGACCACAAAGTCAACAAACAGGTTTGGTTTCTTTGGTATCGTCTGCAGACCAGGATTTATGAGCAATTATTTCATTTCGTTTCAAAATAAGATGTGATATGCCGATAGTCTAAAGCCTATTTTTGTATTAATTGCAATCCTAAATGGATTTAATAATGATAAAAATCTCCAGACGTGGAAACTTTATGGCAAAAAAACATCCCAGAAGCCCACCCCTAGCGCTGCCCATGTTCATCCACAAGACAAAGTGTCTCGGACGACCCTCTCATGCCAAAGAGAGCTGCTCTCCATCAAGACGCTCGACTCGAGTTTACATACTTGAGCGAGTTCTGCTGAACTGTGTCTTGTATTCCGCCCTCCTTGCATTAACAAATGTTATTTTCTGCAGCCTGTCCTGCCGTGAACTTGCGAAAGAATTCCCATCCAAACCGCTGTTTTCAATATTTAGTTCGGCCGCTTCCACTGCGGATCTGTCTGCCACCTTATCTGACAGTTGCAAATTAAATTATCGTTATTTTCCAGGCTGTTAAAGGGTAAGTGCTCGGTTAAACACAAAACACTGAATATAAACAAAGAGAGAAAAGAGCGGCCCGAAACTCTCGGCAGCCGCTGGAAGAGGTGTTTTGCTCCGTCCAGCATGCACTCGCTCACATCCGCGCAGGCAAACCGTGCCACTGAGAAGGCAGAGAGCGCCGCACATGAACCGGAGCCGCTGGGAAAACAATTACAAAGCCAAACAGCTCCGAGAGGGAGAAAAAAAATATGTTCAGACATTAAAGGAGAGTGCGAGAAAAAAGAAACGAGCCCAGGCTAGGCCTCCTCTGAGAAGCAATGCATACATCACAGGACATTGTGTATCTATTCATTTACTCACTTATATACACAGACACACACAGTCTAGGAAAGCTCATTTTCGTATCCACAAATGTAACAGCGCTATGTGTTGTTTGAATAAAACTAAACTGTGTGGCTTTTTTAGGGGACATATTCGACACTTTTTAGCATTTTATTTTTCCCTAAAGTCTGCTTGTAATGATAGCAAAGGTTTTTAACATCAAAACCGGCAATGATTGAATTTTTTTCCATTATATTTTCCACTCTCACTAACCTTTCATATCCATGACACAGCTTTTTTTGCTACTTAATCTCGCAGAATTCAGAATTCATGCAAATTAACTCTGCTATGAAAGGCCAACACTTTGCTAGACAGTGCACACATCATTCATCATTCATCGGGTAATGTAATTTTTATGTAAATGTAGGCGGTCTTATGTTAATGAGCTGATGGCAAAATCATGATTAGTTCTGTATCACCTGTTTTCAACTACAAACCTGAGGAACTGAGGAAGTTTAGACAACATTATAAATGTAAACTATGCAATGATTTTGTCCATGACATGTCACATAGACTGCAAATAAAATTGCAAATTCCACTGTAAAAATAAATAAATAAATAAATAAAGGCCAGCTATCAATCATGTTACACCCCATTTTTATAGCATCAAATTACTTACTAAAATCAAACTTATTGGAAAAACAAACACTTGAACATAAGTCAACATGATAAGAACTACCTAAAATGAGAGAAAAATCTTCAGAAAAAAATTATTTGAAGTGTAATCACATCACATCCCATTCATTTAGATGACGAGGGCAGGGTTTATCAGCCAGCCACCACTTTTCAGGATGTGTGCGGCACGTTTGAAATGTCCCCTTTAACAGGACAGAAGATTTCTAAAAATGTGAAATGATACGCATGTGCTAGTTTTTCCTAGCTGGGTGTAATACTGCTTCCTCTGTACGGTCTGCCGTTTTCTGGTGTTTGACCTGTGCGTTGAATGGTGTCCTGTTGAGCAGCCCCATGCATACCTTCATAGCACTGTCTCAATGTGTTATGGCCATTAGGAACAACTCTGGGGATATACAGAACGGATCAGGCACTATAATGGAAACTAAATGTTTCTCTTTCTGTGGCTTGGGAGAGCGCTTGGCTTAAAATAAAAAAAAAAGAAGTTCATTGTGCCCCCGATGACTCTGAGAGGCTTTCAGACTCAAACTGTGAGGAGAAGCAAAGCGGTTGAGGCGAAGAGAGAATGAAAACAGCCAAAACAGAGACAAAAACTATTACGAGAAAGATCAGAAAATGATAAGAAAGAGCCTGATCTTTATATTTGAGACACTCTCATAAAACCCGGTCTTTCTCCCAAAACAGCAAGTACGCAAGCATGACTTTATGACTATAACCTGTTAATAAGTGATGTAAAAAGAGCTCTCTTATTTTAACCAAAATTTTCTCGAGCCTTTTAACGCATTCCTTATGTCTTTAGTGACCCGTAATGTCAGTCACTACCACCACTGCTCATTCATTTTTTTAAACTTAGACATCAACCTTCTTAGTATTCCACAATCAATTCTTTATAAACAATATAACAATAAAAATAAAAGCCTGTTTTCTCATAAATTTTTTGTAAAAATGTTATTGTGTCGCTAATGACCCAAGGTGTGTAACAGTGTAAGCATATTTCTTTCTGCACAACAATAATCTTTGATGACTGAATAAGTGCAATTCACCCTTATTCCACAAGGTGGCAATGTCTGATACACAATGAAGAAGTGACGTTTCACTCATAGTTACCGCAGGCAGAAAACAAAAGAATAGGAAGTATCATCAGCAAAACTTGAAATGGCTCAGCGATTTACTGCAGAGCAAGTACTGAACGCAATCCAATATTAGTGACACTGTTACTAGATGGTGGATCTAGAGAAGAAGCTGTTAGTGGTCAAAATATTGATTTTGAAGATGTCGAAAATGATAGTTTTGAGATTATGTTTGAGATGGCGAACAGATGCTGAAGACACTGGGAAATGAGCTCTGACGATGACAGTGATGATTATATAAAACATCTACTTAAACTGAACCCTTCCAAGCTCCAAAAGGTAACAAAATATGCTTTATTTTATTCTTCTGTAACTGTTACTCTAATATCAGGAGAGTTTTATATTATAGGTAGAGATCTTTCTGTGTTAGATATAGATCCGGGTCGCTAAAGACACAAATATGTAATAACGACTAGTGAAACATTCATGCATTTAAAGGGTTAATAGAACATGGAAGTACACAAAAAAAACTATTGACGACATTCACAAATTTGGACATTGGATTACGAATATAACAATAATTAAGAAAGAAACTTGGAAAAAAGCAAGCATTTGCCATTAAAGCGATACCCTTAAGTCTGAATTAGAAACGAACAAAAAAAATTACAACCTTAAAAGGTCTTCCAGGATTGCTATTATCAGTCAAAAGCCACTTCCTGTAAACTATGAGTGCAATTCAAAGGGGTACAGCTATTAGCTATTTAAGCAAACATACTTCAGTTCTACTTTATAGCAAATGATCCATGTGCTTCTTTGTGAAACTTAATCGTAAAATAACATATGACACAAGTTACAGCGATTTTAGGAGAATGATTTGCAACATTATCCCTGGAATGTCCATTAGAGAGATGCACAACTTCCTGTTTTCCCAATAAAGGTGAGCTCACTGTGGGTTTCGTGCACTCAGACTATCCCTAAGTCAAGATTAATGAGGCAGCGGACGGGGGGCTTGTTTGTACAGCCTATGATCTCAGCGCAGAAGAACTGAAACTGATAGTCGGATGTGACTGCGAAGCATTGCCTCATGGGTCACCATGGAAACATCCTCTGACAGACGCAAAGAGCACGGCACGACAAGCTTGAAACATGTCAGTGATAGCTTTGACTTGTGTGCCGATTTCTGTCAAAGCTTGTATATTGTGGAATGAAGTTCAAAGCTTGCACCCTAAATACTGACGATGAAAAGCGATGTCGGCGGGAACGGCGAAAGCTACGGCTTCCTGTATATCCAACGTGCATTTGAGGTAGAAGCAAACAGCTGTTGCATGGATATGAAAGATGCAGAACAGACATATAAACCCTGGCGCCCGCTGTTAGCCTGAGGTTAACGGCCTGTGTGTGTCATTTCTGAGAACAGGAGACTCCGTCGCCATCACAAACACAACTTTTCCCTACTTTTAGAAATCAGAAATTTACACAGAGGGATATTTGGTGAGGCTGGTTTCGTGCATTTCGCCAGAGCTCATTAAACGTGGCCTAACAGTGCCATCTATGTTCAGGGGGAGGAAATGACATGCGTTTGAAGGGCGCGTCGATGTTTACGGATGCATACGCTACCGCAATGGTTCTGCTGGGATCCTTGAAAAGGTTTGTGTCGAACACAAAGCTTTATTTGCTTCCAAAAGCATGAAACCATCGAACCTGAATTTTAAGTGAAACACTGTTTTGATGTAAGAACTGCTCTGCCACGGCCTTTACCTTTTTCTGCAGCACGTTGACCTTGCGTTCCTTGACGTCAAGCATGTCTTTGAGGTCGTGAATTTCTCCGTTGAGCGTTCCCTTCTCCTCGGACATTTCCTGAATCTGCTTGCTCTTTTTATTAAGCGTGGTCTCCTTCTCTTCCAGACGTAGACGTAGAGCATCGACCTGAAATGCACACAGGCACAAAATTCATACAGATGCATGGACTGACTCTTAATGCACAGTACATTAAAGTACTGTTATTCATGACGATGTGCAGGAACACACTAATACTTGGCCAGTCAGGGCACATTAACCGTCAGCTAAACTCCATGAATCACATGCTGGCACTGGTAACACTGGATTATGATAAAAGGTGTGATGATAGACTAAGTACAGAATTAAAAGCACACACAAAGAAGCCATTCATGCCCCAGCAACTTCACAACAGCCCAATAACATGTTTGATACAACAGTGCCCCCTGATGGGCAGGCAGGGAAACTGCAGTAAAGAATGTTTTTCCCAACAAAAAAAGACAAGAAACATTTATTATTATTATTATTATTTTTTATAAAGTTAGTAAATAATATGTATTCTCAGCATGTAAACAACTTGAATTACTTCAAGGGGGATTTTAAAAAGCTTTTCTATGTTCATAAAAAGTATTTTATCATATTATTGTATTACAATTATGTGATAAATCCAGGGCTCCAGACTAACTTTTCCACTGGTTGCACTGGTGCTACCAACTTTCTCAGTTGGTCGCACCAGCATATGATTTGGTCGCACCTTTTTTTCTTTCTATCTATCTATCTATCTATCTGTCTATTATCATCTTTCTATCTTTTAAAAATCATTAAACATTCAAATGTATGCATTACATTTTAAAAGATTAGAGTATTATAATAAACTGATACAGATTTTTCGTTATCAAAGTTTATAGTTGTAACAAAAAGCAGAAATCTCACACTCCTTCTGCATTTTATAATAATTTCCTTTTCCTCTGTCGAGCGATCATGAGAGTAATCGCTCGACAGAGGAAAATATAACCGCTGAAAAGACGTAGGAGGAAGGGGCTCTGTGTTTCGTGAGACCATTTTTATCATTTTTATACGTGAATTCGTAATTGGCGCGTTTCACCATCAGTGTGCAATGCGCGTGACGTCTACATTCGTCAATAAATAAACTGCACGTGTCTTGCGGAAGAACATTGTAGCCGGAGCTACTTCTCTAAGCATTTGAATTGTCACCTGTTATGCATACGAAATTATGAAACGCGAATGTAAACCGTGTATTGAGTCGCGTTTCAAACTCATTGATCAATATGCTTGCGTAGGACTCAGTGAAATGTGCGCTGGTTTCTCTCCACGTTCTGCGCTGATGTGCGAGTCTCATCATCGACAGTAAACGCAAGCTCTTATCAGCCCTATCCACCGCGTTTACATTGTTATTAATAGTGGATACTTTCATGCGCTTCCATGTCCAAGTGTCTGCTATCAGACCCGTTGAAGTGCAGTTTCTGTTCATGTGTGCTATGTGTGTTAACCCTATATAGCCTACCCTACATACAGTTAGGGTGATATATACATGACTTAAAATGTGATATTGTCCGCACACCTCTTGCGTTTCGTTTGGTCACACACCACAAGGTGTAACTGTGGCCTCAAAGCTTCAGCACTGCCACTCTGAGCTCGATTGCTGATGTCTGAGGTAAAACACGCCCCCCTCATTAGCATACGGACAAAGAAATGTAGAAATAAATATATGTAGAAATAAATAAATGTGGAAATAAATATATGTAGAAATAAATAAATGTGAAAATAAATAAATGTAGAGATAAAAACATATATACATAAATGAATGTGGAAATAAATAAAAGTGGAAATAAATAAATTAATAAATGTATAAAAACAAAAAAAATGTGTGAAAAATACAATTATACATAAATAAGGAAATAAAAGTATAAATACTCTACTCATTTATTTGTACTTTTTTACATTTCTTCGTATATTTATTTATGCATTTATTTATTTTTAATTAAGTCAGCTTTGGCATTCCATAACTTTGTGATCACGTTTCACCAATTCGTTGCAACTCACAAAGAAATCGAACATAATAGTAGGACAAGAAAAGTTGAAGAAAAAGTTGAAGACTATAGAAATTTACATTCAAATGTGTACGTAAAAGCATTTAAAATCCCCTGATCCTGATATCCTTTACGGTAGTTATCCTGGTTAGGATAATATAGTTATCTAGCTGGATAACTAGATGTGATTATGTCAGAACTGTGGCAATGAATATTGATCTTGGAAGCAAAAGATGGTGCTGGTTGAGGAGAGAACCCCTGATATGATTGTAAAGCGCTTTGGGTGTACAGTAGTACATATGAAAGCGCTATATAAATGTCTCATTCATTCATTCATTCAAAAGTCAAAAAGGGTAGAATATATATATATATATACACATACATATATATATATACAGTATATATATATATATATATATATATATATATATATATATATATATATAAATAAATCTCAGTATGGCATCATTTTCCAATAAAACTTTTTTCTTGAAAGTCAACTTCCCATCTTTGTAAATTCTATTTTACTTTTATCCAGCTATACTATTGATTGCGTAACTCTTACCTCAGTCTGTAGGATGGCAGCACGCTGTTCTTTGGCAGTGAGAGACTCTTTGAGTACATCGACGTGCTGTTTGCTGTCAGAAAACTGATTGGTGAGCGTCTCCAATTTAGTCTGCAGGCCCAAGAGTTCAGTGTCCTTCCGGGACAGATCCTGCTTCACCTGGTCAATCTGTGCAAGACAAACAGTCAGTCTGAATGTGTGGAAAACTCTCCAGAAAACTCCTTCAAGCCAGACCTCAAAGCTCTGGTGAAACACATGTCCCCTAAAACACCTTCATCAGATGCAAACGCAGCAAAACAGGATGAAACCTGTAGTCTCAGGTCTGATGGGACAACAAAAGTGGAATTTTGTAATTATAGCAAATAGAAATTCCTGTGAAGAGAAGCACTTGATGTATTGAGCTTAAATCATCTTAAATCATCCACAAAACACTCATGTTCATGCTTGCAAGATACGTAAACACTTGAATTAGGTACAAATTTAAATCCATTTTTACACACAGACAGTAAACAAAGAGTTAAGACACTGTAAAACAGACAACAAGTGTTCATCTGCAAAGAAAAAGACAAACATCACAGTCTTGGCATTCCCAGCATGCACTGGGGCAGCTATAGCAGGTTAGCATGGCTTAAAGCTGTGACTCTACTGGCTGCCAGTCACCCTAGTGAAAAAGGCGTGCGCAGACACGGGAGATGGAGAGAGAGACAATTCAGAGTGATAGAGAGAGAGACAGACTCAAGCCTCGTGGACATTAGTGCTCTCAGCTCTACTCCAACCAGCGCTACAAACAAGAGGGAGAGGAGAAGAAAGAGAAACGGGTGAAAAGTATCGTGGGAGTCTAGAGTGGCATCCGAACTCTCAGCACAGCACTGGGCGACTCTGCTTTCCTGATCAGAGAAACCTTGGGACTTTCAAATGTACCCATCGGCCTGAACCACTGCCGCCCACTGATCCGGCTATTATGACCACAGGCGGCCAGTCGGCCACTGAAAACGAGTCGAGACGCAAAAGCTAATATTTTTTAACAGTTCCCTTCACTGCCCTGGACCTTTTCCATCGTTCCCTCCTTCGCCCACCCTGATCATACTGTAATGCTACTGTTTGTCTTTGTGTCCAAAAGCACTTTCCCCATGAGTTCTTTAGTCAGTGGAATATCGTGTTCTGTTCAAGTTGAATTTAGAATGGAAATCAAGACTGAGGTGGATAGTAGTGATTGACCACTAATCAGAACACTGGGGAGATGGCAATGCACTGATTTTACTGTAAAACTAAAACTATTAGAAAATGTTTATGGTAAACGAAATAAAGCTGAAATTAAAAAATATATAAATATGACATAAAAAATTAAAAGAAAATTAAAGAAATATTACCTTGGCAACTAACTGAAATAAATAGATTTAAGTTGAACAAAAGTACTAAAATTACTGAGTGATATATATTTTAATTTACAGAACATGGATTTCTGTTTAGAAAAAAATAGAATATTATGTTTCTAGTATATAAAAAAAAAATCCAACACCAATAGTGAAAAAATATCATGCATCCCAAGAATATGTCTGAAGATTATATTTTTACATCTATTTTATTCTTTTATTAATACTTATACTATCACTATACAACAGTATCAACTTCGACCATTGGGGGCGCTTTATTTTTTTACACTGGGATTTTTTTTTTTTTTCACCCATTTACTCCGAGAAGGCAGCATAAATAATGTATGACATTAACTTTTAAAAAAATCCAACAACTCAGGGCTTCCGTAGATCAGAGATAATACACTGAATCTCTTGCAGAAAAAAAAAAAAAAAAACGCCCTAAGCAAAAGGGCCAGCCGGTCGATCAGTGTGAACCAGAACCCTATCTGATGTCTGGGTGGGCGAGACGTTGTCTCTGGTGAGGGAAGCAGAGCTGTGCGAGATCTAAGCCGGTTCTCTGGGTGTCTTACGGAAGAGACCTCTTGCTGCAGCTCAGCCGCCCGCTTTCTCAGCTCCTCGCCCTGCGCTTCCCTCTGCGCCAGCTCGTCCTTCAGTTGCTCTACCTGTCAGGAGAGGGCGCTGTTACTGCAACAACCACCAATCACCATCCACCAGCTCGCATGCACGCCCCGCGGCCAATCAAACACCACCCACGTTCACGTGATGCCGTCAGCGTTACTAAACCAATCAGCATTCACCGCACAGGCCATGCGGTTTAGCTGCAATTAAATGTCATTAAAAAGGATATGTTTAAAAGGTAAACCATTTCCTTAGGAACAATATTATACATACAATTAATAATATATTTTTTTATAAAAAATAAAAAAAAAGTGTTAGTAATGACAATAACTAACTAATGAAGAAGTTATCAAGACAACTTTGACCAGATAAAATGAAAATGTAGACAATGTTATGCTTATTTAGCTAGTTGTGATGCACACCATATCATATTACAGCACCACAAGACGCCTGCTACAATTCAACATCAACCTAAATCTGTGGTCAAATAACACACGACCTGCACAGGTTAAAAAAGCACCGTAACACAACAGTTGTAATGCCCATGAGCCACAGGTTCTACCTTATTCTTCATGAACTTGGAGTGACTGCGGTAGACCTCCATCTGTTTCATCTCCTCCTCTCTCTCCCCTGTGCTGAGAGCACCGTTTGACTTGAGCATCTGTATCTCGTCCTCCAGATCCCTCAGACTGCGCTCCAGAGAACTGATCTTAGAGTCCTGCAGAGATCAGAGAGATGTTTGAGGACAAGGTGCAACACTTTCAGTGTCCTACCCAAGGTGCTAGTTGCTTGTTTAAAACTTGAATCAATCCTGAAATCTAATGTACCATTTAAGAAACTAGCGTTACCAAACAAAATTACAACATCATTTTCAAAGAGGTTTTCCAAACACTTTCTCATAAACCTAAAAATTACTTTTTAACAGTGTTATTAAATAAGTACTTTTAAAGATTTCAATTGGGTGTTACATGTAAAATAATGTTAAAAACAGCCGATAACTGATATGGTATAGGTATACTGTGCATCTCTACAAATCTCAGCTTTAAAACATGTTAAAATATAATTTTATAGGGAAAAATGTGTCTACTTATAAACCAGACAAATCCAGTCAGTAGGATTTTTAAATAAATGCATTTGATTGGCTACAGTAAACCACAATATTGTGAAATATTATGACAATTTAAAATAACTTTTCTATTTTAATATATTTTAAAATGTCATTTAGTTAAGTGATTGCAAAGCTGAATTTTGTGTCACGGGATCCTTCAGAAATCATTCGAATATGCTGAGTTGCTGCTCAAGAAACATTTCTTATTATTATCAATGTTTAAAACAGCTGTGCTGCTTAATATTTTTGTGGAAACTGTTATGCTTTTTTTTCAGGATTAATAGAAAGTTCAAAAGAACAGCATTTATTTAAAACAGAGATCTTTTATGACATTATAAAATGTCTTAACTGTCACTTTTGATCAATTTGATGTGCCCTTGTTGAATAAAACAATCTAAATAAACCCCAAATTAATGAAAAGTAGTGTAAAATTACTGACACAACACGACAGTTCAGGAATATGAGTAGGTTTTATTAATAATAATATTATTACTATAATTATCTGTTTTAGAAAGAACACTAAAGTTTGGGATTTACTCACAACACACACACACACACTTGCCTTCATCTCGATGACAGTCTGCAAGGCCTTGGTTTTGGCAGACTCTGGAGCTCCCTCATACCGTCTATGGAGATCCTGAGAAGAAAACATGAGACGAGGATCGTGAGGTGAAACCACAGGATAATAACGGCCTCCTCTAGCGCCAGCCATCAGCTGATGAGGATCCATACCACCCCACATTATATCCAGCAAAAAATGATAATAAAACAACCCTGACTTCTGATATTAGACAGCCAAATTACAAACTCAGCACACTGATGTCGCTCTACTCGATTCTGAGGCAGGAGAGACACTGGTTTGAGTGTTTTTGCATGACTGAATCCTTTATGAAAAAGATAATGTACCGAGCAACCGACAAATAGAGTGAATGCAACATCCACTAAACACAAAGAGCCTGCACCCTCCGGGCAATCAAAGACCTCAAAATCATCATTCAAACACAAAATATGGACACCAAAGCCTTCAAATGTGAATGCACATGAAGAGAGAGAGAGAGAGAGAGAGAGAGAGAGAGAGAGAGAGAGAGAGAGAGAGAGAGAGAGAGAGAGAGAGAGAGAGAGAGAGAGAGAGAGAGAGAGAGAGAGAGAGATGTAGAAAGCTTATGGAAAGCAGAGCAACGCTTCAGGGAATTTAATTGTTGAGAGCTGCTGTTGCACAACACTCATATCTGACAACATTACCATCTATTCAAGGATGTTTTGACTGCTGCTGCTGCAAAATTTTTTTTATTTAATTTAGGTTTGAATTTTAATTACATTAAAGATATTTGAAGAGAAAATAATTGAAAGTGTGATTTAGTTTTACATGATCCCTTTTCACTGTCTCTCTGAATTAAACAGGCTGTTTTTGCCACTGTACCTTTAAGAGTTCTGTATGTAAATAAGCCTTTAATACATCAACCTCTTTTTTAAAGTGCCTCTATTATTTTCCGAATACTATACCTTTCATGCAGTGTGTAGCATAGCTGTCTGTGAATGTAATTTAAAATCTGCAAAGTTTCAAAGATCAAAGTGTTCAAAAGGCTTCTGGAACTTTCTTCATGTGACATCAACATTTGCAGCATCACGTGGCGTCAGGAAGAGGAGCAGGTGCGCTGAGCAGACATACAGAACACAAACTCTCAAACTCTCAATGTGTTTTGATGTTAATTTAGAAGAGTTTCTGTTATTTGGGGTTTTTGGGGGGGGTTACATCATGGTAACAAGTGGAGCATGAGCTTAGTTTGAGAACAGATCTATGTTAAATGCCCTATATTGCCTTACTCATTCAGCACTTGCCATGCTAATCAAAGCATTGTGTAACCAATTAGCATGTTTGCGCCTTTTACTGAAATATATAAGTTTCAACTACTAGAAATATTAAAGTTGAGAACTTGAGATTACATGATCATTTTAAGTTAAACGTATGAGTTAGCTTACTAAAATATTTCAAGTTAAGAGCAATTAATATACAAGTACAAAATAAAATTCTGGCAGTTTTGCTTAAACTGAAATTTTTAACTTAAAAATGTTGATGTAACTGACCACCTCGAAGTGTTTGAGTTCTGCTAACTTACAGTGTGATCGACAAGGTTTTCTTTTCGTCATTTTCGTGAGGTACCTTTGAGCGCAAACGCTGCCTATAAAGTCACTGCCTGATAAGGGCGGGAGAAAACATGTCAGCTGCCTAAGCTTTTGGACGCAGCCATAGTAAGAGTTGATGGTGCCATTTCATTAACTGGCCACTAGGTGTCACTGTTGCCAAAGTCACTAATGGGCGTCTCAGAAGATGCCTGACAGAAATACAGAGTGAGTACCAGACAGAACTCCTTTCAAAACTACCTAAACCACTATAACAGTCTCCGGACAGCATTGAATCTCATTCTGAGATGAAAAGATGAAAGGATGCATACAGGAAAAAGACGGTTGCCCGATTCATCAAGCACATAAACTCACATCCTTCTCAGTCCAACTCGCAACCTTTACGGTATGATTGCATTTCCGTCAACATAACACCAATGTCTCTTATTTTACTCATAAATCAAAAACCACTAAGCTAAAAGCCCATTGGAAATTCCCAAGGGAACCCTTGACCCAAAAGCTAATTCTCTTTCATGTTAAGGATCATAAACTGAACAGCTCTATTATGCAACAGATCTGACTTGAGAAATTTGTTGAACTTGAATAAATATCAATCAGATCCTTCCTCAAGATGAACTACTAAACTAAATGTGATGAACGCGTCTTCCACCACATTAACAGTTTCTGCACTCAGCAACATCTGTGTCTCCTTTCATCAATGTTCTTGTCAGTCTCACCCGTTTCTATGGCAACAAATGTTCAATGCCTTCAATTTGTAACAGGTTTCCCTCTCTCACTCCCTCTCGGTAAGCTTGCTCGCCCGGCACAGTTTAAAATGACTAATCTAGAGCCCTTGATTCATCATCACCATAATTGTGAGTGCAAGCAAAAACATTTGCGAATCATCATCATCATCATCATCATCTGTGGAAAAAAATGACCAAGCATCTTCCCCAGAGCAGCTGTTTAATGTGTGCATTTACTGTTATTCAATCCACATGTTCGGAAGGTACTAGGTGAAATAGGTCAAGCAGTTTTGTGTTTGGTTGACTAAAGGTTGCATTAGTGCTGTAAGATGGTTTCCCAGCACTCTCTCTCACCTCCCTCAGCAAGACCGTGTCCTTCTCCCTCTGCTCCAGAAGGCTTTCCAGGTGGTGGATATGCATCTCGGCATCGGCCAGCCTCCGCGTGCGCTCGTGGTCCTCCTCGCTGGCCTTGGCCGACAGCCCTTTGCTCTGCAGCATCTCCAGGAGCTTCTTGATGGACTCGTCTCGGGCGCAGAGCGTCTGCTTCTGCGTGTCGATGCGCAGCTCCATCTCCTCCAGAGTCTTCCTCAGGAGGAAGAGTTCCTTGGCCTGCCGCTCGTGCTCGCCGTGCAGCCGCTGGAAGTTCTCCTCGGTCAGCTCAGCGCTCAGGGGCTCGCCGGGACCAACGCTGGAGTCCTGCTGGAACAGCTGGTTCAGATCCCTCTGGATCCGCAGCTCATCCTGGAGGGCTTGGATGGTCATCTGGAAATGCTGAAGATTAAACAAATGAAGAAGAGATAAAGTTTGTGTAAATAACATACTAGCAATACTACAATTCTGGCTATATTTGGTATGCGATATCTAAAAAAACACATTTTAACACAATATATTAGGCCTGTCAATTTAATAAAACTTTATTTTAAGGTGCCCTTGTTACAGTGTAATTATACAAATAATACTGAGTAATAGTAATTAACAACATGTACTTCCTATACAATTAGGGTTTGGTTTAGGGTTAGTTGTTTGTAATTATGCATAATTTACTGTTATGGCTCTAGTAAGTAAATGTGTAAGAGCGACACTGTAAAATAATAGTTACCAAAACTTAAAAAAAAACAAATAAATACATAAACAAATAAAAATAAAAGCAGATAAATAAAAAACAAACAAAAATAAAACATAAATAATGAAGAAATAAATAGAAACAAAAATAAATTGATTAATCAAAATAAAGCAAATAAAAACAAATCATAAACAAATAGAAACAAACATAATTAATTGATCAAAATAATCTTTATTATTGTCTAAATAAATGCCTTTATTTAGACAACCATGGCATGGCAGGCTAGGATACTCATATTAATAATTCTCTTTGACCTTGTACGACTAGGCAAACACTACATCAGCTGTAAGGATCTACTCGGGACACTGAATCTCTGGGGGTTGGAGTGAGTTTTCGGGCTCTAAAGACAGACGGCTATTACTTCCACCTGGAGCAGCTCTCTAGAGACCCGGAGTAAACACAGGCCACTCTGAACCACAAGTCCCAAAGGACAGGGACACATGCTATCCGTCTATCTCAGAGAGGACAAAATAAGCAGTTTACAAGAGCTACGCTGGAACAAGGAGAAGGTAACTGAAGGCGTTTGGGAACTGGGAAGGCCAGAGGGCATGAATTTAAGAATAAATCACTGGTTACTGTGCCCTTTTCTTTAACACTGTAGGAAACCGTTACAGCCAAAAATAGGCAGTATGATGTAACAAGACAGAGGGTGGTTTGATTTAGGCAGGTATGAATATGAATAATACTATTCATATTTTATACATGTTTTTGTCTGCATACAGCAACAAGTGCTCCTCCATGAACTTGTGATGTGAGGCAGAAGATGCACTGTTCATTTCCTTTTAAGCACGATAAACCAATGTACATACATACAAGCTTTCAAGAAAACTCCTGCTTTTGGCACACACACAAAATAAAGCATAGTCTAATGAAAAAAGTGAATCATGGTCAACAGTAAGAAGCTTTGAATTATACACACATATACAGAAAGAGATGGCTGTATTACTTTACATTGACTTAATATTCTCAATATTTTCTGATGGCACTACAGAGACAGGACTACATAATTCATTCGTCTCCTCTGGCTGCTGTTATCTCTGTGTGTGTGTGTGTGTGTGTGTGTGTGTGTGTGTGTGTGTGTGTGTGTGTGTGTGTGTGTGTGTGTGTGTGTGTGTGTGTGTGTGTGTGTGTGTGTGTGTGTGTGTGTGTGGAAAATAAAGAGTGAGAGAAAAAGACAGAAGGGAGAGAGGTAGGGACAAAGAAAAATGTTTAATGTACTTACAAATTAATATGTAAAAAATAATAAATGTAAAATGATTAAAAAAGATAAAACATACAAATAATAAATAAATGAATGAATAAATAAATGTAAAGATATAAATAAAGGTAAAATAAATAAATAAATGTAAACAAAAATAATAAAATTAAAAAACAAATATAAAAAATAAATAGATTAAAAAAATTCCTCTGACCCGTTTACAACTACATGCTTTGAGTTGAAAACTGAGGTAGAAAACAGGATGCAGAATTGTAAATCAAATTGTATTTTCCAAAAATTAAATTAAAATAGAATTAAATAGGCAATGACTTCTGTTAATGCTATTAACAGTTATTGGTAATTGAGTGTAATCTGTATTCATTAATAATGTATTTAATATTGTGCCTAAATTATTATTAGACGGCTGACAATAGCCAAGATAACGCACTTTATTTCTCTTTTTGTATTATATCTACTATAATTGTTATTATTATGAGTCACAATGGCAGTACAGATATTATTTTAGTTTATATTCGTAGTATTATGACTCCACAATATTAAGGAATTTGCATTCAGCTTAAGTATTAACTGTCAAATGATTTGTCTTTGTATATGTGTGTCCCTCAAAATATTCAGTTATTTTGTCATAGGTTTTTTTAATATATATATTATTTTTGTTCATTGTTGTTGTTCCGTTTGTTCTGTGAAAAAGCAAAAACATTCAAATAAATGTGTAAAAAAAAAACAGAATGAAATTCATCTAATAAGCAGACCTGTTTAACTCTGTTATTTTGACTTTTTGAAAGACTTAATATGAAACATCTTTCAGAATGAGACCAGATTCATGCAGTGCTTGTGAAATCCCTTCTAAAGAGCAAGACAAAAAAAAATCAATATGAAGCATCAGCCAGCCTTTAACTCAAAACGAAGAGGAATAAAACCTTTGACAGGACAAAGCAGGGATCTAACATCTTAAATCTTCAGTTTGATCCTTTACTTTAACATAAAAGTGGCAGGTGCGCTAAAGAAACCTAAAACAATCAGGCACATGGTCGAGACAGGTGAAAAGAGGCAGATATTCAGTGATAGACATGAGAACAAATTGCAAACAAGCCTCCATAGTGTAGTGAACGACCTAAACAATTAATGTTACAGGAACCGCTGTAATATAATGAAGTTATCATCAGCCCTGCATGCTTTGCACATGTCTGATATGATGATATCATATTAAAAAGTCTGAACGCCTCCAACAGGCCCATAAATTAGAGCAGATCCCGATCAGACACAAATATCAGATCGATAGCAATATCAACAAGCCATTTATCAGAGTATGCAGTGGTTTGGATTTCTCTCACACACACACTGATAGCATCTTGTGCAATTGACGTCTTTTCTTTCCACTCCATATCAAGCCACATCACACATCCTTCCTGGTGGAAAGGTTTGTCCTACGTCTTGTTCTGTCTCTAATCTCCACTCCTACACTTCAAGCAAATCGTTCCACCCTAAAGGCACTGGGATTGACATTTCCTGCAGAAATTACATTCAAAAACGCAAAGAGGCGTCCTGCTTTACCACACCGGCCCACCGCTGGAGATGGATCCCTTCTTGTTCCAGGTGATGAAACTTTATTTCAGAGATGCTCCGTATCAATGTTGATTTTCAGAGTGAAACCATCACCAGACTACTACAGAATCAGGCATTACAAATTAAAAACATGGCCATTGACTGAAACATCTGGAGCATGTGCACTGTGCAGTAACCACTAAGCCACAGCTGTAACTTATCTAAACTACTCTTGACTAAGTTAGCACAGTAGGGCATTAGATTAAATTCAACTACTGTCTATTGTCAATTTCCCTTTCAAACCAAGCAGATGTCCGTTGCTCAATACAGCGAATTCGCATAATCAACGGAACCTGATGGGAAAATTCTTGCCCTCACACAACAATCCAGATCACATGGATTCCTACTGACTAGATTCCACACGAAAATTTGCCAAACAACGGTAAATGTGATCACACCATAATGGAAACAAAATGAACATCTGCAAGCTGCTAGTGGGGTGATTTTTATACCTGAGGCCTTAGCACTTTTATTTCACGTTAGTATAAACTTTTATCGCTGATGCCAGCATTTGCACTTCCCCCAAGACTGACCGCACAGAACACACACAGTCCTGACAGTATGACAGACAGCTGTGCTCAAGAACTACTGATACAAGTCCATGGCCTGAGGGTAGAGCTTCAGACTGATAACTCACATAGCTATCGGTCAGCCTCAGGCCAAAGACTCTAAAAGAACACACCACAGTGGAGAAAAGCATGCTGTGCAGGACAAGACGGCCAAATGGGTTTGTTTCTACAGCTAAAATTTGAAACCATTTCTACCAAGTTGTATGGTAGAGACAAGCACTCCTGCTGTTATACGACTGGCTGGACATGAGCACCTAACCCACCAAAAGAAAAGGTACAAAAGCTGTGACGGTGGTTGTACACTATCTAAATATATACCTTTGTACCTTATTTACCCCTAAAGGGTGCATATTAGTACCTAAATGGTACATATTAGTACCCTTTGAAAGCGAAACACCCCAGTGACTGCTTTTGTACCTTTTTTCTGAAAGAGTATCCATTAGCAGGCCCGCCGACAGGGGGGGACAAACGGGTCTGTTGTCCCGGGCCCAGGGTAGGGAGGGGGGCCCAGAACAGAAAATTATGGAATAGGCCTAATTGTAAAATTTTTTTTAATAAAATAGGCATATTTGTTGCAAAAATATCTAATATTTGAGTTACATAAAAGCTTTTTATTCGTTTTCTTCCTAATTGTCCTTGAAATAGTGGTCAAGTGCCCAAAATGCACAGATTATGCATGTCTAGTGTGTTTTAACAAGAACTGCAGTAGGCTATGTCAGAAAAGAAAATGAAGACATTTATAGAAAATGTACCCATTTAAACGTGTTTTTATTATTCATTTTGGGTAAAAGTATATGGTGTTTTATAAATAAATAAAAAATCGTGGGGGGGCCCCAGCTAAGATTATCTTGTCCCGGGCCCAGGCAAGACTGTCAGCTGGCCTGACCATTAGCATTCCCATTCATCATAGTGGAAGCTGCAGCAGGAGCTAACAGGATTTTTCTATTTCCCTCCACGTATTTTTTATTTTTTTTTCTCACTAGAGGGATCGGTCTATCCCGGTCCAGCCCCCACAGATGGAATGTTTTCAGGAGAATGCCAAACCACAGAATGCAGCGGAGAGGGAAAAAAAAGTTGGCCGAGGAATCCACAGGATATTTCAACTGCGATGGGATACTTAGAAGCAGCCCACAGTCTTCAGAAGACTCAAAATGAACCTAAACTAAGGATAGACGAGAAGTGATGGGCTTTGTTTTCCTAATAACAAGATACAGAGAGGCTGTAATCTCAAGCATGTGCAACCTCTGACCCTTAACAACCTTCCAGCATTCCATGAATGTTAGTTGGGCCGCGATGAATGACCCGAGCTGCTCGGCCAATCAGCACAGACTCATTCGGCCCGTCACAATGCCTTCAACTAACATGTTCCAGAGAACAATTATCCCACACAAAAATGCTAGAGCCACACCTCCTTTTTACACAGCAAATTTCATGGCATACTAGGAGGATCCAGTTTGGTTAAGAGACATGTTTCATCTTACAGAAATAACCAGAATAAGTAAACTACACTTTCATGAGTATCAAAGAAGGTCTAGATGTGTCTGACATGCATGTAAGTTAGGAAAAGTGTAGATCATTTAGCATTATACATTTTGTGGTAACTTCACTGAAGCACAAATACCCATTTAAAATCAACATGATATCAAAATTCGATTACATTTACTTTTTTAAATCACGTTCAAAAATAATAAATTGCTCTTCCTATGAAATGACTTTCCTCTCCCGCTGACATCATTAAGGCCTTGAAGACTTTTTAGTGTTGCGTAGTGTAGGATGGCGTCATTTTGTAGGCAAACATGGAAGTTAGTATCACCCTGGTTCCTTCAACAAAAAGCCATTGATCAACCAAAGTTCACGATTTTACAAGATCTTCACAAATGAACTCAACTTCAATGAATTTTGAAGCCTAAATACAATCACCAGAAGTAAAACACACAATCACACCTCAATGTCACCATCATTAAGTTTCTGACACCTCTTTCAAACTTTAATATCTACAAGCTGATAAGTCCGAGTTAGAATAGTCCGCAAGATTGTGAGTATAAACACAAAAAAGCTGTAAAAGTGTGAGTAGATGAGTTTGTCATGAAGACTTTCAATGTCCCAGACAACCTCTGTATTCACATTTAGCTACATGTTGGCGACTGCCTTTTTCAAGACATGACAAAGCTTAAGAAAAAAAATGACACATTGATTTATTTGATGTTGTAGGAATACAGCATGAAGATATCTAGAGATTGTTCACCACAGACCTTGTTTCATGCATTTAACCAATAACCCATTGGGACTTTGGGACGAGGACTCTGTCTGGATGATGTTAACCAACGGCTAGCTATCGATATTCAGGTATTGTTTGAATGTGGTCAGGCTCAATTTGGTGTATAACTTCCCCTTTTAACAATCGAAATAATTTCAAATGGATAAAAAGTCCTGATCTATATTGTTTTTCCTCACCGTTTAGCTCAATATAAGAGGTTGCAAACAGCAATTCAGGCTGACTTTAACACAAATGCACAAAGGACAATAGTTAAACAATTGGTGTTTTTCCACTGCTTGGCCTGCTTTCACTGCAAAGCGTGCTGTGTTTTTCCCTACCTGGTGAGAAGATTCTTCACCATGGATCGACATCATGAATAAATCATAGCCAGCGCATTAATTAATTGATTTCCATTCTCTGTGTGCGCCCAGACTAATGAGGAAACCCAACGGCAAACCAACGGCACACAGAGGCAGCAGTATCAGGTGACGGAGCTGAACCTGAGGTTCACAGATCGTCTCCAGCACGTCTCAGACACTCACTTACAACTATAGTAGCACAAAGCTTAATGTGTCACTCACTTTCCTTAACCTCTTTTAAAAACTGTGAACAAATAGAACACTGGATGGTTTGGGGAGAAAAGCAGTCAGACTCTTATTTTAAAAGAGCAAACAGGAAAGGAAAATCCGATTTTCCGTGATATGACCCCTTTAAGTCTAGACATCTCTAATTATCTCAGTTCTTCGTGTCTGTCTGTGTCCCAGCCTCCAACTGGGCCGCTGTTGTGTCCTGATCGACTCGCCTCGAAACCTTCCAGTAGCACAATCAGAACATCAGGTCACCGTCACAATACAGGCCCGTGATTCAGTCCCACTGTACCAGTAAGAGCTCGTCTCCAGCCTCGAGTCTGAGAACATCAGCATCTGTAATATTCACACATGCATTGTACGAGGATCTAGCTCATCCGATTCCTCACTCATTTAAATGTTTGGTCATCAGATGACGAACTTACATCAGTTTCATCGCTGCATGTCATCGTTCCTGAAAGCCTGTGTTTAACACTCTATAAACCTTCATTAAAAGACATATTTCACATACAAGTACTACAATATGCAACATTAAAATAAATCCTGGTGATTAAAAACTAATTCATATCCAAGGATAGTCCCTATGCCACACTGTTTATTTTCAAAAGCAGAATTCAAAATGGATTTCAATGGAGTTTTAAAGGAAATATGCCACAGTTTGATTTAAAGGGCTCATTGAGAAGTAGGCCGGGTCTTGTGGAGAGTCTGCTATTGCAAGGCAACCATGGCAACCGAGACTTGCTGTGTCATGAAGCCCTCGAAGGGAGGCAAAGCCAGACGACCGAATGCGATTAGGTAATTAACCAGATGTGAATAAGGGAGGGCATAATTGGATGACAATAATCATTTTAAAACAGACATTTTCCATTAGAGTAAATCAGATTAAAAGAGACTGCACGTTAAAAGTTATATTTTGCTCGGTTTATGTGTGAATCAAAATTGCAAGCCAAAAACTTCATAAAAAGATGGAGGAAGATGGATAAAAAGATAATAATATAATTTTTAATGATATAATGTTATCAAATATTTATACAATTTTTTAAATAAAATAAACTAATTAAATTTGGTATCACAAATGAGAATGAGATTTTGAGAATTAGATTAAAATTGCAATTGTGTAAAAAGTAGCAAAATTTTCACGAAAATAAATTATAATTTAGTAATAATAAATTATTATTTATAACGAAAGAAAGAAATCTTGATGTCCTGAAAATAGTCCTCATTTTCTTTATGTTTTTCTTTTGATTTTAAAAATGAATATAACCCTTCACGTGATGAGGAACTGATAGGGATGTGTCCAGTCCACACAGATAAACCTATAGCAGGTCTAAACACATTGACGGTGGGAGGAACTCCTGCTGACTGACAGGATCACAAGGGCTTAATCTTAAAGGAAGAAGTCAGAGGGGCCATCTGTACAGTCAGTGGGGTTTTGGGAAGTAGTGGACAAAGGAATCCTGCTCTTTCCCTCTCCCTTCTAGTAGCCACATACGGCATCCAAAAAAAGCCTAAAATCCTAAAAACAAGGTTTAAAAGTTCAGCCCATGCCATGTCTGCCTTTTTCCATGCATGGCCCCTTTAAAAGCTACATGAAACTTTTCAATACCACCTCTTCTCTCCTCTCTCTCCCCCATCTGTTCCCAATGCCTCTCGCACTCCAACTTTCTCACTGTTTCCCTCACATGTGAACTATGCCGAGTGAGGTAGAGCAGGACAGTAGTGTAGAGGACGTCTGTGTAACCATATGCAAGGATTCTGTTCATTCCACACCTATCCTGGACGACCATATAAGGGCCGCCGCGTCTGCCAAAGAGCAAGCGGCTCGCAGACCCGTGGTGAGAACGGATAAAAATATGATCGGTTGTCCCTGCATTCTTTCTTCCACACTTTTACTACATCGCTCTTGAGATGGCACAGATAACATGACTCAAACATTGTTAGACTTTCCTTAATCAGCATAGCATGCTTGAGAAATAAAATAAGAATAAGCAAGCAAACAAGGCAAGCCCAAAAACACATTTTGTTCCTTGTTCTCTTGGTGGTTTTATAGACTTGAGAATGGTTTATTTTTAAACTTGAGCTCTTCAAGAGAGACAAAAGTGTTGTGGGTTGTTGTTAGGGCGTTGCGTTTGCTAAGGTGTTCAGAGTTATTTTTAGAGTGTTATGTGGTTGCTAGGGTGTCATGTGGTTGCTAGGGTGTCCTCGATAGGTGGTTGCTTACTGGCCTAAGGCAAAAAAGCACAGCTATGATATTCTGGCCTTTTTTTATTGTTCACAGGCAACAATTGTACGCATGATCACTTCAAATATAGCACAAAACAAGCCGTACAATTTGAGGTATCATTCATGCCTGTAGTACAGAATTGTGTTACACAGTGTCCGGCAGTACATCGATTATATAATTTCCCTCCGCCCCACTGTCGTTTTTTTTTTTTTTTATAGAAATAAAAACAATTTAGTTCAGTTGGACAATGGATGCTACAATTACTTATTGAAAGAGTCTGCTCTGCTTCATACAGCACGAGCTGCAGAGTCGCAGGACTGTGCAGCGGGAGTCAGATTTCACTAATCACATGACGAGAGGGAGGAGAGATGGTTGACAGGACGATGGCGGAGGATTTGAGGCACATCAGAACCATCATTGACAAATATCTTATCTTGTAAAATTTGTGGTCAGTACCGCCGCTCCCTACACAGAGTAGTCTACGCGGGATCGCAAATTTAAAATCGATTCCCCCAAATACCAGTGTTTATCGCAAGTTTATATACAGGTGTGAAACCTGTTGAGTCCATCAACCACCCCAAAGCTTGCACAGTCCTATACCTTTGCTCTGCCTGGATTTGACATTTCATTCTGTAATGTTAAGCAGTTTTGATTTACATGCGGTTTTATGTCTGATGAACACGTTAGCTTACATGTGCTTAAGCAATGCTTCTATTGCTTGTTGTTTCTGCTGCTTCTTCACTTGTTTTTGGATCTGGTGGTTCTGTACTCTTTCAAAAGATGCTTAATATCGCCCTCTACCACATAACATTGAAAATGCAGATTGCCGGGATTGTCAATGGCAGGGCAGAAGTTAAGGCTATTAATTACACGTGTTGTGGGTTTAGAAGACCAAGACCAAAAACTAGCCTGGGAAAAAAAAAACAGACAACTTCCGGCAAATTTAGATTTGCTCTGAAAGTTAGTCTGGCAAAGAGCTCATTCAAGCCCATTTCCAATCCGTCGAAATCGCGGCACCAATCAGAAACGTTGGGGCGGGCTTTACACGATGACGACAGCGCTGGGATTTTGAAGCAGATTTTGTAGCCTACATTACAAAGATGGATGCCGCCGTCGAACATCACTCGTTCGAATCAGCTATCGCGTCTGTTTTAAGCGATTTGAACGTTTCCTTTTAGTTAAAAACCGAGCAAAGAACAACACTCGGAGATGTTTCTCCGCCGCTCTGCATACGTCATCTCCTTCATCGCTCTGATTGGTTTTAGGTCTATCCGCGACGTCCGTTGGTGACGCCCCTCTGGAAATGATTTGTCTATGATGCTTTGCCAGACCATAACTCAGTTACAACTGAGAATGGTCTGGTTTTAACCAGGCTAGCTTAAAACCCCATATTGATCGAGAGGGACAAGTCTATGGGGTTTACAGCCCTGCTCCTACAGTGTACACACAGCATGTTGTATGACACAGTCATTCTGTTATGAGTAATGGGCTGATTATCTATTTCATAATGAGTAAATACAGACCTCACACCATAATCAGGACAAGAGGAAGTACTGTACAAGAAAATCATGTGAGATATTTTCATGGTTCCTAGTCATTCAGCGCAGCATGTGATGTTTATTTCCATCTGAGAGTGTGGAGCTTGATGACCTGAGGTTTGGCCGGCTCCTAGCTCCACCCTTGGCCATCTGCTACCCTTCTAGGTTACATTTACTGACATGACACAGCAAACAAACCCCTACACTATCTGCTGTGCTCTCCTCCGAGTATGTGACTCAAACATTTCGGATTAGGAACAAACAGTCTGACCGGAACAGTGAATATTGGTGTGGGCGGAACTTGGCTGTGAAAAGTGACACTGTTTGATAAGGAGATTGAGGGATTGGGGCGCGAATCTTTGGACCTTTTACAACACTACTACAGTAAGCGCATCAGGAGCCGCGTCTGCCATCTGTTCTCGCTTCCTCAGAGGGCAGACACACATGCTTACAGAAAACACACTTTGATGGACACCCGATTGGCTCAGTCGCTCTGTCTGAAAGGCTCGCATGAACGTGCTTGCTAATATTGGGAATGTCACAGCAGATGTTCACGAGAAAGACTGGAAGAAAAAGACTAAAGATCATTTTAAATCCATAGACTTGAAAACAACATGTCCACATTTATGCATATGACAAAAATAAGAGTGAGAAAGGTATTTATAACAGAAAAAAAATACTGTCACAGTATACTATATATACAATATATCGGTAACAATATAGTGCATATTTAATTCATATTGCCAATTTTTACATTTAGATTACCTTTGCCATTATCTAACGAAAGTTAATCTTTAAAAACACTAGTAATAACACATTTAAATGTAATCTTTAGCAAATCTCATACTGTATATCAATGTTGGGTTGCCTAAATTCATTCATTTAAAATTATTTAGACATTAAAAAAAAACGATTAATTTTTAGACAAATTATTCAAACAAAAGAAAAAATATTTTGAACTATCAGCAATTCCTCAGTTATCCCATATAATATAAAATGCATATTTATCATTTTTGCTTTTATAGTTCATCCATAATATTATCATCAGTGCATCCCTAAAGGAAAGTGAAAGAGTGTGCTCACGAATCCAGCGAACTAGCATGTGGGCTGAATGAATGAAGAGAGAGATATGAGCAGAGGAGGTGAATGAATGAGAATTGGCTGACTAGAATAGTTTGCTGTGTCACATCTCATAATTGAACAGGTCTCAAAGGGAGCATTCAACTCTCAATCCACTTTATCCTGCTCCTTCATCCCTTCTTTGAATGCCTCTCTCTCCAGAGAATTTGATGAGTTCATTTAACTGATCAAGGTTCTTTTGAATATTGATCTAGTTTATCTTGATAAACCCCCTCATGACTTCATCAGTCAAATATACCAGTTCCCTGTACTAAGCAGACCATGTGGGGTGTCGTATGTTTTAAACCCTGCACTGGATTACTCAAAGAACATCACCCGAGCCTTCAAACAGGAGACCTGAATGAAAGGCATCAAAGGTAATGATTATGAGCCCCTCATTAGCCTCATGGTTCAGCCCAGGCAAAAGCAAAGCAGGATCAGAGCCATGTGCCGAAAGAGTGTTGAAGGTCCCTGGAATCCAACTGAGTTCAAAGTTAACTACAAATACACACTGCACTGCGATGTACAGACGGTCTTTCCTCAAGGTTCCAGTTCTCGATGGTGAAAACTCTGGCTATGCCAGACTCACATACTGTAGACTAGACTAAATACATAAAACATCTTCTGTTGAAGTTGAAGTGGTGGTATAATGATAACAGTTAATATATATGCCACGTGCTAGCTGTAGTCTGCAACATGCTGTAGACTGCAGGCCCTAAAAATACATGGGAAATAGCTAAATTACAGCTTACACCAGAGCTAAAATCCAGCATGGAGGAAGGAGAATAAAACGGGAAATGTCAGGATGGGCATGTGTTAAACTACAGTCTGCAGAAGAGAAATGAGCAGGAATCTGCAGATGAATCAGACTTTGTTAAACTGTTGTTCATTTTAATGTAAAAACGCAAAAGATCCACTTATCTAGTGTTTGTTTTATATCGTAACACGTTCCAGTGTGAACTAAACAAACTGCTCTGATTATCAGCTTCATCTGAGATGTTCAGAGGCTCTCAGCAAGCCATTTTAAAAAAACACAAAGACAAATAGAGCTATTTCTAAAGACATGCCATGTACAATGTTCTTCAGTAATCAGATCCAATCTGCAAGTAATAGGTTTTTTTTTCTCAGAGCCAGTTGCACTGTTTTGTATCATAGTGTTTCATCAGATGAAGCCCTTTGGCTACTGCAAACTGCTCTAAAAAGACCTGCATATTCCAGCTTACAGAAGAGAAAAGAGACGATATTCAGACACATAACTGACCAACATGTAGCTACAACTAGAAATTTTTAACTCAGATGCTACGATAAAAAAATATATATATATACTGTATATATTTAGGAATACATGGTTGGTAAGATTTTATGTTTTGTCCCTTAGGCTCACCATAGCTGCATTTATTTAATGAAAATTAAAACTTCACTATTTGAAATATTTTAAAGGGGTCCTCTTGATTTTGTTTTTGGGGTGTACTCGAATATGTTTTCATGCTTGATTGTTCAAAAAACGCATAATTTTTCATGTATTTTTACATTATTACAGGTCCCCTCTCCCCAGTTTGGGTGAACGCACAGTTTCGATGAAGCCCCTCCTTCCGAAATGTGCTGTGATTGGTTAGCTGGGCTAGTGTGCTTTGATTGACACCACTTATCGCATGTTCGGGAAATGTCCCGCCCCTTCATAACAGCCCGCTCTACTCACTCAGAAGTAAATAGCCTATGAGGGATGGTTATTTTGTCATTCCAATTAAATCCAATTTGATTGATTGATTGATTAAATTTTTGATAGCCTGATTGCAAAAACGAAAGTCTCACCATTAAAAGCCATGTCCCAAGCACAGAATTATAATGTTCTCTTGTTTGTTAACATTATTATTGTGTGCTTGGTACATGGCTTTTAATGGTGAGACTTTCGTTTTTGCAATCAGGCTATCAAAAATTATAAAACAAATTGGATTTCGATTTATCGGCCAATATATCGGTTATCGGCTTTCAAATATAAATAATTATACGTATCGGCGCATCTCTGTGCATAAAATGTCGGCATACATGTCGACAGATGTTGTAAATTGTATTTGTTCAAGCTCATTTCCACCTATTTTTACATTTATATTACATTTGTCATCTAATCATCATCTGATGCTCATTTAAACTTAATTAATTTAAAAGTTTAATTAATTTAATCTTTATTTAAATTTTAGTGTTTTATTGGTAAAGTTTTTCAGGCCAAAACATGAAAATAATTATGACTTGTCATCCAGAATTGTTATATTAATCCATCCCTATCAATATTGTTTTTTAAATAAGGTGCGAGCATAAAAGACATCAAATCTGAAGCTAAATGATTTCCTGCCAGATCCTCTGATTTACTCTGAAATGTCACATCACAGAAGTTAAATGCATTGTGAATATGTTGTCTTAAAATGAGTTCTCCACGTAATCGTGGAGAAAGTACACAACAGCTCATCTCTCTCACCTGGTTCTCATCCTGGACGACTCTGTACTGCTCTTTCCACACGCCGATCTTCGAGGCCTCGTCCTTGCGCAGCGCCCGCTCCTTTTTCAGCTCGGGGCTCCAGAAGGTCTTAATAGAGTTCATGGAGGAGCTGAGTTTGCTCTCCTTCACATCGACCTCCTTCCGCAGGAGCTCGTTCTCCCTGAGCACCTCCTTGAGCTGGGACTGCAGGTCCATGATGGTATTGTCCCGCGCCTGGCGTAGAGAATGAGGCACAGTGGACGCCAGGTTTGAAGGCATATGGTGGTCTCCGAAAGCAATGGCATCGGTGGACGCGGAGCCGGGCGAACCGGTGGCGATATTCGGGCTGGATCCCATGATAGTCGTGCGGATGGAGTAAGGCACCCGGCCCCCCGAGCGGCCCAGCGTCATGGTGCTCTTCGGCAGGTCCGGGCCGGATACCACCACTTCATTGTCGCTCAGGTACATGGGGCCAGATGTGGCGTAGGCAGCGTTGAGGGACTGGATGTTCTCCATGGAAAGGGTTTTACCCCCTGGACCTCCTATTCCGGCTCCGCTGCCCCCTGTGCTGTTGGTGCGGCTGTGGCCCAGACGGGGCGAGCGCGGGAGACGGGGCGAACGACCGGGACTCTGATTGCTCCCGCCACTGTGGTTGCCCTCCACTTTACCCACGGATCGGGCACTACCGTACATGGTGGCTCTGACCAGAGAAGGGCAAGCGTGACGAGAAAAGAGGGCCGATGTGGACTGAGAAGTAGATCTTGGTTAATCTTGAAGAGTCAGTGATCTAGATTTTGGGTTATTTTAACTGTACTGTACAAGAGACGTTTCATTTTCACCATATGATCCTGGGTGTTGAAGAGTGACTGGTTTTATCCATTTAATCTGGTCATGTTATATTCCTGCAACAGAGAGAGACGAAGAGTTAAAACAAATCACACATTTTCAGTTTTCCCTGGCGCCTGCTTCCTTGCACTCTTCTCAGAGAGGAAATAAAAGGCTAATGAACAGGTCTGGCACAATGTACGCTTTAACCTCCTTCACCGGGCTCTATGTAGGTCATACGCATGCCACACCGTATTTACTTTAGCTCTGTGGCTTCAGTCCAATACCTATTCTGCACTCTCAGCCCTACCTCTGTCTCTGTCTCTCATTCTACATCTTCTCACCGCAGTTCTTTTCCTGTGCTTTTTTCATCATCTTGCTTTAATATCTGACAGGTTTCATACATTTTAGTTGAGCTACTTATATCATGTAAGCTCATTTAAATGATATGAAAATATATTTTAGACTAGGAGGATTAATGCATAAACGACCGTTACATAAGTGCAGGCATTTAAAACATGTTGTCTGAGGCTGAGCTTCAGGGAATGTGACAGGGTTAGGCATGCCCAGTGCTTTAATGATTTGGCTTCCGCTCGACGGCGGCAGAGGAAGGAGCTCTGTGGTCTCTGTGGTCTCTGTGGTCTCGCTGCCCCCTGTGCATCTTATCTACCAGAGACAATCACAGCCCCCACAAACTGTTCCTCCACGAGACTGAACGGTTTTGTTTCTTTGTTTTGTTCCTAGCCTTTGTATCATGTTCTGTATATTGTGTTTGTGTATGTGTTTGACAGTCCATTTCAAGTTTCAGTCTGAAGAGAGTCTGTGGTCGACATACTTCACGTTGGGTTTATTTTCATGTAGATTTACTCCATTGAAATGTACTGTGGCTCTAACTTTAGATTCTTTCCTACTGAGAGAGTGCGGCGATGCTGGCTTGGGCATGATCACAAGCCCATTGAGCATTTGCTGGCCTTTGGGATAGACCAAAACATGGCACCAATGTCCACTGCCAGCATTTTTCTCAATAAATTACCCTAGAAATTACTGCATTTGTGGCAAATATCAAGGGTTTATCATTTTAAACTTAAAAACCAGATGAATTGAACAGTCTGTACCACTTCCCTTTGCTTTAGAACTAGTAAATTTAGTGATAAAATAGCATTTATAGAAGAGATCACGTGTGTAGAAGGGCCACTCGTGTCATGTGACCCAGTATTGCTACAAAACAAAGATGTGTTTTATAAGAGACAATGAAGTATTTCATCAGGGATACACACGACAAAAGGCAGCTGCCGCTTGTGGCTGGACTCAAGTAAACAGTCCTTCTCTCTGAGCATTTACAAAGCTGTGTACATGTGTGATAAGAGATTTGGTTTCACAACCCCATCAATGGCTTTGTATTGATTAAAGGTAAGGTAGGCAATTTCGGATAGGCTAGCAATAGCAAGCTAGCTTTGAAAACATAAGATCCCACCCTCCTGCTGTTTGCTTGCGGTGCTCGGTGACTGACGTCTGTCTACGACTCTGCATAGCCTTACAGAACGCGCTGATGTGATGACATGGAAAAACACACGTTGACAGGTGGGTGGAGCATCATATTATTGCATTCGTGATGAATGCAATGATTGGACGAACATGTTTTAGTCCTGAGACTTCCACAGAAGATATATGTAGATTTTTTAATATTTAGACCACTTCTATCATTGATTGATAATAATTGAGTTGAGTTTCAACCAGTATAACAAAAAGTGTTTATGAAAAACACTGCCTACCCTACTGTTAATACAGCCGTAGTGGAGGCATAAAAAATATCCGTATTATTTTTTTCCTTCTATAATGAATCACATGATTCAACTTCAACCACAGGTGTTACACATACTGTATAGGTGTTATACTGAAGAAATCTGGCCCGTAATGAGGTGCCAGTCTCTGTGAAACCTCATGAGTCTTTTGTTTTTCACTTTCTCTTACTGTATGCCAGCTTGATAGATCCTTTCATATGAAAATCTCTTGAAAGCTTCACAGTTTCTCTTGTTCTGTAACCGTTTAGGTGCATTTCTTAAATTAGGGTAATATGTAGTGTGAAAACTAGTTGATAATAACTAGTCACTAGTTGACTAATTCTCATAAATAAATAATTACATTATTTCTGTAGATATGATTATGTGTTAAAGGGGATTATTTTAAAGTCAACAGGTAAAACATAACTCACACTGCTGTCTGTTATGCTTAACTAAAATATATATAACTAGTAGAAAGCAATCTACAAATAGTTAGTCTCTCTCGCGTAGCCAGACCTTCAGACTGACGGCTGAAGGTCTGGAATTCATAGCAGCTTTCTTTGGCCAAGGCCCGCCCATAAGGCCGTTTGACCGACATGTAAAACAACCAATTACAGTTCGTTTCGGGGCGTGGAAATGTCCCCACAACAACAGACCGGCGTGCAACAAGTCAGTCAGCATAGAAAATCAAAGAAGGAGAAGAAAACTTCAAGAGTCTATGCCGTGAACCTCGCACACTTTTGAGAATCCTACGTTCAGCTGATCTTGATAAATGCTCATTGTCACTCATGTAAACACAACAGTTTTTCTTCCGCAATCACACGTCTGCGCTTTGTTTCCCGGCGGACCGAAAATAAACGCGACACTCGCGCCCCCCCCCCCGGAAATCTGATAAAATTAAACCAATCAGATGACGACTTTGACATTCCTGAAGTGTTTCCAGTTAAGTGTACCATATGCATCAGACGTTTAGCCAACGTTCCGTGGGTGTGACGTCTGAGGCTGAGACTAACAAATAGTCGACCTCACTAATTAGTTAGTTGACTAGTCCGTAACACATACACTACCGTTCCAAAGTTTTAAAAGAATTGTAATGCTTAATATTTTGTGGAAACTGTGATGATTTCTTTCAGGATTCTTTGAGGAATAGAAAGTTCAAAAGAACAGCATTTATTGGACAGAAATTTATTTTTTGTGACAAATGACTTTACTGTCAGTTTTGATCAATTTTATGCATCCTTGCTAAATAAAAGTATTAATTTCTTTCACAAAAAATTTTTTACACCAAACTTTTGAACAATAGTACATTCCTCTTATCATTTAATTAGCTTTTTAGAAAGCTAATTAAATAAGCTAATTAAGCGTTTTAAATTTTAAATTAGCTAATTAAGCTTTTTAAACTATAACTATAAACTAACTATAATCCACAATATTACTGCTTTTACCGTATTTTTTATTAAATAAATGCAGCTTTGGTGAGCACAGCTTGATGAGACTTTTTTCACCCAAAAAAAAAATCTTAATTATTCCAAACTTTCAACCCCCAGTGTATATTTATTCATTTCTAATGATATTATATTAAAGAAAAGTTTAAATCTCACACATTTGTTCACATACATTAAAAAAAAAAAATTCCAGCAACTTCTTAGACACAGCTGTACAGTATTTGTTTAAGTGCTGATAGACAGGACATTTTAGAAGGCTCAAATTGTGCAATGAAAATACAGAAACAAAAATCAAAACCTCCGAACAAGCACAAAGACAACAACAAGCTTCTACACACAAAAACACAATCAACAACTGCAGATTTGCAATGTTATATCTACCTTATTTGCAGCTCAAATCAGCAGAGCAAAGCATAGCAAGGGAAAAATATTCACTGCAAGGAATTAGCTAGACAGAACAGGGCACAGCGCTTCTGCTAAACATGATCACCTCCTCCAAGGAGATCAGGACAACTCCACTCTAGAGAGAGCCATTCAGAAATAATAGGAATGTATTGCATGTGTTAGAGGCGGGGCCGAGTTGAGACTGGAGTTGGCAGTCACTTAGGGACCAACACATTGCCAAATGTGTGCGAAGCAAAGTCTATATTAGTTCTCAATTTAAGCTTGTAGAAATTAAAGCAATAATATAAAATTAAGTAAAACCTACTCAACTTTCTGATGATTCTGGTGTATTAATCATGCACTGGGGCATGAATAATTTTTAAGGTTATTTTTTTCCACAGTTTTCCAGCTGTATTTAGCATTGCTTTTGTTGTTAGGTTTAATAACTTGCTGTTTTGTGACATCTGGAGTTAAAGCAACACCAAGTAACTGTTCCTCTGCGGTCGCCCTACAGGTTGGAAGTGGAATTGTCCATTACCGCTGTCGTAAATAATTTAGCCTACCGCAGCCTACTGTCGCACGAATGCTCGTTGTTTATCCAGCACCGGCTTTGGAATGAACGATGTCCACAGACAAGGTAGAGTATGTTGCATGATTTCATGAAAGTATGATGTATTGCGACATCAGAAACGAAGAAAAACAAAATAATGACTATTGTACCGCTTGACGTAAAGCAAGTCAAATTTGTAGTTTTCTTATGTCTCATTAGAACTACAGAAACTCGACCCGTTCTGGCAATCTTACATATGGCGATTTTCCACTACACAATACCAGCTCGCCTCGGCTCAGCTCGACTCGACTCGCCTTTGTTTGGTTTTCCACTGTGTAAAAGTTGTACCTGTACCTGCTTTCGGGTACTTTTTTTCGTACCACCTCCGGCGAGGTTCTAAGCGAGCTGAGGCGAGCTAAGCCGATACTAAAATGTGACGTGAAAACAATGCCGACTGCTGATTGGTCACAGAGAATCTGCGTCATCATTGCACGTGCCAGATGGAGTATCCAGAATAACCCCGCCATTTTTAAATAGTTTGGCCAGAGATAGTTATTAAACTTACTACTATTATTATGGCAACTTGGAAGAATACGCCGTGGTCAAACGAGGAGGTGCAGACATTCCTTTGTTTGGTTGCCGAAGAGAGGATCCAGCGAGAGCTTGATGGGGCAACGAGGAACGAAATGCGTCGCTATGACGACCGGGTACTATTTGTGGCGGTACTTTCTGCAATGGAAAACGGAGCGAAAAGCGAGCCGAGTCGAGGCGAGCCAAGGCGAGTCGAGTCGAGCTGGTACTGGTAATGGAAAAGCGCCAATAGCGTGGGTATAGCAGATATAGGACCGCAAAGCGGAGGCATAAGTGCCTTTCACCCTGTTACGACTTGATGAACCACTGAAACGATTTTGGAAACATTATTTTAAGGTAAAAACTCTTACTTAGTGTTGCTTTAATTTGCTACTCAAAATGACACATTCATACTCAACAATTATCCAACAAATGTTATCATTATTGTGTAGTGTGTACCAAGTATTCAGATCTCTGTGTTCGGGTGGTACATTACTTCTATTATGTAAATATGTTGTCTACACCAGCGGTTTTCAATAGGTGAGGCGCGCCTCCCCTGGGGGGCGCCAAAGAGCCACAGGGGAGGCGCGACATGCGAAGAAAGATTAACATACATTGCTGCTAGGTAACTTCAGACTGTTAACGTTAGCTAAATATTTATTGTAGAACATCCTATGTAGCTTACTAAAAACATTCTGTGTAGGCCTACCATGAAAACGAATCCACTTTAAACCGCAGCATTTTTCTGTCAGTAATGTATGACAAGTAGTGCTGTCAACGTTGACGCATGCGATTAATTTTTGCCCAGCTTCAACATGTTAAAGTATTTAACGCAGCATTCGTTCTTTCTTTCATCCTTCAGCTAGGGTTATATGATCACGCTCTTATTCGCGCAAATGCTCTTAAACCATTCATGCGCGACAAGACAAAAGAGAACGCGCTGTCAGTGAATGTCCTCCTGACACACACAGACACACACACACACACGACTCACAGAAAGACGCGCGCCAGTATCGAGTTCTCTTTCGCGCTTGAACGAACAATAACACACACATTTATGCCAAAATGTTCTCGTTGTCGAGTATCCTCACAATACCAGTCTTAAATTAATTAAAAAAAATCTTAAATGGAAGTAAAAGTGAGAATGAGATGCGTGAGATCCTGTCTGCAGATCTTAAAGTGATAGGAGCCACAATTCTCTCTGTCAGTAAAGTTAACCAAAGAGCAAAGGGAACAGAGAAAATTACTCCCTGTTCTTGACTAAAGAACACTTGTAGCTTTAATAAGGATTAATCTATATTTAATTTATAATGTATGCAGTGCGGACTGTTTTATAACCTTATTCAATTTCTGTATATTTCATACCTGTTAGACAGGAAAGGCACAGGTAAATATGACATTTATTATGGGTTTAAGTGAGGATTGTTTTGAGTTAACTTAAATAAAAAATTGTTATATTTTTTGAAGCCTAATAAATGTTTAAAATTTGGGGAAAAATCATTTTCATGGAGACATCAGTAGCTATATTAGTATTAGTGATACTGGCCTTCATTCATAAAAAGATGGCATTAACATACAGCCATAATACTTATGGGGGGGGGGGGGGGGCTCGGCTGTCCTTACCTACTGTAAGGGGAGGCTCATGTTCACCCAATTTGAAAACCCCTGGTCTACACAATATCTATTGTATTATTTATTTACTTAGATGTTCTAAGTAAAGCATACACTTGAAAAGCGTGGTTTAATTCAGTGTTTTATTGTTTGAGTAAATTGTACCTGACACAGAGCATTGCAAAGTAAACTTAAAATGAGTAGAAAATAATCAACTTTTTTTTCAGTGCAAAAGTAATGTAAAATGACTACGTTTATTATGGGGTGAACTGTTCCTTTAAGAACTACAACAGTCCTTGCCACTGAAGCAGCTGCCATCTGGCTCGCCCCGGGCAGGTGGATTACACCTGGACAGTGGACAGGACACCGTAAGAAAACGTACCCTCCCTCCACTTCTTTATCTCCCAATCCTTCCTTCCAGCCATATCTCCTTCCATTACAGCAATCTGCTCTTCTCTTCAACAGGGATATAACGCTACCTCATGGAAAAGTAAGTTTCCATTACATTTGACCTAAATCCTCACAAAAAAAAAAAAAAAAGACCAAAACTAAGGATTACAACGTAATCGCTCTCAGAACTGGAAAACATAGAACTCTTCAACTTATTTTTAATAATATCTCTAGAAGAGGTTGAGTTGCACTTACAAGCAAAAGTAAATAAAACCATTCTCCAAATGCTAAAAATGAATGTTTAAGCCTCCGGAAAGCCACATGCAGTCAAGTGAGAGGGAAAAGAGAGAGAAACCTGAGGTGAACGGAGGACAGTAAAACAACAGAAAAACGAACTTAAAAATGCCATTACACTATTCTAATTCATAAATAAGCTCATAAAAAAACATTGTTGCCAAACAAACTCAAAACGAATGCAAGTAGTAAATACAGTAAAAATATATTACAAAATAATCACTAAAGGTTTTCCACTAAAACTCAACACAGAAGATTTATATATAACACATTTTCATTTAAATGCACCTGTATATATTCATACAGGATAATAAACCAGAACATTTTACACAAAATGTCTCTTTAAATTAAATGAATAATAACCAATTAAAATGCACATTGAACTGTAATTGTGATTCATGTTCATTCATTTTATATTGCCTACAAAATCATCACAGATTTACAGTGAATATTCAACGTATGACCCAGCCTTACTTCAATACGGAGGATAAACGGCACACAAAAGGAATGTTTTATTTTGCTGATGACAAAGCTAAACTGAGTCCAATCTTTTAAAGTAATGGTTTGAGTGCTGAGTCAGAACACATGACCAAACCTTCAAAGCCCACACCCTAAATTGCTGTCAGTAACTGACTTTTCAAACTGCAAAGCTGCCTACAATAATCAATACGGTATAAATTTAAACTAGCCACTTGGTTTACAGTATTAATTTATTTTTTGTCCAAGATCTCCTTCTCGTTCTGCCTGGCTTTTGGCTCAGTTACGGCATCATTGAGACAGTGTGTGCCTGCCTCTGCCTCTATATTTATAGGAAGGAACAGAGGTCAGCTTTGAGCTCACTCAAAACACTCTGCCTGACGCCCTGTCACTTCACATCACTGAACATCTAGACAGGCGGATTCATCAGCATTCAAACAACTACAACCAGAACGCATTTCATTCAATCCACATCTATCTCTATATGCACACAAAACTGCTCTTCTGCCATACAATTCCATCAACTGAGGGGACACTGCAATGAATCAGATATCTGTCAGATATCCAACATAAGGATCTTATTTCTAATGTGGAAAAGGATGAGACAGGTGACAGATAACTCTATAAGAAGCCACAGAAAAACATGTTTCATCTCTCTAAAACTTGGTTATCCTCTCAACGTCTCTGAATGTCAACTCCGATACTGATATCTAGAGATCCAATGGTGGTTGCCTGTCAATATAATTCAAATACACACTGAAAAAGATTTGGTGTAGAAACAATTTTCACTCAGAAATTGCTAGTAAATTCCTCAAACAATTACAAAGAAACTGCACATTTGATTAAACGTGAAATTTTGAAGTAGAAAAACTGTATTTAAAAATATTCATTTTAAATAAAAAAATATAGTATTTAAGAATAGTATTTTCTTGTAAAACATACAATAAAAGCAAATGAGAAGCCAAATTTGGCTCTGATTATTTTCCAGACCTCAATAGCCACGTTTCCACTGTCGGGCCAGTGCTAGGCCAGGGCTTTAAACGGGCCGTGCCAGGCTAATAGCCTCGGGCCAGTAGCACCTGGCCTGCGTTTCCACTGTCGGGCCAGAAGCTCCACAGCGCGTCACTAAAACACGCCCGCAACACGCCTCTCTGGAACAACGTCACACTAACCCATCATTTCACCAACAAATGGAAGTTTTATCAGAAAACTAATCAGAAAGAAATCACTGGAAACAGCGTGCATCGCAAAACAAACATGATAAAAGCGGCCGTTTGCTGGCATTTTTGTTGTTTACTTGAATATTTAAAACCCAAGCATCGATGTTTTACCACAGGTTTACAATAAAAAGTGATACATTGATCATAATGAATTAATTTATGTCAAAATTGCACATTAGTCACACAGAAATAAATGACCGTTAACGTTAGGTCTATTTCACAAAAGAAAGAGGACACACTTACATTATTCAGTCGAGGCTGTTTCTGTTTATTGATAGTTACAGGACATATATCACATTTAGAAACAATGATAATTTCTACAAATAATGTTATATGCCACCAAAAAAACGACCTGAGGAGCGTTAGCACAGTCTCGACTCCCAGTAGCTACAGATATATTTTCAGTCAGAGAAACAGGAAGCTCCCGAAAAAAAGTAGATAGTCCGGTATAAAGAGACTACTATGTAGTATATGTAGGCTACTGACAGATAAAATAAAAACATGATTGTGATAGCCTTTATGATTGGTCTGACTTCTTCAAGCGTTCACCATGTTTTTTTACTATGCGTATCTTCAAGCGTTTACTATGTTTACTATGGTAATGGTTAGCGCGCATATTCTTTTGCATCGCGTATAAATATTTCTACCTTATACGGTGATCAGAATCCACATCGGATCACAAACAGAAGGCATTAAAACATGAAAGTGAGTTAAATTATTTTAAAAGTCTTTAATGCTGACAGAATCATTCGGCGCTCCTGTCTCTCGACTCAGGTAATCCCTGCCTCTGTTCGTAACCACTCCTCTAGCCCGAGCTGGCCCGCTTTGGCCCAAGGTATTCGACGGGCCAGAAATCCTGGCCGTTGGCCCCGAGTAAGCCCCGATCAAGCCCCGGAAGTGACAGTGGAAACGCGACTGGCCCTGGCACGCACTAGCACGGCCCAGCCCTGGCCCGGCAGTGGAAACGCGGCTAATGTTCTCACATTTACTAACTGTATTGAGAACCAATTGGCTGCTTTATTTACTCAAAAATCAGCTCAAAAAAAAAAAAAAAAAAAAAAAAAATTTGTGTATTGTCTGTTCTGTATCTTCTGTAAATCAGCTAAAAGGATTTCAGGAGGATGAAGGAAACAGGAGTGGTGAACCGTTTTAAAACTTTCTTTGGAGAATCAGCAAGGGTAGAAGGTCCACCAACCTCCTCAGAAACGGGATCTAAACATAGTCTCTGCAAGGCTGTAGCTGTACTGCTCGATTGCTTCAGTTTGATTCCACCTGCCTTGCCTCTTTCACATCGGATTATTTGGCTCAGAATCATGCCGTGTTTGTGTCAATGTAAATACTACTGCAAAAATCGTCAGGTTTTTTATGTCTACCCCTTTTTAATGTGCCCCTATTATGCTTTTTAGGTTATTATCTTTCATGTGGTGTGTAATAGTGTTTATGAATGTAAAAGGTCTCCAAAGTTTCACACAATAAATTGAGTAATTGTTTCCCAAAAGAAAGAGCCAATTCTGACATGCCTGAAATGAGTCGTCAGTAATTCCAGTTTTACTTCCTGCATGAACCATAGGTTTGTAACAAATTTGCATAATGCCAGCCTGTGGTCTTCATTGGCTGACGGCGAACAACGAATACTTAGACCCGCCCTCAAACACTGTAGTTATAACTGAGGACTCACGCTGAAATTGATACAGTAAAAACAGACACTATCATTACTGCTCATATCACAAAAGTGTTGAGGAACTCATTTGGTAATGGGTGTTTCATTTCCGACACATGCTGTAGTGTAAACGGTCGACCAATCACAACCGACTGAGCCATCTGACCAATCAGACTGTATCCTTTTTTCGAAGAATTTCAGACACTGTGAGAAAAGAGGTGATGCTGCAATGTATCTTATCAGAAATGATCAGATTTACCTTGGATGCATGTAAACCTATTGTAGTAGACCCCTGAAATTAGGAACCTTTAAAATAGCATAAAAGGGCACTTTAACAGACAGAGTAATAATAGAATTGCATGTCTTAGCTAGAACCACTATAAAGCTTTCAGTATTAGGCTAAACATTAGCGTTGCACATGCCTGCAGCTTTAGAGCTGTAAGCCAAAGATGTTGTTACAAACTCTTCAGCAAACACAGCTTTAACTGGCTGTATCTTCCTCTGGGATCAACGAATCAATTCTCATCTCCAGTTCTGACCTGCTAGCATGAAACAAGAGAGCCGGTGTTGAATGTGCTTTTCTTCTGGCCTGACAGGCCCCTGGTCTGTCCATCTGTTTGCATGAGTTAATTAGGTCAAAGATGGGCTTTGAGCACACGAGGGGCTCTCTCTATCTGGACAGCTCCAGTCTCAGTCACTGAGTCGCTATTGCATGTGCAGGTATGTGTAATTGTGAAAGACGTCATGAAAATGTGGAAGCTGAGATTTGTACAGCTAGAGTCAGCAGAGGACACACAACTGGGGTGATGTCACTCATGAAAATGGTGCCGCTGCTTTAATTAGCATGCTGTGCTAATATAAGAATTCACATTGACATATAGGGATGGGCAGACATTCAAATCGTGGCTGATATAGATAAGTCAATAATTATTTTGTTATGGCCAATAATTGATAAATGACATATATTAATATTCTATGGTATTTTGACTAAATAAATTCAAAATAAAATACAAAACTCAAATCAATCACTTTAAATGCAACAGGAAAATAATAGGCCTCATTATGTGCAGTATGAAAAATGGACATTCATAATATGAATGCGAATATTTCACATTGTGACGTGGACGTTTGAGAAAGTAATATCTGGATTTCGACCAAGGCGTTTTAGGCAGGTCTGGTCTGTGAAATTTTGCAGATCGTATATATGCACAAACAGATACATTACATAAAGTAAAAGGAAAACAATAAAAAGTATCATATGACCCCTTTAGCACACCAGATTGCATAACACGTCCACATCCAAAAGTAAAAATACATTTTTCATCAGCCTCAAAACACTATCGAACTACACCTTCCCCTTGAGAAACGAAATCATGCTGGTACACGCTGACACAAGACAAACTTCCCTGCATGTCTCAGTATCCAAGAAGCAGTCGCCCTCCCTGTATTCCTCGTGTTTTACACCCTCCAGAGATGAAATAAACATAAGGACCAGGTTAGTTCTCACAGAAGGAGAGACAGGTCAATCATATACACCCTAATCTCAGCAGTTCATCTTGATAATTATGTCTCAATTTATTAAAACAAACACCTTCGCTTTTGGCACCTATCATTTTCTCCACTAAAGATGGTTTTAGACCGTGCTTAGATCTTCCCATCACTGAACAGACAGCAGATATGATCCAAACCAGGTGTCCATCACTGTTTCTGGGATAGTTCCAGGTCTGAGGAGTTACAGGTCAAACCCTGTATGCCAGAAGTATTTTCACTGCATGATAAAGACACGCAGCATTAAAATCGGTAATAGACCAACAATATATTGATCTGATCTGATATGTATGTATGTATGTATGTATGTATGTATGTATGTATGTATGTATGTATGTATGTATGTATGTATGTATGTATGTATGTATTTATGTGTGTATGTGTGTGTGTGTGTGTGTGTGTGTGTGTGTGTGTATGTATGTATGTATGTATGTATGCATGGATGGATGGATGGACGGACATGGCAATACACACAGTTGTTCTGTTTTTGTTTTGTTTCTTGTTCTAAACTTTGCCTGAAATGGCGGATCTTTTTTCTTCTATCCTTCCGAGCGAATGTCCTGTAAAAGACACGACTCAGGGCTGCTCTCTGACGTCTGGTAGAGTATAGAAAAGCAATTGCACTGCGCATCCATTTGCGCTCATCTGAAATTGAGTACACTTTGAAAGCTATGTGGACACAACTGTGCACGAGCCGGAACGTGGAAAATGAAGTATACACAGGCCTTAAGACTTTGATTTCAATTTCCTGCCACAAGCTGCCCATTCAAACCCTGACAAACACAGATACACAGGATTGATCCAGTAAATTGAACATAGGCCTAATGTTGCAACTGGGGAACAAACTGCTGAGATACACACAACAGAGAGAAAGCAAGCAAGCACTTCTTGCTCAGAGTGCTTATCAAATCACTGTTGGTCTATCTACTGACAATTTTCACAGCAGAATATGTGTGATATGTCATGTGATTATTAGACATGGGGGGACATTTAGACAGACACAGGCTTCCATTGAATCAACTACGAAAGGACTCAAAACACTGATCTGAAAAACACCTGTTGAATCATTATATCTGACTGATTTATAATACTTTAACGACCCTAAAATGCAAATAATAATAAAAAAAAATCTCAGGTTTTGTACAGATTTAGTCAAAAAGGGTCCAAGCAATTTAAAAAAAGTTTTAAATAGTTTAATCGCCATTTTTGTAGTTCACTTATATAGTCATGGGGTTTGACAATTATATACATTTAATTTCATTATGTTAAAAATGTAAAGAATGAATACAAAAATGAAGTACAAAAATGTACAAATATGCCATGTATCCTCTCAATTAACATGAAGTAATAAAAACTGAATAGTAAAAAAAAAAACATTATGGAGGAATAAGAGTTCTTTCATTATATTTTTTTAATGGAATTTTATCAAATATATATATATATATATATATATATATATATATATATATATATATATACACAGAGAGAGGAGCCAATCACATTAACGAGAATCCGTAAGGAATGACACTCGATTCAACTGCAGGGTCCTACATAACAACATCATCTGTTTTTAAACAATACTGTTGTGTTTGAGGGTTTGTTTTGCTCAATAATAAACACAACTGCTCCGTTTGGAGTTTTGGTAAATATTTTCCCCAGTGAGCAGATACTTTGTGACTATTCTAATCTATCGTCTGAGGTATTTTGTAACCGATACATATTTTCCCGCTGACGTCACACAGAGTGAGGAGACTTATTACGAATATTTTATAACCGCTTCGCGAACGCTTTAAATGTGTTCAACGGAGGGAAAAGCAAATAAATCAGAAATGAAAGTGTGAAATGCACATGGGTTTCTACTTGAAGAAGCTTCACACCGCCGAGGCTGAAGCTTTGGACGGATTCTCGCCGGTTTTCACCACACAACAGTGTCCAGATTGTCTGTTTATGTCGATTCATAAACCAGAGAATGGAAAGAGACTCCTGTGCTCCTTCTCCTACATGGAATATGTGTTTTTTTTTTTTCTTCTTCTTCTTTTCCCTCCCCCTGTTCCTCCATTGCTTGCTGGCGCAACAGCGTTTTATTTTATCTGTCTCTCGTGCGCATATTGAGAAATATCAGGTTTATTTACCTTCCCTATAGTTTGTCTGGGCACATAGAACGCATATAGACCGTTAGTGTGCAATATACAGATATATCTCCACGTAATCCCACACTATCAATGGGCTGTGTCCGAGCAGTTCAGACTCTTCAGCTGAGGAAATTCACTTTGAAAAGCTCCTTACCTTATTTCACAAGAGCTAGGTCCGGTTTGGTGAGATGGCTGTGCCTGTATCTAGTGTTGTAGACGGACCGTTATCACTTTGAGAGCTGATAACCGCGGGGAAAGCCCTGTTTTAGAGTACTTCTGTCGTTTTCTTCCTCTCTTTGCCAGATCTACCAGGCAGCCAGGGCGCTTCAAGTGACGTAACGAACCGGGATGCGCGCTCCCGACACTGGCCTCCATGACCGTGCACGAGCGCTTCTACACCACACAGAGGATGATGTGCTGGTTGTATTCAGTGGGCTTCAGCAGCATCTATTTTTGTCTTTTTTTTATTAAGAAATAGTTTACATTTCATACAAGTGAATTCACATGGTCAGTGTCACAAGTTTGCTTTATTTGATTAGTGACATATAGTGCAGAAACCTAAATATTTCTTATTCATTATAAATCACATATAGGCCTATATATATCTGTATACCCACACGATGAAGTCCTCCTCCAGCATTGGTCTTCTGTGTGTAATTTGGGGTTTGACTGTTATTTCTGCTTGAGAAACTGAAGCATGACTGCAGGAAAAGGTTTCATAGACCCATGACCAGGTTCAGGATGTTCTCTCTTGTTCAGTTCCCTTAAAGGAATAGATCACCCAAAAATAAAAAAAATCTGTCATCATTTACTCCCCCTCAAGTTGATCCAAACCTGTATGGATTTCTTTCCTCTGTTGAACACAAAAGAAGATATTTTGAAGAATGTTGGTAACAGTTGACGGTAGCTATTGACTTCCATATGGAAAAAAAAAATACTATGGAAGTCAATGGGTGCCGTCAACTGTCTGGTTAGCAACATTCTTCAAAATATCTTCCTTTGTGTTCAGAAGAAAGAAATTCATACAGGTTTGGAACAACTTGAGTAAATGATGAAAGAATGAAATGTTTTGGGTGAACTGTCTCTTTAACCTAGAACAGTTTAAACTAGCCCTGTCTCTTTCCTTTAACACAGCGATGAGTTATCAGATTATCATTGTCAGTAAATTACACCATCATTCTTACTGAAAACATTTTCAAACTGCAATGTAACAATGAAATAAAGCAACTGAACCAATTCTATTTATAAGCCATCATAATTTGAACTGATGTTGACCTATTATTAATATTATTATTTATATATATTTGATTTAGTTAGTGTACATAAATCCAAAAGACAAATTTAATTAACATTTAAAGCCTGAAAGTGATTTATTCGTTGTTGTTTTTTTATTACTTGTTTCCAATTGCCTGTTAGTGTAATATAAATATATATTCCACTAGAGGTCAGTACAGCTTTTCCTGTAGAAGATGAAAGAAGCATTCAATTGATCAAAGGTGAAAGTAAGGACATTTATAATGTTACAAAACATTTCAGTTTCAAAGAAATGCTGTTAAACTTTTTCAAATTTAAAAAAAAAAAAAAAAATACACAAAAATACTAAGCAAGCAGCATTGATGATGATGATGATGATAAATATATTGTGAACAGCAATCAAATCAGCATATAATGATTTCTGAACCTATCTATCTATCTATCTATCTATCTATCTATATAAATACAGTAAATTGGATGGCAAACAGTAATTCATGATAAACATTTATTGTTAGTTTTCATGATTAACATTTACAAATGACATGTCAGGAGGATGAATTAGATGATGCATTCATGTTATTTAAGTTTTGCTTCTAGGTAATATAAAATCACTGGACAGTCTAGGATAAATGAATGTTTATAGACTGTTTAATATAATGCCCTCTTAAGAAATAAATTTAAAAAAGACTTTAAAATAATCGTGTCTTATAAATATCAAATATCAAAGCCTGGAGGAAGTCTTATCATGAATGGATGTGACTTTCATCATAACCATTAAAAACATGAAAGAAACAGTCACAAGCTTGATTAAAACTCAGTTTGCTTAGCATGCATATTCAACTTTGATATATTTCTTTCACATGTCAAGGCAGAATCCCCAAGGATCTTACAGACAGTTCAGGCTACTGTTTAGGATAGAGACCTGTCTTCTGCACTCCGAAAGCGGTGATGAAGATGTTGATGATGACGGTGAGAAACACCAGCCCTGTGGCCACATTATTCATTATGTCCAGCTTCCTCTGATTGGCCACATCATTGAGGTTTTTGCGTGCTGAAAAAGAAAGATTGTATAGGAATGACTAAATCCATTGTGATTAACCCTTTAAAATCCCTGACAGATTTTGTGCATGATGATGTAGGCTACTTCACGCTCACCCATGTTGACGAAGAGCGCGCCTGCGAGCACTTGGAAGAAGAGTGACGCAGCGATGAGGATGATGACAGTGAGGAAGTACTTGAACTCAGGGCCCTGCTCCAGCACGGCTTTCAGCTGAGAGGCGTTCGCCATCAACAGCGCCACATCCAGCATGCTCTCTGCTATACTCTTCTTAGTGGCATAGTGGTTCAAGTTGAGAGGTTCTGCGGGCTGACAGAGAGAAATCAATTCAACTTAAAATATTACATTCAATTAATTATTGAATTAAATTAAAAGGGGCTATGTAGGATTCAGAAACTGGTGTTATTAGCACCACTCAACACCGGTGGCCGTTAAGTGAACTGCAGCCAGTAAGTAGGCCTGTGACGTACAAGGACTTGATTCAATGACCTGATATATCACGGAGAAGGTTTTTTGTTTAGAAGTAGGAAGAAGTTGAAAATACCTTTGAATATAGGTCTGCATGACACAATTACATGATTAATTTACAGTAGGCTACGAGTTAAGAGAACGTCACTTAAGTCATTCTTAAAAAAGGAAGATGTGTTCGGATTTTTGCCGTCCTGATACGGCAAAAGTTTAATATATCAATTAGCTCCGCTGGTGGAAAAACGCATGGGACTCTAGAGTTGTGACGTTCGCGAACGAACCGATTCTTTTGAACGGCTCATAAACATGAACGATGGGAGCCGAGTCGCGGCTGGAGGGGAGCCGTTCTTTCTGTCGTTCTTTTTTCATGCGTGTTTCACACAGATGCACACAAATTAGCTCCTCAGTTATAGGGGAAGGGGCGCACCCAGCGCAGGGGTGCTACTGCCTAACAGCATGATGATAGTTGTGCACGCGCGCGCATCCTTTACGTGAGTACTCCAGTGGGAAAAAACCCTACGTGCTGTCATTGGGTAGGAGCAGAGCCAATGACTTATGCCGTCACATGGTTACTCCAGTTAAAAAAAAAAAAAAAAAAACCCACTAAAGTAACACTAAGTTCCTTTGTAAATAAATACAAAGGAACTGCTTTGTATTTATTTACATTGCATTTTGTGTTCATGTTATTGTATCTACAGTATATATTTACAACTTTAAATTGTTTTTGTTTTTTATCAAAATGTTCTTGTGGTATTGTATGAATAACATAAGTCAACATAGCTTTACACATACACATACTTTGTACTAAAGGTAAATCCAAAATAGTGATATCACTTTCTAAGCAGAGGGATGTTGTGCAACCCTATGGAATATAGTCCACACATGACAAATGAGGTAATAATCAATATTTCAGAATAATTCAAACTCAGATATTGGTGTGTGATATCTGAGTTTTAATTAATTGACTACAAATCTCACCTCATCATTCCTCCCAGTGATTATTTCCAGGATAAACTGAGATTCCCCCAAGCTGGCTTCTTTAAACTGACTAAATATTTAAAAAGAGCCAAAAGAGCCGTTCTTTTGAACGGCTCTTTGAAAGGAACGGATCGCAAAGATCCGGATCTCCTCAAAGAGCCATAAATCCCATCTCTATGGGACTCACTCATCCACAACCGTTCGTTGCTCTGGTTGGTTGTAGCGTTATCCTATTGCGTGCAGAGGGATTTTGAAAGGTAACCGTTTATCCCGCCCCTCGGATTGAGGCATGTCAATGGAGAGTTCCCAGACCTAACATCTTGATGTAGGTCTGGCATGCCAGGCTACTATAATATAACTATATAAAAAAGTCTGTGTTCTACATGGATGTTTGATGTTTGTGGTGATGGCTAACATAATGTATGGACTGTTTAATGAAATGCACTAAAAACGATGTGAATATTCTTAAGGTTTTTCATGATGAATGAATGCACTGACTTTTATGAATTTGACCACTGTAGCTACCAATAGATGGCAGCATTTTACTATCAATCTCTCAATCTTCAATGTTCTTTTTGTTGAAACAACCTGGGGGCGCTAGATATTTAAATCATCTTTTTCTTTCTCTTTCTTTCTTTCTTTTTTTGTTTGCATGATATAATTTATTATTTAAAAAATAATAATAAATTAAGAAAAAAATTACATTATAAAAATAATATCTTTTCAACATGTCTTCTAAAATTAGTACATTACAGAAATATGTAGCCCTCTTTAATGCCAAATAAACACTGATGATACATGTAGATTTTTTTCTCAACCCACTAAACTATTATTAAAAATCATTATCCTCAGCCTCTCTTGCTCATATTGTATTTCTTATCTCTCTTACACCCTTCAATCCTTTCTATCAAATCTCAAAATCAATTTAACATTTGCGCTTCACTTCCTGTTTCATGATTGCTCTTTTTAATCTTGTCTCTCCTAACGTTCCCTTATCACTGTCTACAGGACCTGTTAGAGACATGTGGATTGGAAGAGATTGCATCTACATACACATGACCTTGGGCAGATGTCTTATCTACATCAGAACACACATGCATGCTTCATACATGCGACATATGAAGAGGTTGTTTTGTAGGGGGGGGGGGGGGGAAACGGAATCCTCTCCACCAATCACGGCACAGTAAAACGAAGACCAGGCAAGCGTCCAAATACCACATGCACAGGCTCAGTGTTTTCCTTAATGATGGGGAACGTTTTCCTTTTTTCTTTTTAAAATAAACACCATGGGAGAGGTCAGGAATATTTTACATGTGGGGCCCGTGTAGTTGGCCCACAGGAAGTCCACCTCCCCACCCACTCATTGGCTGCTCTCACGTCCAATAGCAAATGGGAAAGGGCGAGGAGGGTTCAATCAAACAAATAACTTTTTTTGCTCCGTCTTCTTCTTCTTGGCAACCACGTCTCACAACACATGCAGATAAGAAGGAGGGTCCTTGTAAACATTCAAACCCTCTGTGCTGGTTTGAAAACACCTCGTTCGCCACAGAAAAGAGAAAAACACATAAATAAATATGTAACTCTCTAAAACTATTTATTTTATAATATTCATTTTATTCTGTCATATATTCTGTCATCTCCATCATGGTAAACGTATTCTTTATTTTAAATCTTTATGAAATAAATCTGTACAGAGGAAATGGTCATTTAAAATACTAATAATAATTGAAGCAATAAATATTTAAATTGTTTGTGATTATTTCTCTGTTTGATTGGATTATCATAGATACTTGTAATAACAGTTCTATGATTGATTTTCAATAAACAATCAAATATACAAATAAATTTGAAAAATAGGACAAACAAATGATGAAAGTATGGTCAAATGTTTTCAAATATACTTTATAATCAAACTATACAGTGTAATTTGAATGACCTCATGTGTTGATATGATGCCGGAGAATAGCAGAGCTTGTACAAATATAGACACGATCAACAGCAATAAGTTGTTGGCTGCAGTTTACTTAATGGCCACCTGTGTCGCTAATAACAAGGGTTTCTGAATTCTACATATAGCCCCTTTAAAAGCCAAAAATACTGCAACTGAATAAAAACACCAGCAATGACCCAGTACATTTTTGTTGTGGGAAACTTGTTTAGTCTGTGAATGAAGTATTATTTTGGAGTCAGGAAACGGTCACATCGCCAGGCCGCTGGGTCAGATCTATTTTGCTCTCTATTTCCTTTCTTTCATTCATTCATTCATTTTCAAGTTAGTGTATGAGCCACTCACATGTTTAAACCAGCAGCGGCATGAACTGAGAATAAATTCTGTTTACTTTCAATGGCGTAACCCTGATCAATTAAAGCCTTCAACACAAAGGAAGCATTGGAACGACGCTGTCCCCAAAGGCAGGAGTAGTTATGAAAGATCGTCATAAAGCCCTTTCCTTCTTTATATGGGGAGTGCTGAAAAACAAAGGTCTTTCTGTCTCTACTGGATTCATATTACGATGATAATATTGTGAGATTTTATGACTACAAGAAGTTTCTGCCGTTCTGTGCTCTGACATGCCAGGATAACGTGACGATGGATTTAAAACCGGTTTGGGATACAAGGGGTGATATGACAGCTACTGTACTCACTAACCTGTGGCAACATTGCAAAATATAAAGACCTGACGTTATCTTTTTCCCTTCAACCATTTATAAAATACAGACTTCCTTCCTGTTGGACATTCTGGCCTGTAAAGCATGACCTTTGACCTCAATTTCTCTGCCCTGAATCTGAGAGATAAAAATATCAGAGTGTGAAGAAATGTCAGAATCAATCAACAAAGAGCAGTTACATAAAAATATGTCCGACCTGTCAAAACTCCCACTGTATTGCAACATTAACCATCAATGTCATCATGGCAACCCGGGATCCATGTAAACAGAGCTGGTAAAGTTATGTTGCCTCAGAACTTTCAGAAGTGAGCCAATCAGGGCCAGGATGAAATGGTATTATAGCCAATTAGAGAGTGAATGGAGCTTTAGGAATGTGTTGACAGGTCGGTTGGGGCCCAGAGTATTCTGGGAATTTTAGATACAGTAAACCTAAGTTTCCCAGCAACTGTAGGGGATAAGGAACACATGGAGTATTACAACATACATTCACTTGAATGGTTGGTTGCGAAAGCTGCCTGTTATGGTGTGGGGTATAGGGTTAGGGGTTAGTTTCTGTTGTAGCATTGTGCACCATTCAGCACGCCCCTACCTTTTGGCAAGCCCATTATGACCTGCAGCTATCCTATCGTTTGATTAAACGCATTGAATAATTCACGAACGAAACAAGGGACTGTCTCATTTCGACTTCTTCACCCTCCGCAGGTCGCATTTCTCAGCCGCATACGTCATCGAGGATCTCATTTCAGAAAAGCATCCATTGCATTCCAAAGTAAGAAAGAAATTGCAGTAATTAACACCTCATAGTACATTTTTATAACGGTTACACATACATCGTTCTGAAATGAGACAGCTGAGATGATAAATGCACTGCTTTTATAAGTGAGTCGTTGTATTATTCACTCAACCAATTCGTCCAGATTCATTAAGGAACAAAGCACCACTATATGTTTGTTTGAAGATGCTTAACGGTGCTTCGTCTTCATTTGGAACTGACAAACTCTCAATATTGTATCTAAAATGGAAGTTTCATTTTAACCTCTTTGCTATGCAGTATTTTTTTTTTTTTTTTTTTACAAAACACAAAAGGGCACTGAAGGCCTTGTACTTTATACTTTATCACTTACGTATACTAAAGTATAAATCTGATGTCAAACTGTTGCTTATTCCCTCACTGAGAAAATAAGTGCTTTTGAGAGTGTGTTTAACAAACTTCACATGGACGGTTTTAGTCTGTATAAACCAATAAAACCGGGCCTTTTATCACTGACAGCATGTCTGCATTTGTGCAATAACAGATTGCTTTCTACGTCTAAGTGAAGTTATCCGTGGGGCGTATTGTAGGCTGTTTAGATTGGTAGAGGGTCACGCTATGTTTATAATGGCAGTTGCTATAAACACTGGAACATCTTCACATCACATTAAACACAGGGAAAGTGGAGGCAGAGAGGGTGCGATGGGACAGGCCCCTTCCCGCCCAGTGAGCCTGCGGCAGCTGTCACACCTGAAGAACCGCACGACCTCATGACACCACATTCACATAATCACAAAAATGAAGATAGATAGATAGATAGATAGATAGATAGATAGATAGATAGATAGATGATAGATAGATAGATAGATAGATAGATAGATAGATAGATAGATAGATAGATAGATAGATAGATAGATAGATAGATAGATAGATAGATAGATAGATAGATAGATAGATAGATAGATAGATAGATAGATAGATAGATAGATAGATAGATAGATAGATAGATAGATAGTGGCTGTAAATGTATTAAAGTACTTAAAGAAATTAAGATTCATTCCTTTCAGAATATAGGTCTCTAAAATGACACTGTGCATCTGTAATTGACAGATTAAAAAGTATTATATTAAAACTATTAAAAAGTCGCTGAGTCACTTGCTCATAACAGACTATCACCTGCACTGACTTCCTGCCACTGTGACTCTTCAGTGTGTCACTTCTGCTGCTATTGTGTTCGTATGGGAGGTTGGGAACATGTGTGTTGTTTTCACACGGGCAGAGGAAGGGGTTTGTATATTAACTGTGGTTGACTTAATTTGAATTTGTCATGCGGATGTGGCTAAATAGAGGCTGAGAAAAAAGACAATTTAGATGCAGAAATGGTGACTAGAAAAAAAGTGTCTGTTCTTCTTTTGAGGTCGTAGCTCACCAAATACAAAGCAGTCCGTACGTGCAGACACCACAGTTAAACCCAGTTTCTTTTCTCTCTTTCTATACAATCACACACATATGAAGGCAAACATAAAGGTTTATCGCCCCACAACACCCCTCACTCTTTCTGTCTGACTCCGACTGACTAGACCATTTTCACTTCCCAGAATTCACTTCTGCAGGCGGTCTAAAAGGTTGGAAATGTGTTTTCTGTTAAACTGTGACTGTGTTTTCATTCATAACCTTCGGTGATGCCCTTCTTCTTGCTGTCATGAAAAAAAAAGAACATTATATAATTACTGAACCCATAGGAGAAAAGAACTTTCCTCTATTAAAACGGGAAGTTTGACTGGGAAGGACATGCTAACAGCTTTGTATTTACATTACACACATGAAAATGATTTGCTACTTTATATGGTCAGATGTAGTGGGTACAAGGAGGAGGGAAATTCTCATTAAAGCATTTGATAGAGTCTTCAATATGTCAACACAACACAACACACTTATAGTCAATCAGCAGTAGGGGTGTATACACTCATGATGGGGGGAGGAGAGAGAGTGAGATTTGAAGAAAGACTGTAGAAAGAGAAATGGCTGAGAGACATTAAAGAGAAAAGATCAGAGGAATATCACTGGAAAGTGCATGATCAGGCAAGAGCTTTAGGACCCAAATAATAAAGCTTTCCAGCGCTGGAGAAACCTGAAACCGGAACGCAGAGGTTGTGTTGTTTCTGCTCCGTATATTGATATGCCAGGTTTCACAGAACCAAGATATGCTGTTGTTGTAATGTTAGCTAGTAACAGGCCAGCGTTGAGCGTCATTGTGTGTCTGGAGCTGCTGGCAACAACCAACTCTCGCTTATAAACTGTAGGCTACTCTTGTGAACGGTATGTTCTTCATTGTCGTTCGTCGTCTTCGCATTATTTTTCGTGAAGCTTCAGGATAAAATTCCTACCTTCTCTTTCCCATGAACCCACCAAACATCCTTTATATTTCCTGTAGTGACACAAGGACGAGTAAATGATGAGATACGGTGCCCTAGTGTGTTGTCATTGAAGTAACTACATGACGTGAGCGGATTGGGAATGTGTGTGTGCTAAACTATAGCTAGGAGACAAAATTGTCCCCAAAAGTGAGCTAAATCTGACCAAACGTCACCTTTGGGGACGTCCTCAATTGGAAAACTCAAACATAAACACTTTTTTTTTCTTTTTTTTTACGTATATACATTTTTTTCTTCTAACACTAAAAAATAACTTTTTACAGTTTGTCATTATGATTATAGTAGCTTTATATAAAAGTGTATTGTTTTTATAAAAAACAATACAAATTTGTCCTCATTTACAAATGTGTGTGAGTGTGTTCTGCTGGGTTTTATTGGGATACAGCGACACAGAGCTGGACAACTGGGGTGTCACTGCTATAAAATGGGTCATGATATTCACATTAACCCAAGACGAGTCCAGCAATGACACACACACACACACACACACACACACACACACACACACACACACACACACACACACATTCACTGTCCTTTGATAAGCAGTTTATCTGCAGCACTCGGCTCAGGGCTCTCTCTGTCCCTATCTGTCCTGGAAACAATAATAAAGAGAGAAAAGGAGAGATGTAAATGTAAATGGAAGAGCAGAGGATGAGCAGGTTCCTTAGCTCAGGGCGGAGGTCTGTGTTTGTCAGTTCAGTTTTCCAGCACCATCTTATCACCCAGTTTTTTTCTCTCTCTCTCTCTCTCTCTCTCTCTCCATTCCTCCCTCGCTTTTTCCCTATCTCCCCTGAGCTCCCTGTGTTGTCCCTCCCTATGAAAACATGATGACCTCAGACAAACTGGACTGGACCAGACCAAATCTTTGTTACGGTGTGACATAAGTGTTTCACAAAGTTTGGCTGTGTGGCACGGAGAGTGAAAAAAAAAGGTTTAATTTATTTAAAACATTTTCAAAGTAAAATTAAATAAAATGTCAAAATTAAATGTAAAATGCCATTTCATTTAATTAAATATATAATTAAATATATTTTTATCCTATCATCCAATTCCTTTTATTTCACATACTGACTGTAAATATGGATATTTAGAAAACACATATTAGCTTGGATATTAGCTTAGAAAGTGAAAGAGATATTAGAAGGTTTAATTTATTTTTTGTTTATTATTACGTTAATAAAAAAAAATTACATTTATTATAATTGTTTTTTTGTTTTGTTTTTACACTGTAAACGGTGATCAGTTGACTCAAGTGGAAAAAGTGAGAAAATCCGTTTTGGGAATTATTAAGTAAATAAACTTCATGCGTAATTGAAAAAATTAAGTTATGTGTCAAGTTCACAAGTTATTTACTTAATAATTTTAAGCCAACGGGTTTCCTCACTTTTTTAAGTTAAATCAACCGATTATTTTTTACATTGTAACAAACATGGCATGGAATGTAAAAGAGAAATTTGAATTTTTCTCTTTTTTTTCGGTAAGGGTAATATAATGTACTATAACTTAGATTTTATTTTTACTTAATTAAATATATTTAAATATATCATTAAATGTATAGCTTTTGTATTGTGTTTATTTATTTTTATTTTATTTTTCTGATAAACCTGTATTTTTTTATTACCATGCCATATCTTATGTTGGTTTTAACAGTAACCAATGGCATATATTTGTATTGCCATCCTAGCAACAAGCTATAAGATAAAAGTGCACATTTGCAGTGGGAACAACCCATTTTCCCCACTTGTTAACAATTTCCACGATTCTCTCATTATCATCACTGGCCTGTAATCATAGAGGGCACCAGATAATTTTTTTTATAGCACATTCAAAATGATAGATGATTATACTGCAGGCATTTTGCCCTGTCAGACTGACCTCGGAGTTACTCAGATTTATGCACTATATGCTATATCATTATACCAGTGCTCTTTAATTGTCTCTTTAGGTTAACACACTAAAGTTAGAGTATGTGTGAATATGTGTGTCTATGGAGGGGTGTGGTTGTGTTGGTATGGCAGGGCATCAAAAAGGCAAAATGGCCTGGATTGGGCAGCAGCAGCTCTGGAAAGCACCGAAACGGCTGACTGCTTTAGTCATGGCTGCTGTAGTCACATGGGCTGGAATGTCTTTCATACTGAATAATACAGTTGAACCAGCTAGAAATGTGAGTGCAAATTCCTGCTCTGCTGGTCAATGAGTTGACAAACAGCTAGAGGGAGACAGGCCTTTCATGACCCTCTGTGTGTGCATGTGTGTGTGTGTGTGTGTGTGTGTGTGTGTGTGTGTGTGTGTGTGTGTGTGTGTGTGTGTGTGTGTGTGTGTGTGTGTGTGTGTGTGTGTGTGTGTGTGTGTGTGTGTGTGTGTGTGTGTGTGTGTGTGTGTGTGTGTGTGTAGAAGCATCTCAAAGCACTGGTGTCATATTATAGTGGAACGTCCAGTTTGTCAAATGACTGCTGGAGTGCCTGAGAAACACATTAGGCTTTATTATCTGCCTGTGTCTGTGCTGAGAACAATCTCTCGGGCACGCTGACTTCAGATTTATGGGGCTGTGATGACTCATCCAGCTCTGAAGGCCATGTAGTGTCTAAGATACTTCTACTGGGGTGTTCATGGTCTCATGCATTACCAACATTGTCCTGCTGGGGAACAAGAAGCTAAAAAAAAACAGAGGGAGAAATGAACTAAACAGCAGAGCAAAATATCTTTTTTATAATTGTTTAAATAAAGTGTCATTTTAGTTCCAGATGTTTCTTTAGATGCTATATTTTTTATACTATTTAGTGCTCTAAAAATTTAAAATGTTTTTTTTAAAGAAAAAGAAAAAAACAAGTATGGTTTTTTTTAATTATTATACTGTAATTTGGCATATTAATTTTAAACACATAACTATATATAAATATATATATGTGTGTGTGTGTGTTTATATATGATTCTCTTAAAACTATTAAATTTGAAGACTTAAGAACATGTGGAATAAATGGAAAAAATTGCACACAAGATATTAGTATTGTTTTTTTTTTAATATTGTGATTTTTGCCATATTTATTTTAAATACATAATTTTTTAATATTAAAATGTCAACGATTGTGATTCTTGGCTGCCATGGAAATTCCATTCTGTTTATTAAAATACAACAATGCAGCGATTCCTTTGTGAAAGTCAAAAACAGAAGAACTAAGTGCCAAAAAAAAACTGTTCAAACGAAACATAGAAAAATAGCAATGTTTTTGTGCATTTGCGTGTTCACATCAATCAGAGAGCATGTGTTCCCAGGGACAGGAAGGCATCTGTATGAGTCAAACAGGCAAGATAAATAATCTCAGAATACATCAAGCGTCTCTATACTGACATCAGGATGGACGGATGCCAAACAGTCACAAGCACATGTATACTGACTGCTGAACAGCCTCAAATGGGCCACTCTTATTAAACAAGCTTCTGAATTTCACGTTTGTTTGTGTATTCGTCTGGAAAATTAAGATGGAAAACCAAGGTCATGACATTTCTTTGGCCTCCACAAAAGGGCTGCAGCATGAAAACGCTCTTGAATTGCTTTACAAAGCATTGCTTTGAGGGTCTAAATACTATCCAAGCACCGCCAGTTGACCACAACACATCTTCAATAAAAATATTTGACACCTTTGTCACTGGTTTAAAAACCCACAAACGACTCACTGTTCCTTGTACTCAAACATGTTTTCAATCAGTATGCCATTAAAGCAGCTGGACTCTTTAGACGAACAGGCTCCTGGATCGCTGTCAGTGTCGTATGGGACTAAGGTCCATATTAAAGTGTGGAACAGCCCAACACCATGTTTAACAGACATGCCTCTCATAGTATGAGTTACTCTTTGTGGCTAAAGGACACAGGTTAATGCATAGCCTAGCATAGTAAAAACACATCGGCCGAGAGTCTGTGAAGAAGAGGCTTCCAGAGGGAAAGTTAACAGGAAATAGTTATATAATCTCACACATATGTTTTTTATATATTTTTGATCATTAAAAAATATATATTTATTTTATTGGAAGTGTTTAGTTCTGCTCTGTTCCCAAATCTAATGAACTGTCAAAAGGCTTCTCAGCAAATAAGCAAATACAAATATGTAACACAAATCCTTGGTAGTCCATTTTCAAGTCCATTGCTGCGTCCCAATTCGCATTTACGAAATTCGAAATTACAATTAGTGTCCCAAATCGTAGTATGTTAAAATGAGTATTCCAAAGACTCCTGGATGGTTTCCGAATCTGAATCTGAAGTGCAGATCCACACACAGTTTAATGGCTAATATTACACACAACCCATTCGATCAGAACTACAAACACGAATAAAAAGTGTAAAACAAACATGGCAGATATGTGAGACTGACAGTTAAGTAGAGAAATTCGAGTGATTAATAATCAGTATAACCTAACGAAACGATATCCACATTATATTTCATCTGCAACAGCATTGTGAACTTTTATAAAGATACTGTACATTTGGTCATTAACTTTAAACTGCATCATTATGCAAACACATGAGGACAGTCTCCGCACGAAAGACCCGTGACTGGCAGATCAACTTGCTAATACATTTCTCTCCGATATGGTAAATGAAATTAAACTCAATGTGGAGGATTTTATCTGCAACAAGATGACTGACAGGGCAGTTTAAACTGCACGACAGAGCGGTGCTACACACTCAAAATTATGTACTTTTTCTTCACAAAAACAGCACTTACTTTCAGGGCATAGTATAATTGGGACGCGGCAAATATTGAGTAAACGAGTATATTTTCACTGAGTCTGTTGCAATGCATTCTGGGATTGCATTATTTTTAAAGATTACGGCTACGTCCGAAAGCATCAAGGCACGTCCGATTCCGATGTTAACTTCACGTCCTGTCTCCTGAAATACCTTCATCTGATCACTTTTTGAAGGCAGCATGTAGATGTATCCATAGATATCCATAATAAAGGCTAGATGTCTTATGGCGGAGTCTCTATCGTCATCACCGGCGGCCATCTTGTCACAGGCAAGCTTTCTGGCAGGCTCTGTGGTATCTGCTGTGATCAGCAGGAACACAAACACTCTTATCTCGTTGAAATCTTGACGGATTTACAAACGGTTTGGTTTCTTACAAACATTATTAACGTGGCTATAATTCTGGATGATTATTTATTTATACACTTATTATTCATAAGTATCAGTGTCATAACTACATCTCTGATGTTTATAACAAACCAAACCGTTTGAAAATCGGTAGAAAATTTTGCAAGTTATGGTTATTTAATGCACCATTAAAACACAATGTTACGAGTGAGCGAGCTGCCTGTGACAAGATGGCCGCCAGGTGCGGACGTCGACCTCCATTGGCCAGCAGCGAGGACGAGACATCTAGCCTTTATTATGGATATCTATGGATGTATCCTCCGCTGCCTTTGATATCCCAAAATCCTTTGCGTTCCATTCAATAAAAGTTAAGCTAAAAAAGAAAGATGGCATCTGAAAATTGTGGTTGGTGGTCAGTTTGTGTGTAAATGTACGTTTTTGAGCAATGTTTTCCACTTTTGATGTCATTTCTAGCGAGAAATTACTATTAGTAATTAAAATTTCGCTTAGTTTTCACCAAAGCCCTCTCTATTTGCTGTAGATCATTAAACCGCTACGCTGCCTCAGATGTCTGTCTGAAATCAGATTCGTGGGGTACCTTCGTGCGCAAATGCTGCCTGCGAAGTCATTGCCTGATAGGGCAGCAAGTCAGACGCCTACGTTTTCAGACACAGCCAACATCCAATGCGTCCTGAGAACTGTCATGAGTTCGAAGTTTAAGTTTGAATTTGTGTCATATTTGTGAAGCATTGAATAAAGCGCTATGAAGGTGACTTGACTTGACGGCAACATAATGATTCTGCTTAGTCTATGGAAAAAAGTCTTAATGTTTGTGTATGTGTGTGTGTGTGTGTGTGTGTGGGGGGGGGGGGGGGGGGGGGGGGAGGGTATGGGGGGTGCATACATATGGTTCCCAAAGAATCTAATTTGGAAGCAGAAGGCATGACCTCAGAAAACCCCACATGTTTTGCTTCCACATGTGACATCTCCGCATGAGACTTTCCTCCAGGGCTTTCCTGCCTTTCAGTGCGGAGCACCCACTGGTTTGGACCACTAAAGAACGCTGTGTTTCCTTCCCTTCTTCTCTCTGAGAAGTGCTGTCGAGGAAGAAACGCAGACAGATGTGACTGGATAAAGTACCTTAAACTGACAACTGACCCATGAACGATCAATCATGCTGTCAGTGACAAGCCATGTTCAAACACTCTCCCAGCAGTGCCATGTGTGTGTCCTATACCAGTGAATGATAAAGAAGAGCTACACATGCCTGTTATATGAAAACAACCAGACCAAAGTGTGACTGTTTGTTTTGAGATCTACAGTAGCCATAAAACTATTTGGACACTTAAGCTACGCTTACAGTTGTCTGAACTTTATAACAATTGGCGTTTGAAAAGTTCACACAGGTGTAGTTCATCACATTATATGTTTCCCTAACTTTTTCCTACTTTTTTCATCTTCAAACCAAACTAAATTTAAATCCTGTCTGGCTAGCATGCTTCCCATAATGTTTACACATTAGGTCAGTATGGGGAGAGTAGACGGTCTTTTGTGACTCGAATGCATTCGGCCACCTGAGTGTTTACACTACGAAAGCAATCCGGTCTAATGCGTTTTCAAATACCTCTGGAAGTGGTCGAAAGTGGACAAGCTCAAAATATATTTGACCCCATTTACAACTATTTAGCGTCATCCTCTGGTAATCGGATTGATGAAAATGCTTCTTAGTGCCAAGTGTAAACAGGGCCTAATATGCTGATTTGGTCCTCAAGAAACATTTCTTATTATTATCATTGTTGAAAACAGTTGCTGCCTAATATTTGTGAAAACTGGGATACATTTAAAAAAAATTTGTTTTTTACACAAAGTTCAGATTTTTGATCAGAAGAACAGCATTTATTTGAAATATTGCTTTAATATATATAATTATTCACTGCTTAAGAGTGCTTATAACGCAAACATCCGCTGAATTGTGTATCATGTCAAACCCACAAAGCAATAATCATGTTGTCACTAGGACACTAAATCAAGAAGATCAAGGTGTTTCATCACAGACGTGACACAATCGCAACCTCAGGTTGGGGCGTTATTCATTCAAATATGGCTATAGTGTCAGTCGATATCTTTAAACAAACATTCTCTAGAGACATGTCAACAGCAGAGCTGTGCCAGTTTCAATTTTCTTTCAGTTGTTACTTTTTAACCATTCTATCAAAGAGCTTATCGTGTCTGCGGGGTGGTCACGGATGTGTTCACAGGCTGGAGCAACATGTCCTCTGTGAGATCTCTCACCAAGAGGCCCCTGTGAAAGGGGCCCCATTACCCCTTCCCACAGGTGAGGGAATATGCACTTCGCATATCTCATTCTGATAGCTTTGACCCTTGAGGACCCCATCAGGCTTGAATCCAGGGCGCATCGTGACCTAGTTGGTTCACAGTGTCCCTGTATATTCCACATGCATCACCTCAGTGACATACACCAAAAAAATGCTGGTGAGAGGGAGGAGCAACCTGTCACTCACATGAGATCGACCAATAGCAAACCACTACTATCCAATCAATTCCCGATGGACAAAATCAAGTCCCGTCCTGTGTTTTTTTCTTGTTCGAGAAGCCATTTTACTTGGATATATATCACAATACATAGGGAAGAAGAGACTATTGCAACTTCTGTTTCATGACGACTTTAAGCCAGATAAACCTTCACAGACTTTTTATGGCTATTCACACTGTCAGTTTTTGGGAAATTAAAACATTCAGATGACACACAGCTCATATCTCCATAGATGTAAGATACCAAAACCACACATGATAGACAATAGATGTCCATTCCGGTTCTGTTCACACAGCAAGGGTTTTCCAAGAAAGCAGTTGTGAGTCCTAAAAATGTACGGGTGTGAGTTCAGTTATAGAATGCGGTTGTAAATAACTGATCTGTGTGTGAACGTAACCGAATTATGGACTCAAATACAGGATTGACAACCGTATTTTGTTGCTGTGTGAACGTGGCCTATGAGTAAGTGTATATAAAAATGAGTTTGACAATGTCCAGACAGAATTAACTTAACATTTTTTCAGTTCAGCTTCAGCTTTTCCAGTCCATTTTATGACTGGGAGAGTCAGATTCAAAAAATATTTCTTACTTTAATAGAAGACCCATTTTGCTTGTCATTATACAGTAAATTATTATTTAAAGCTAAATGCGATAAAGAATAGCCTTTTTAGTAAAGCTTGTAAAAGCGTATAAAATCAGTACTCCTACTATTTCTGATTGTGACTTTGAGAAGATGTCTTCATCAAGTCAGTGGGCATTCTGTGTTCATCTACACATGAACTATAAGATATCTGTGTCCAACTGTCACTGTGGTGACCAAACATCTAGCAGACAGACGACTAATCAGAGGAGGAGAGTTAAACATTAACCAGTGTTATTATTATCAAACAAACCTAATTACCAATAACCCTGTTTAATGCACTTACATAACCTTCAATGGCCTTCAGCGTAAACCTCATAACTGCATCACCCTTATCTGCCTTCATTTGAAGTTTCAAAATCATCAAACTACATATTAAACTTAAAAATTGCACATTTGTTTTATTATAATAAAAACATGGTGCTACAAAATGCACTGTATCTCACAATGTGACTGCTTTACAGGACCCCTTCATAGATGACAACATAATTGTGCAAATCTGTATTTCATCCCACATCTGGAATCAGTTATTTCTCCCAGAATTCCACGGTGCATTAGAGTATTTGGTATTATTGTTACTGCAACAGCAGCACTGCATCACGGGACATGATCCAGACAGATCTATGTGTTGCTTGGATTTCCACGGAAATTCAATATGAATTCAACACGCAGTCATGAAGCAAGTAAAAAAGCAGGGGAAAATGACACGAAGTTGAAGGAAATGCATTCAACACGTGGCTGTGTTGCTTTCAAACGTGTCCCACTAGTGTGAGAGATGCCAGATCAGGTGCTACTGCCCACTATAGAGCCCGGTCCAAGTGGCACCAATGTGCCATCAGGTCAAAGAGTAGTAGCCAAATTCCCAGAAATGCCAGTCATCATCCTGTACTTCACAAAAACACTCCAAAGGTTTCAGCAGAGAATACAAAAATACACTGAAGAGAATTAGATGTAAATCGCACTGCCAAAGAAATATAGCTTAGATATGCACAAATCTTTTAAATGTCAAAAGATCCCTAATAATATATGTTATCGCATTCCTGTAATGCACATATCCAAGTTCAGATAGGATTTGACATCCGATGAATCAGCGCATTATCTGGCAATCTTTTTCACAGGGATCAGCGTGTTCTGTAATTTCGTATAGTACCCTGCCTGCAAGTGCTGTGTAATCCAGAGGAAATGGGATCCCAACCTCACAGTCATGACCGTGGATTAGTTTGGAGACCCGCCGATCCACGCTTCTCAGACAGATGGTGTGTCGTTCTGCTGTAAGTGACCGGACTGAGACCTTTGTTTCATAACTAATTTGTCTTCGCTGCTCAGGCCATGGGCAAGTGTTATTAAACATAATAATATAATGTTGTTATAAAATTAACAAGTCAACATTTGGACATTTACTGGGACATGCTTGGCAGATGGATGTAAGGCAAGGATAGTCCTATGACAAACAAATCCTGCAGGAATTTGTCCCTAGGAAGTGGAATTTAATATATGCCACTAATAATAGAAGCATGTCCGAAAAGGTCATTGAATAAAACCTTAAAGGGAAAGTTCACCATAAAAAGAAAATTCTGAAAAAAATGCATAAAAATGCAAAATATACTGTTCAAATGTTTGGGTCAGTAATACTTTTATTCAGTAAGGACGCATTAAATTGTCAAAAGTAACAGCGAAGACATGTTACAAAAGATTTTCATTTCAAATAAATGCTGTTCTTTTGAACTTTTTACTCGTCAAAGAATCATTGACACTGTATCAGTTTCCACACAAACATTAAGCAGCTGCAGCACAACCTGTTTTCAACACTGATAATAATGAGAAATGTTTCTTGAGCAGCAAATCAGCATTAGAATGATTTCTGAAGGATCATGTGACACTGAAGACTGGAGTAATGATGCTGAAAATTCAGCTTTCGCCACAGGAATAAATTACATTTTAAAATGTATTTAAGTAGAAAACAGTTATTTGAAATTGTGGCAACACTTTAGAATAATGTACCATCATTAATGAATACCTACACAGAAATAAATGAGTGACACAATAGTTATCATGCTTTTCACTTTTTATACTATTTCAAATAATTAGTAATTCCTTATGAGTATTACAAAAAAAAAAATCTTCTTTTGTCTTACATGAAAGAAATTTAGTCATACAGGTTTGGAACGACATGAGAGAGAATAAAAGATGAATGATGAATGAATGATGATGAGAGAGATAATTCTCACTTTTGGTGAACTATCCCTTTATGAAAAAACAAACACGTAACTGAACTTCAAACTGTATTTTATCCCTAAATGAAAGTTATGGTGGTCTAAAAAGTAAAAAAAAATCATGATGCTAGAAATAGACCTTTTGAAAACTCCACAGTTTCCATCCAACCGAGTGTTGTAATTCTCTCCCTGGGAAGCTTTGGTTGTCATAGGTTTGTGACAATCCTCCTGACCCCAGTAATAGTTTGGTAAGTGCATGTTTTGTTGATCTTCAGGTACATTAAATGTTGAGTCTGTCTTTGCAGTCCATCACTAATTGATATTTGATGGATTCTTTGAGTGATGCTCAGCTTCAGAAGAGAGAGAACTACATGATCACCTTCCTCTAAATACACAGAACATTCTGCACCCCGACGTGAGGACAGAGATCAGGAGAAAGAAAATAAGGAATGTCATGTCGCAGACCCCAAAGAAATACCAATGGCTTATAGACGTCTCAGCATACCTGTGGTCGATCTGTGCGTCCTCTTGCTGCTGACATGGCGAGTCCCGGATGACCGTCGTTGATGTGCCCTGTGCGGAGGAATCGTAGTCGAGATACGCTCCGAGTTCCTTAGAAAGGGGAAAGTGGGAAAGTTGGCAAAAGCTTTTGAAGAAATTCATGGCACACAGCAAGGACAGCCGTCCAGACAAACAAGTGCGTTATTCACTTCTTTCCTTTTTTTTTTTTAAAGTCCAGCGCCACTCCAACCCACTGGACTGGGTTTACAACAAAACTGAGCACTCCTTTGTAAACAGTAAACCAGTCAAATATATCCAGTGTAATCACAGTCTGCGGAGAGGAGAAAGACGAGATTTTTTCAGTTTCTTGTTCAAGTGCCCAGTCAGTATTATTAGACTCAAATTCCCCCAATCCAGTCAAAGGCTACATTCAGAGCTCATTCACACAAACTGCAACATTTTGATATTTTTATAAATGTGTGGCCAATATGTGGTTAGTGTTTTAATATAAAGAACACACAAAAAAATGTATTGGGGACATTGGTAAACTTCACTGATGAGTCTAAAGTTTTCAGAGTTCAAATATACTTTCTCCAGTTTAACATGCAGAGACTACATTAAGGAAGTCATTTATAGGCTACTGTAGTTTGATTTTCCTAAAAAGTGTAAACACTGCTATTTCAATATCGCTCTATTTGTCCATGGCATGAGTTTGGAGTAGAAAAATACCTCTTCGGCTGGACAATGAAATTACAGTTTTCAGGAAATATGTTGGAAACAGCTGGGTTTTTTTTGTTTCTTTTTACAATTAGCTGTACAAAATTACACATTCCCCTTTAAAGGGATAGTTCAACCAAAAACCAAAGTTCTGTCATTATTTTCTTACTCTCATGTCAATCCAAACCTGTATAACCTTTGTTTCATGGAATCACAAAGAAAGTCAGAAAAAAAATCACAAAACGCCATAAAAGTATAAAAAATTTAACAAAAAAACTGTGATTTGTTTGCTATATGGTTATATAAGTCCAGAATCACTGAGTAAGTGAGTTGGATCAATCTAATTTCTAAATGTATTGAAAAGATCATATTCAAAAGAATGATTTGTTCATGAATTGGACATTGGACCAGTTGAACATTTATTGGACCAGTCTAATTTCTAAATGAATCATTAAGAATGTTTTTGCGATTCAATAAAAAAAATATTTTTTTAATGATTAATTTATGATTCGGTCATTGCTATTTCTCTCATGGCTTTTCCGAAATCTATTATGACCACCGGTTTCATAATGCAGCAGACTTTTAGGTGTAGCCACATATTGTGTGATTAAAATTAACACAATATTACGCATATTGCATTTCAAGCCATCATACACAAACCAGCAAGCCACAGCAGTGTGACACACATTATTCAGCGGCAACTGTTACGAGACACTTTCTTCTTACAATGTGGCCTTGGGATGCTCCCACATATTAGATAACAGCGAGCATTTGGATAAAGCGTGTCCGGTATTAAACCATGAAATAGATATTTTCATCCAAGACGACAGTGACCTGCTTGTTTTCTTGTTAGCAATTATCCGAGCGAGGCACATAACGTCCCATTATGCGGTCACAATAGTGATTTGACTCATGAAGTCACAAGGGAGAATAATAATAGCTGTAATTACAGACACAGAGAGGATCAGCTAAAGGCATCAAACGAAGCAGATTTTTCTAAAAGGCAAAGAGCTGAAGCGCAGCCTCCTTTAAGGGTGCGGGTTGGTTGACAGAAGGTCCTTTCAACTGCAGTGCCCCGATGCAGGTATGTTAAACATGCCATGTTTGCTAAGGGTTCTGGGCCCCACTAATAAAAAGTCGGAGACGGAGAGAGAGAATGACTCGTGAGAAGGTGATAGGTGGATGCACTGCAAAAATGCTTTTCCATTTTGTCTTGTTTTTTTTTTGTCTCGACTTAAGAATTTTTAGATATTTGGACTGAAAACAAGACAAAAATACTAAGTAAGAAAAGCATTTTTGCAGTGTGCCGAGATGTTTTTGCCCTCCGAAATGAAGGCTCACTTCGTCCAGAGCTTCAACTGTGAAGAACTAAACAGCAGCCTGTTTGCTCTCTTCAACCGTTCCCACAGTGACAGTTTGTGCTGGTCACTCACTCGTTACTCTACTGAAATACACAATGAGACATTAGCAGCTACAGTCACTGACATAGTGCATGGGCTGAGTGCCATTGCAGCTGCAATAGTGGTGGACACGTGGCCTTTGTGGTCCTTTGTGCTCCGCTAGTGCCCAACACATGTAACCTCAAGCACTGAGCCAGAGCAGATGACCACTTTGAGGCCTAAAATAGACTGAATTAAAATTAACTTCTGGTCCAAGTGGCCAATGCAGTGTGTGAGCTAATGTGCTATACATTATGCAGTCAGTACCGTTAAAAAGTTTGTGAAAGAAGTCTCTGTGCTCAACTAGGCTGCGTTTATTTGTTCAAAAATACTTGTTTAAAAACTTAAAATGACTGCTTTATATTTTAATATATTTTACAATATATTACATCAATTCTATCAGTATTCAGTGTCACATGATCCTTCAGAAATCATTCTAATGCTGATTTGGGGTTCAAAAACATCATTATTAATGTTGAAAAAACAGTTGCTGCTTAATATTTTTGTGGAAACCATGATCCATTTTATTAGGATTCTTTGATGAATGTTCAAAAGAACAGCAGAAATCTTATATATATATATATATATATATATATATAAAGGTACATTAAAAAAGTAATTTAAAGCAAAAATCTTACTGACCCAAGTGTACACCATATGAAAAAAAACCTTTAAAAGCTTAAGCAGAGACAAAACTCTTCTGAGAAGTAACAGTGTGATGAAGACTTAACGACCAAATTCAGGCCATTTCCCTTTAGTTAATTAACCAGATAGCTTTCAGTGAGTTTGTTTTCCTATACAGTAAAGACAACGGGATCCTCCCATGAGTCCCATCCCCTGAACTCTGTACATTGTGTCCCATCCACTCTGTACCATCAAACAGGACTTGCTTTAGCAGTAGGAACAAAAACACAGATTTCTATCAAACTATCTGTCATCACCTCGCCTCTGATACCTAGAGTGTTCTGAAGTGTGTGTGGCCAATTGTACTGAGCTTTACTGTGTCATGTAGGATTCCCATGGTCATTTGTCTTATGACCAAGTTATACAATGCATACAGGATTATTAAGATTACCTACTGAAAGAAAAAATCTTAATAACATGTAGAGCTCAGTTAAAAATATCCTTTTTTGCATGCAATATAAATAGCTAAAATTTACAATTCTTCAGTTTATATTTGAAATATTTCCTGGTACATGAGCTGGAATTTGAATAAAGTGGGCCTGTATTTTCTCATTTACATGTCACCTGACTTTGCATTCAAGTGTGCTGAAAGATTAGCACGTGACATCCAGTGGCTCTTTACAATGGAATGTTACTTTCCAGCAGGCATTTGACACGGTGGCCCACTCACACTTTAGATTAGCTGGTGCATTGTTTCAATCTCAGAGCAAATATTTGCCTTCCGGAGTGTTGCACTAATCTTAAAGACCAGTTTAAACACAGTAATGCACAGTGAGGAAACCCTGCATAATGTTAAAAAATATACAAATGATAGTTTTCATAATGAATTATCAAATGCAGAGTACGGTGGGTGCTAAGAAAGGCCTGTTTTCCTCACTCCCTCATTACCACCGCCAAGTGGATAAACTGATGTACTGAAGCTATACATGATATGACATGCGTCCTCTTCCTCAGTCCTTACTTTTGTTATTCCCCTAAATAATCCATTTAGAGAAATCTTAAACTCACCTAAATCTACAAAGAAAGATAATGCACATTTGACACATTCTGTTTGCACTAATCAATTAGTCAAATAATGACAGGGTTGTTAATGCAATCTTCTTTTGTCATTGTAGCAGTGTTAAATTTCCACATGCTTTCAGTCGACCCGTATGTCAACAGAACTCAATCACGGCCTTCGTTTGGGCAGGGGAACAAAGTGTACCCATCTCAGTCAATGCATCCAGAACAAACAGCCTCTCAGGCATGCAAGACGCATTCTGTGATCTCGACACCTTACTGCCTTACTTGATTATGCACATCCTGCACATGCTTGTGTTGCCTCGCTGGACCCCACAGGTGGTTTTATGTAGCAGTAGGGCCTCCATAGAGAAGCTGTGATGTTAGCAAAGATCCTACTCGTGTGTGCCATCTGGAATGCAAACAAGAAAAACAAATGTTGAGTATAAGGGCTTCACATAAAGAGAAATCAGTGTCTGGCCACAGAAAAAGAGACTCGCGTGTATAGAGAGGAGGGTCTTTTGTATTTTAATTTACACTTTCCATGCATATATGTGAATCAGTTTCTGCTAAATGAAAATACAATTTGTATTTGCCATTTCCTACAGTAGTATTAATATTTATAAAACTGAAGGTGTTATATTTTGCAAAATATAAAAAATATAACACAAACTGAGGACATGCTTAGTATGTACCTGCAATATGCATAATTTAATTGTAGCAACATGACCACAGAAATGTTCCTTGCCATACCTGTATGCTTCCTTATTTTTCCTTTTTAATAAAGCATACAGTAAAAATGCTATTTTGGTTTGTGCTACAGTAATATTTTTGACGTTTAGGCCCTGTTTCCCAGACAGGGCTTCGATTAAGCCAGGATTAGTCCTTAGTTCATTTAAGTAGCTTTTATACACGTGCCTTAGAAAAAAAAACATTACTGGTGTGCATCTTGAGACAAAACAATGACACTGACATATTGGGACTAGTTTTAAGCCTGGTCTGTGAAACCGGGGGTTAATGTTGCTTCATGATTAATATCACTATAATTTTCTGATATATTTTAAAAGATATTATTATTTAATATCCATCATCTGTAATAAATTAGATTACATCGGAAAATATTGTATTCTCTCTTTCCCCCAATTTCACAGACGATGCTTAAGCCTAGTCCAAGACTAAAATGCATGTTTGAGCTGTTTTAACTGAAAGCAACTTGCACTGAAATATCTTAAAATATGTTTGGTCTCAAGATGCACACTAGTAATGTTTTTTTTCTTTCTTCTAAGGCACCTTTATAAAAGCTACTTAAATGGCCTAATTGAACTAAAACCTAATCCTGGTTTAATCTAAGCCCTGTCTGTGAAACCAGGCCTTTGTTAATAGAATATAAAAGCACATTTTAAAGGCCAAATCAATGCACAAAAATCCACCTTTAATTAACAGCATGACAGAAGAGCCAGAATTTCATGCCAGGGCAAACAATATATAGCTATTGGCATCTGAGCTGTGGTACAATGTGAAGCAAGCTCTTAACTAGAAAAAGTTCGTCGAGACAAACTTTAAGTTGGCTTGTGAAAGTTTGGACCGCAAAGTTTGAAGAAGTATAAAGTAGTTTGAAGTTTAAATTAGTTTAAAGTTTAAATTAGTTTAAAGTTTAAAGTAGTTTAAATTAATTTAAAGTTTAAATTAGTTTGAATTTTAAAGTAGTTTGAAGTTTAAATTAGTTTGAAAGTTAAAGTAGTTTAAAGTTTAAATAAGTTTGAATTTTAAAGTAGTTTGAAGTTTAAATTAGTTTAAAGTAGTTTAAAATAGTTTAAAGTTTTAAATAGTTTAAAGTTCAAAGTAGTTTAAAGGTTAAAGTAAAGTTTCAAGTAATTAAATGTTGCTAGGGTGTTTCTACTGGGTTGCTAAGGTGTTGTGGGTGGTTGCTAGGTGGTTTCTAAGGTATTTTGAGTGGTTGCTAGGGTGTTCTGGGTGGTTGCTAGGGTGTTCTAGGGTATTTTAGGTGGTTGCTATGGTGTTGCTAGGGTGTTTTAAGGTATTTTGGGTGGTTGCTAGGGTGTTGTTAGGGTGTTCAAAGGTATTTTGGGTGGTCGCTATGGTGTTGCTAGGGTGTTCTAAGGTATTTTGGTTGGTTGCTAGGGTGTTGCTAGGGTGTTCTAAGGTATTTTGGGTGGCTGCTAGGGTGTTGATATGTATTTTGGGTGGTTTCTAGGGTGTTGCTAGGGTTTTCTAAGGCATTTTGGGTGGTTGCTAGGGTGATCTGGGTGGTTGTTAGGGTGTTCTAAGGTATTTTGGGTGGTTGCTAGGGTGTTGCTAGGGTGTTCTAAGGTATTTTTGGTGGTTGCTAGGGTGTTGCTAGGGTGTTCTAAGGTATTTTGGGTGGTTGCTATGGTGTTGCTAGGGTGTTCTAAGGTATTTTGGGTGGTTGCTAGGGTGTTCTGGGTGGTTGCTAGGGTGTTCTAAGGTATTTTGGGTGGTTGCTATGGAGATGCTAGGGTGTTCTAAGGTATTGTGGGTGGTTGCTATGGTGTTCTATGTGGTTGCTAGGGTGTTGTAGGGTATTTTAGGTGGTTGCTATGGTGTTGCTATGGTGTTTTAAGGTATTTTGGGTGGTTGCTAGGGTGTTGTTAGGGTGTTCTAGGGTATTTTGGGTGGTTGCTAGGGTGTTCTAAGGTATTTTGGGTGGTTGCTAGGGTGTTCTAAGATATTTTGGGTGGTTGCTAGGGTGTTCTGGGTGGTTGCTAGGGTGTTCTAAGGTATTTTGGGTGGTTGCTATGGAGATGCTAGGGTGTTCTAAGGTATTGTGGGTGGTTGCTATGGTGTTCTATGTGGTTGCTAGGGTGTTGTAGGGTATTTTAGGTGGTTGCTATGGTGTTGCTATGGTGTTTTAAGGTATTTTGGGTGGTTGCTAGGGTGTTGTTAGGGTGTTCTAAGGTATTTTGGGTGGTTGCTAGGGTGTTCTAAGGTATTTTGGGTGGTTGCTAAGGTGTTGCTAGGGTGTTCTAAGGTATTTTGGGTGGTTGCTAGGGTGTTCTGGGTGGTTGCTAGGGTGTTCTAATGTATTTTTGGTGGTAGCTAGGGTGTTCTGGGTGGTTGCTAGGGTGTTCTGGGTGGTTGCTATGGTTTTGCTATGGTGTTCTAAGGTATTTTGGGTGGTTGCTAGGGTGTTCTGGGTGGTTGCTAGGGTGTTCTAATGTATTTTTGGTGGTAGCTAGGGTGTTCTGGGTGGTTGCTAGGGTGTTCTGGGTGGTTGCTATGGTGTTGCTATGGTGTTCTAAGGTATTTTGGGTGGTTGCTAGGGTGTTGCTAGGATGTTCTGAGGTATTTCGGGTGGTTGCTAGGGTGTTGCTAGGGTGTTCTAAGGTATTTTTGGTGGTTGCTAGGGTGTTGCTAGGGTGTTCTAAGGTATTTTGGGTGGTTGCTATGGTGTTGCTAGGGTGTTCTAAGGTATTTTGGGTGGTTGCTAGGGTGTTCTAAGTTATTTTGGGTGGTTGCTAGGGTGTTCTAAGGTATTTTGGGTGGTTGCTAGGGTGTTGCTAGGGTGTTATAAGGCATTTTGGGTGGTTGCTAGGGTGTTCTAAGGTATTTTGGGTGGTTGCTAGGGTGTTCTAAGGTATATTATGTGGTTGCTAGGGTGTTCTAAGGTATTTTTGGTGGTTGCTATGGTGTTGCTAGGGTGTTCTAAGGTATTTCAGTTGGTTTCTAGGGTGTTCTGGGTGGTTGCTATGCAGTTGCTAGAGTGTTCTGGGTGTTTGCTATGGTGAACTATTTATGAGTTAAAAAGTTAATAAGTGTATGAATTCATGAGAGTTCATAAGTGTATGAATGAATGAATTTATAAGTTCATGAGTTTATAAGTGTATGAATTTATGAGTTTAGAGTTTATAAGTTTAAATGAGTAAGAGTTCAGAGTTTATTAATTTATGAGTTTGAGTTCATAAGTGTATGATTTTATGATTTCATGAGTTTATAAGTGTATGAGGTTATAGTTTTGGTGGTTGCTAGGGTGTTGCTAGGGTGTTCTAAGGTATTTTGGGTGGTTGCTATGGTGTTGCTAGGGTGTTCTAAGGTATTTTGGGTGGTTGCTAGGGTGTTCTGGGTGGTTGCTAGGGTGTTCTGGGTGGTTGCTATGGTGTTGCTATGGTGTTCTAAGGTATTTTGGGTGGTTGCTAGGGTGTTCTGGGTGGTTGCTAGGGTGTTCTAATGTATTTTTGGTGGTAGCTAGGGTGTTCTGGGTGGTTGCTAGGGTGTTCTGGGTGGTTGCTATGGTGTTGCTATGGTGTTTTAAGGTATTTTGGGTGGTTGCTAGGGTGTTGCTAGGATGTTCTGAGGTATTTCGGGTGGTTGCTAGGGTGTTGCTAGGGTGTTCTAAGGTATTTTTGGTGGTTGCTAGGGTGTTCTAAGGTATTTTGGGTGGTTGCTATGGTGTTGCTAGGGTGTTCTAAGGTATTTTGGGTGGTTGCTAGGGTGTTCTAAGTTATTTTGGGTGGTTGCTAGGGTGTTCTAAGGTATTTTGGGTGGTTGCTAGGGTGTTATAAGACATTTTGGGTGGTTGCTAGGGTGTTCTAAGGTATTTTGGGTGGTTGCTAGGGTGTTGCTAGGGTGTTATAAGGCATTTTGGGTGGTTGCTAGGGTGTTCTAAGGTATTTTGGGTGGTTGCTAGGGTGTTCTAAGGTATATTTTGTGGTTGCTTGGGTGTTCTAAGGTATTGTGGGTGGTTGCTATGGTGTTGCTAGGGTGTTCTAAGGTATTTCAGTTGGTTTCTAGGGTGTTCTGGGTGGTTGCTATGCAGTTGCTAGGGTGTTCTGGGTGTTTGCTATGGTGAACTATTTATGAGTTTAAAAGTTAATAAGTGTATGAATTCATGAGAGTTCATACGTGTATGAATTAATGCATTTATAAGTTCATTGAGTTTATAAGTGTATGAATTTATGAGTTTAGAGTTTATAAGTTTAAATGAGTAAGAGTTCAGAGTTTATTAATTTATGAGTTTGAGTTCATAAGTGTATGAATTCATGAGTTTATAAGTGTATGAGTTTATAAGTGTACGAGTTTATGAGTTTAAAGTTTAAATTAGTTTGAAGTTTAAAGTTTAAATAAGTTTGAAGTTTAAAGTTTAAATAAGTTTGAAGTTTAAATTAGTTTGAAGTTTAAAGTTTAATTTAGTTTGAAGTTTAATTTAGTTTAAAGTAGATAGATAGATAGATAGATAGATAGATGGATAAGTGTCATAGATAGATGAGTTTATTAGTTTGAATGAGTCTCATTGGCTCATATAGTGTATAGAATGGCAGTTTGATTCAGTCTAGGGTTTCAAGGGATTTACATTTGAATTTTTGACAGTTGGGGAGTTTGAAAATCTGAAGATTCCGCAATGTAAAGTCAATGGGAGTTTTTTCCGACTTTGATCGTCATTTTTAGGAAAACCGTAAGTCCGATCAGTTAGAAAAGATATAGCATACCGAGTCAGAACAGTTTGAGTGTCCGTGCCGAGTTTGGAGTATGTGGAGTTAAAGCTCTAGGAGGAGTAGCAGTTGTAAATTTTGAGTAAGAAGAATAATAATAATACTAGAATGTACATTTCCAGAAGAAAATGTGAAGTGGTGCTTGCAGTGGCAAAACTCGCCGCTCGGTTGCTAGCGTGCGGTTAGCTAGTTTTTACCAAGATGCTAGCATGATTAGCATGTTGCTTACATCATGCTAGCATGATTAGCAAATTGTTAGCATTATGCTAGCATTATTAGCATGTTCCTAGCATGATTAGCATGTTTGCTAGCATGATGTTAGCATGATTAGCATTTTGCTAGCATGTTGCTAGCATGATGCTAGCATGATTAGCATGTTTATAGCATGTTGCTAGCATGATTAGCATGTTGCTAGCATGATGCTAGCATGATTAGCATGTTGCTAGCATGATTAGCATGTTGCTAGCATGATGCTAACATGATTAGCATGTTGTAAGCATCATGCTAGCATGATTAGCATGTTGTTAGCATCATGCTACCAACATGCTAGCATGATTAGCATGTTGCTAGCATGATGCTAGCAAAAATAAGCATGTTGCAAACATGTTTTAGGTAGATGCTAGCATGATTAGCATATTGTTAGCATGATGCTAGCATGTTTAGCATGTTGCTAGCATGATGCTAGCATGGTTGCTAAGGTGTTACTAGGTGGTTGCTAGGGTATTATGGGTGGTTGCTAGGGCGTTGCTAGGCGGTTGCTAGGGTTTTTGGCTGGTTGCTATGGTGTTGCTAGGCGGTTGCTAGGGTGTTCTGGGTGGTTGCTAGGGTGTTGCTAGGCGGTTGCTAGGGTGTTCTGAGTGGTTGCTAGGGTGTTGCTAGGCGGTTGCTAGGGTATTCTGGGTGGTTGCTAGGGTGTTGCTAGGCAGTTGCTAGGGTGTTCTGGGTGGTTGCTAGGGTGTTCTGGGTGGTTGCTAGGGTGTTGCTAGGTGGTTGCTAGGGTGTTGCTAGGCAGTTGCTAGGGTGTTCTGGGTGGTTGCTAGGGTGTTGCTAGGCGGTTGCTAGGGTGTTCTGGGTGGTTGCTAGGGTGTTGCTAGGCAGTTGCTAGAGTATTCTGGGTGGTTGCTAGGGTGTTGCTAGGTGGTTGCTAGGGTATTCTGGGTGGTTGCCAGGGTGTTGCTAGGCGGTTGCTAGGGTGTTCTGGGTGGTTGCTAGGGTGTTGCTAGGCGGTTGCTAGGGTATTCTGGGTGGTTGCTATGGTGTTGCTAGGCGGTTGCTAGGGTGTTTTGGGTGGTTGCTAGGGTGTTTTAGGTGGTTGCTATGGTATTCTGGATGGTTGCTATGGTGTTACTAGGTGGTTGGTAGTGTTCACATTTGGTTACTATAGAGTTTTTATAATGTTCATGGCATGATTTAGCACTTAGCTAATCAATATTAGCATGTAGCTATTAACAGCTAGCATGTTTAGCATGTTGAAAGTCCTGTGTGCCAGCATGAGTCAAAAGACCCAACCCCCATCTCTATACGATGTTCTGATGCAGAGATATAGGTCTTGCAAAATGGTTGCTAGGGTACTCTGTTTGGTTGCTAGGGAGTGGCTTGGCAGCTGCCAATGATGAAACTCCAAAGGCTGCTTGTCAGTATGAATGATATAAATCAACCCCCATCTCTCTACGATGTTCTGATAGAGAGATGTAGGTCTTGCAAAATGGTTGCTAGGGTACTCTGTTTGGTTGCTAGGGAGTGGCTTGGCAGCTGCCAATCATGAAACTCCAAAGGCTGCTTGTCAGTATGAATGATATAAACCAACTCCCATGCCTCTGTGACATTCAGAATGGACGATATTCCTCTTTGGATTTTGGTTGCTAAGGTGCTCGACAATGGTTGCTAGGGCGTGGCTAGGAAGTGTTGAGGTGATTCATGATTGGCTGTTTGCTGCCCCGAGTCAAACGAGACCACCCTCATGTTTCTATGACAATTCAGTCCAGAGATATCCCTTCGATCTCTTTCAATGGAAGTCTATGGAACTTGTTGCTAAGGAGCTCTAAATGGTTGCTAGGGCGTGGCTAGATAGCTTCACAATGATCCTGAGAGACTGATTGGCCGTCTGAGTAAAATGAGCCCGCCCCTTTGTCTCTACGACACTGTGATCCAGAGTTATGTTCAATATAAAAGCGGTTTCTATGGTGTAGGACGGCCCATTTCATGGGCCGTCCTACACCATAGTAAGTCAATGGGGCAACTTTGGGCCCCTCCTGCACCCCAGGGGTGCAACTTTTACCCCATTGTGTGGTATATTCTTACAGAGCCTGTCAGCCTCTTCAAATGTGGTAAATTACACGTTTCTGCGACATCCGAGCTCTGAGCTACGACTCGTCAAAGTTTGACGCAATGTTAAGTCTATGGGATTTTTCGGCCGGTTTTTCGCCCCTGGGGCGAACATCGTACCCCCGATCGCTTATAAAAGTCATAGCACACCATTCCCGAACAGGCTGCACGTTTTGACACCTCATTCATGGGTCTGTGACAAAAACTGCGGGAGGAGTAGCGCGTCAAAAAGTGGCCAGAAGAATAAGAAGAATAAGAAGAATAAGAATAATAAGTATGCACAATAACACTAGTGTTGCTTTGCCATAGGCAAGCACCACTAATTAAGTTTAAGTACAACATCAGTAAGTTGGCTCTCACAAGCCAACTTAATAAGCACTTAGATAAGAGGGTGTGCAACTGACATGCATCACAGAGCACCGCCTGTCCAAAAACACAGATCAGATGTCCTGACATTGAGAATTTTGGGACAAAATAAGAATCAGCCTGGCAAACAAGGGTGTACTTGAGGATGTAATGAGGAATTGCATTCATTTTTACCTGCTGCTGTAGTGAGGAAGGGAATCAACTGATTTTGCATTGTAATGATGTTTCCCATATACTTCTAAATAAACTCAGAGAGGAAACAGCGACCTCTTCAGGCCTTTCTAAGACACTGCCGGGCCGGCTGGCGTCTCTGCTGTCAGTATTCAGTGGGAGGGTAAGTTAGACAGCAGCAGCCTCGAAGCTAAAACCAACGTGACAGACTGGAGTCCTAATAACACCACCCGAACCAAGAGCAGCAGCTACAGAAACCCTGATACTGTATATGGAGACTACCAGTTGTCATTTGTCGACTGCTGCATAAGGATAGCGATTCAACCGGCTCGACAGCAGCGAACGCAAACCGCAGTGGATGTTGTTGCATTGTTCAAGTGAAAGGAAGAAAATCGTTGGTTTGCAGCGGATCCGCGTGCAGTCGACCGGAACCGGACTCAGTTTGTGATTTGTCATGATGTTTTATCATGGGATACATCGTTACGCTGGATACCGATTTCATTAGAGTAATTGCATCGCGTTGGATTCAACAGCCCCGTGTTGAACTTGGCCTGTCGAGCAAACAGTACGATGAACGCGTAGCTGTGCTAAATCTATGGAATTTATATTTTCATGACCATTCGGTTTTATAGCCTGGATTCTTTTTGTCTCTATTATAATTATTTGGCTATTGCCGCTCTTAAATTATTCGCTCGGCCAACTGCAGCTGTCGCTTTGTCTACATCAGAGGGGAATGGATATGACGATACGAAAGGTAATCGCTGGCTGGCCAGCCTCCTATTTTTTCATTGCAGCAGAAATGTTATATACCTGGTTATAAGCATTATGAACTGACAGGTATTCGGTATTAAATACCTACTGTCTGTATATTATAGACTGTTATGTTGTCGTATTTGTGCCAGTGTATTTCCACGCGCTTCCTGTTCAATAAACGCTATTAAACGCGCGCGGCATTATTTTAAGAGCGAGCTCGAGACCTAGAGAACCAACGGTGGCCGTTACATGACAACTTTTGAAAAGCCGTATCTTAAATTCTCGCTGACAACTTTTAATAATTTACATGCTCCACAAATGCTAAATACGCCAGAATTGGTTTGAGTTTTGTGCTTGTCTTCGCTGGAGAATGACAAAAATCCCCCAAATTTCAGCTGGCCACCTATGCTGGCCACCCATCGTAACCAGGGCGACCCGTCTCGAGACCCCCGCGTGTGTTAATCTACCATCACATGGTTTTGTTTTGTTGATATTTTTTGAGGTACAGCATTTTATTTTTTCATACTTGTACGATTGAAACTAAAACATGTCTGACTCGGTATCGAGAATAACCCCAGGGGAATCGTTGAAGTGAGCCGAGTAACTGTAGTAAAAGGCTTCTGAGAAACACCAAGTACGAAAGAAGAAAAATAATCTGGGTCGAATAAGTAGTTTACGTTTGCACTTGTAACTGCTTCACACGTTATACTTAAAATTTAGTAAAAAGTGTCTTAAGTTATAACATAGGATAATAGTAAACCATTGGTTTACGTGTCAGTCTTAACAATATTAAAATGCTTATTCTGTTGGAGAATAGCTTGTAATGTTTTAAAAATTGGTAAAAAAATAAATGAATTTGGGTGTGTAATTAATATATTCTTTGTATGTCTCTTGCAGTAAATCTGGACCTGGTTTTTGGTTTCGAAGCCAGGTTTCCTGCACTCTAAAGGTCTGAAGAACATCAAGGCTCTTGCCCTTTTCCCTCTTGTGGTCCCTTATGCCCAATGACGGCTGTCTCCGGGTCACTGCAGGATGGATGAAGTGGATTTGACAGTTTTTGTCTGTCACCATCAGTGCTTGCCTCTCAGTGACTGTGTCTTGTTCTTTTACGTTTATAAAAGAACACCTCCTCTCTTGGGCTCTGGCCCTTTACACTGTAAGAGTAACTGTTAGTAAGGAATACCTCACGGAGGGGGCCTTCCTGCAAACTCTGTGGTTCACGTGAGCTTTTTTTTTCCATAGGCTTTTTGTGCACAGTCAAAGCAGGAAGAGGACATTTTTGCAAAAGTCAAGGTTTACAAGTTTTTTCATAATAATTTATTTATACATTTAAGATTTTTTTTTTTCCTGGAGAGATGTCGTCAGAAAATCCTAACAAGGTGGTGACCTTCTTGGCACCTCCACCTCCAAAGAATGTGAATGGCTCCGGTTCGGACTCACTGGTGGGTGAGAAGCTAGACACGGAGGTCAGAAAGCGACGCCACACCATGGATAAAGATCTGAAGACGGCTGAGCACAGATTTTTTAGGCGTAGCGTCATCTGTGACTCCAATGCTACAGCCCTCGACTTGCCCAGCAAAGCCTGCACCTCGCATCCAGACTGCGAGCAGTTTGTCGTGCCTGTGGTGCTTAGTTTGGCCCCTGATGTAACCATTGACACACAATCGGGTGTTTCGGGTATAGTAGTGGAAGAACATGCAGAGGATGGAAGAGGCGCTGGGGTTGATGGGATTGTAGAGGTACAGAGCCCATCTGTGCTGGATGTGGGTGCGAGGCAGGCTGAGGCCCTTGGGACGGCGGAGACGGTGCCCAGCGACGTGGGCGACAAGGAGCAGGAGATCGGAGTAACAGACAAACGTGAGGAGGAAGAGAGAGGTGTGGCGAAGGCCCGTGCTGAAGCTGAGCAGAGGGAGGCTGAGAAAAAGGTTCAGGATGACATAGAAGAAGTGGAGACCAAAGCTGTGGGCACCTCACCCGATGGCCGTTTCCTCAAATTTGATATCGAGATTGGACGTGGCTCATTCAAAACTGTCTACAAGGGCTTGGACACGGAGACAACGGTGGAGGTAGCGTGGTGTGAACTTCAGGTAAGAAACTAACTACCATGGTATTCATGTTCAGCCTTCATTAATTATTGCAGATGCTCGTGTTGTTTGATGTGAACTTTATTTATTTTCTTTTGTGGCTGACCAAAGGCTTAAAAGTGCTTTTGTGAAACACAGCAGTGAAAGATCTATTTAAAAAATGAGTGCCAAACTTACAACAGGAAATCGTGTTGGTGTAACTTGTTTGTGCACTTTTGTGGTCATGGTCCTTATGGTGCCCCTACAGGATGTGGGTGAAGAAGATCTTTGGTAAAGTTGCAGATTAGGCCCAAAACATACTGTATCATATAATGCGTCGTCTTGTGCTTAATGAGTGTTCTTATTACTCAAATGTCTGTTCTGTTGTTAATCAGATAGCTAGCTGTAAAAATGCTGTCATGTTAAAACCAACTGCTTCAGCAAAGTTCTCATCAAACTCTATCTTTGCAGTAGTTGACTTGAAATAAAAAAGACAACTTTTTATTCCTTAGAGGTCATATAGTCCATTGGAGCAATGCTGAGTATGCAAAGCATGCTTGTGTTGCATAATTATGAATTCCTTTCATGATAAAGTCAAGCTTGCAAATCTAGAAGTGATTGCATTCACATTATTTCTTGAATGTAGATGTAATGCTAGCTTGATTTCATGTTATTTATTGTTGCATTCCAAAATGTGTCATACTGCAAATTTATAATGTATTGCATCTACATGTTGCATTCTCAGCACTGCCACCAGGGGCACTGTAGTATTTGCGCAGTGAACCACTCAATATTCACACAATATTTAAAGGCGTAATATAATATTAACAGAACTATATATTCACAAAACCGTGAGTGTCAATATAGATATTATTTAACAATAATTCATACTAGAAGTTTTAAGAGCTGCATGTTCTTCAATAAAAACAATTGTTATAATTAGGGATGTTTGTCCCGATCAAGTTTTATGTTTTTTTGTGCCCCCGATCCAATCCGAGTCATTGAATATTGAGTACCTGCCAATACCAAGTCCCAATCCGAAACTTGTATTTTCCTAGACTTGATGCGCACTTCAAGTATGCTAAAGTTATTAAAATACAGGGATGTGCAGTTTCTTAGGGGCTCAAATGGAAAAAAGGGGTATCTATCACATTCACAGGGTAATTCCAATATAACAATTACTACAGTAATATGGGACTAGAGGAATATGGAATACTGATAAAAAAAACTTCTTGTATTTTATATGTACAATAAGCAGAATAATTGCAACAAAAAGAAAAAAAAGTGGGGATAAGGTTAGAAAGTTAAGTGTATTCAACCAGACGGTATGTTGGTCAAAGGCTTAAATCTGTTCAATATTTGCATTGATTAGTCTGTTACTCTCTTGTCAGTGTTTTTTTTTTAGTGTCAAACCAGAGTTGAGTTACATTAAGCCAGAGTTGCCTTTTTTAATAACCTTGAAATCTAACAAACTGGGTCTTTAGTTTGAAACTCAGTTGGATCTCAATACATATAGGCTTGTGTGTTTCCTCTGAATATCACAAGACCCTCTCTGTGTATAACTGCACACAGATAAAGATGGATTGTTGTTAGTTGCCTGGTGAAGATCCTTCTGTACAAACTGAACAGTTATACACACCGGTCAGACTTTAGTAATTCCTCCTAAGCGCTCATAGATTTAAACCATTGCATAAACATGTCAAAGAACTATACGGATGAAAGTGTGATATGGCTGTGTGGTGGGGTGTAAGACTGTGGAATGTAAGAGCGGATGGTGCCAGTGACATCATGTCCACCCTGCCGGGATGAGGGGATTTATACTGATGTGCGTTGGTGAAAGCAAAGTAGCATTATGAGGTGTTTGGACACTTGCTAAAACGGGGGATGTTCAGTGTGTTGTGTTTATAGATGGATTAAGGCCTTTAGAGTAACTCTAAGTAATTTAGGGGTCAGAGGGGCTTGCAGGAGCAGAGGTCTGGCCACTGGAAACTCCCAGATTGCTTTGACAAAGGGAGGGCGAATGAAGACAAGCAAGGAAAAGAGGGGGTGAGCAATGCAAGGACATCAGGGAGGGTTGCTTTGTGTTTGCCCGCCGTTCTCTCTCTCTTTTGCTATCTCTCCTTAGTTTTCAGGACGCTTTTGTAGTTGTAAAGTATTTGAAGTCTTACTAGACATCAGTAAAAGAGACCTTTCCTGGATGTAGAAGAGGAAAGATGATTATTTCGTCAGCTTTGTTAATGGGCCATCTAAACTGATTTTCTCCCCAGAGCTGATTTATTTGCTGAGCTTTTATTTTTCTCCCATTTGAGATCACTTGGGAACTAGTTTCTTTCCATGGATTGACTCAGATGTTTCCTCCTATATGTCTGAAGTTCTAATGTTCTCTAGTTCTTCCATTAAGATTAAATTAATTAATTAGTAACAATTACACTATCAGTTGTTTGAATAGTGGCTTTGGTTACCCAGCATGCATCAGTCAATTTTACTCCCTATTACTCTGAATATTTTTATTGGATTAAAAATAGGATGTTGTGTTTCTCTTGTCCTCATTGCCTTGGTATGTGTTGAATCATAGATGAGCTAGTGGGATGACAAAGGCTGACATCCCCCCCCCCCAATTCATTCTTCATGGATTCAGGGAGATGCAAGCGAGGGCTCTTTTAATGGGAGCAGAGGCATCCCTTTACTCTTTTGTTTTTCTATTCAGCTGAATTATAATAGTAAAGACATGAAAGGGCGAGCAAGAGCTAAATGTGCTGTGAAGAATTCAGTCCCCCTCTGTCTTTTTCACTCCATTCCCGTTTATCTCTTTGCCAAATATTTTCCCAAAATTTCACATGTTAACACAGTGGAACAAAGGAGGGTGCAGTCATAGCATTTTAGATGTGATGTTAATCTAAACTTAAGAAGCACCACGTAGTATTACTCATACTTGGTTAACAAACCCTCTGACCCTAAGTATTAAAGGTATAGCGGAGGATCTTTCCGAATTTTAGAGAAGACCCGCCCTCTCCAATTTTTTAAAAAATGCACATGCGCAACACTCTATTTGCTCCCGAGAGGGAACGCCTATTTAACTTTTACTAGCAGTGATTTTAAATGGATTTCTCCAAATAGCATGACAAACTTACAATCTTCGCGACTGCGGCATCAGTGGGAAGCCCAACCTGTGCTTTTAGCGTACGCCAGCGTGGGAAATATTCACCCAAAATCACTCTGGTCTCCTTGTTTCTATATTCTGCGGCCTTTCTCTTCTTATCATACACTTCGTATACATTTTTTCTCTTTCGACCCTCAGCCATTTTCAAAGGAATGGCTAAAACCGTAACTCATCACACATAATACACCTGAAAGTGCGCATGCGCAGAAAGCGAAAACTACATAGGGACGAGCACGTACGACGGCCTTACGTAAACATATCACCAGAATGATTGACACTTAGGTGGACCAATAGTATAGGCTACCCACCCGGAAAAAGAAAATCCTCCGCTATACCTTTAAACATTGGCGTATAACTGTCATACAGAATTTGTGCTACAAACATTGATACCTCAAATTGTATGCCTGTTGAAGAAAGGTGTGGTGTTATCGAAGTGATTAGGCTTATGGATTTCACCTGGCAGATGATAAAACTAAAGAAAAAAATCATGTACTAGACTTTTGACTTGGGCCAGTAAGCAACCTCCCAACAACCCAGTCATTTACATGGCAAGTACCACTCGCATTTTCTTCTTTTTGATTCTTGTTCACTCTCTCATCTTCACTCTAGCATTCTGAATCCCAGTCATTTTTGTGTCAAATTGTGTGTGGTTCTAATGTGATTTTAGTCACCTAATGGTGTGTAAGCTGGTTTGCATGCACTTCTTCACACATCACACACTCTTTTCTTAATGAGCTTTTCCAGCAGATATGAGAAATGGAAACCACTTGCAATTAGTTGTATAAAATAATGCGCACACATACTTGCACAGGGTCCTGTGTCCATATGCTGACTCCCTTCACTAATGTATACTCTGAGCCATATGCAAGTTGTTGACTCAGTTTTTGACCCTAAACTATTTAAAACCCTACGGCTGTCGTGCCATCAGCCTTATCAGCATATGTTAACTGTGAGATGTCACAGTGCTGGAATTTGCGGGAGGTGCCTTAACGCCAAACCGGTTTAATAGAGACATGCCCAAGAGACAGTGTCGTCATCTGTGAATAATGCAGAGGATGTGAGGGGAACAGTTGAGGAAGAAATCCAATCCCATGGATCCCGGCCATAGCCGTTTCCCTTTTCATTGTTGAAATCCATTTTTTTTCCAAAGGAGTAAGAAAGACAAAGACAGGAGCTGCGCTTCCTTCATTTGCAAGCGCTGATCTCCTTCCTCATTTACAGTACTGGCCATAAGTGTGCTATCCATTGTGTGTCTTACATGGGCTGGAAGGGGAAAAAAGATGTCATCATAAATGGAAATATACTGAGGGCTTTGCCAATGTGAGATGCTATCTGATTGGCATTAGGTTTCACTTGTGTTTTATCTCCACTTAATGTGAATCTGACATCTGATTTTTTTTTTATCCTCGACAGTTGCACAATGACAGAAAAGTGTATGCAAAGCAGAAAAATTGTGCATAACACATACTTTGTCAGATCTTTCCTTTAAGAGATTAATTTGTCTTTCTTGCTTTCCCCTCAAGTGCGGAGGCTGTCTTAACTCGTGGTTTCACTTCTCACTAGATTTATGATAAATCTATTTCCCCCAACTGAGTCTCTGTCAGTTCCCCTCAATAACTCCAGTTCCTCCAACTTGACATTGGGTCCTTTTTTTTTAAAAGTTTTTTTTCTTCTTTTTTTTTCCGCTTATAAGAAGTTTCTCGCACCAAATTGTGCATTCTTTACCCTGTTGAATGAATAATGATTATATTAAAGGGATAGTTCACCTACAAATTGTAATTGTCATCACTTACTTCAAGTTGTTCCAAACCTGTATGAGTTTCTTTCTTCTGTTGAACACAAAGTATATTTTAAAGAATGTTGATAACCAGACAATTAACTGTAACCATCAACTTCCATAGTATTTTTTATTTTCCTACTATGGAAGTTAGGCTAATGGCTACCGTCAACTGTCTGGTTACCAACATTCTTTAAAATGTCTTCTTTTGTGTTCAACGGAAGAAAGAAACTCATACAGTTTTGGATCAAAATGTGGGGGAGTAAGTAGGGGTGGGTGGTATGACCAAAATTCTATTTCACGGTATGACTCATTTTATTTCACAGTAACGATATATTTCACGATATAGATATTTATATATGTAGTTATTCTCGAAAAATTCAACAAAACGGCCTTTGTATAATAAATAAACCCAAATACTTTAGAAATGAAAAGTACTTCACATTGTTTTCTTTTTCTCTTATTTGGTAAATGATTTATTTGGTAAACTATTTAGACAGCTAAATATAAACAAAACACACTCATCAACTTTTAGATAAACTGCCCCCAACTGATTGATATTAAATACAACTCATAGGTGCAATTAAACTTTAAATAAAGTTTTACTGAATAATTTTTCAATCTCATGTTATGCTTTACTTCATCAATCAGTTTATAATATCTGAATATTTTATATTGAACTATTCTATTCATGATAAATTAGTTACTTCCTTTTAATTTTGTAGGATAGTAATACTAGTTGTTTAAATGTGTTCCCCGGTACATTTTTGCCATGTCTGCTTAGGCTACACTGCGTTTTTAAGGGGCTTGTTTTGCTCTTTTTGATCTGGCAACCCGTCACCCTGCGCTTTAATCAATAGAAGTTCAGAAGTGACTAGCAGGAGAGCAGCAGTTTGAAAACCGAACAGCAGCTACTGTTAGTGTTGACTAAGTAGCCTAGTTTAAATTATACACACCTTGTAACTGCGTCATTATTTGACCATAGCCCGGTGAACACCGCGCTCCCTCAGTGCGTGTGTACGCGCGCGTCTTCTGCATCAGTAAATGCGATCGGTTAATTTGAGTGTCAAGTTGTAATCACGGATCGAATCAAAGGAAGATTTTATCAGCTGGTTCGGTGGCCAATTGTTTGGAGTTAGAAATATATAACTCGCGATGCATATTTAGTAATTTTGCCTCAGATTATACATTCACTTTAACAAGCAGGTTGTTCATTACCACGGGCGGCAAGCTGTTTGCGTGTTTAAAAACTATACATAAGAGATGGAAAGATGCAGATAACTATACATTATTTAAGGTTATTTCTATTCGTTACGATATTGATAACTGTTGTTGTCCAGCTTTCCCCGTTGCGAGCGTGCACTAATCTGTAGCCTGGGTGCTGCACTGCTCTAGTTAACTGCTGCGCCTTTCCCCCCGAAAATATCACGTTAACAACAACAACAACCCTTTAGAAAATGTAATTCCTTTGTGGATCCTCTTGATCTGCTTTCTCCGTGTTTCTTTTTACAATTCTCAGTGTTTCAGTCTTACGCACGTTGCACGCGAGTTAACCACACCCACTTATTTGCATTTCGCGGTATACACGGAATAAAAAAATCTGTTACGGTTGACATTTTCTACCGCGGTAACGATATATACCGTCATGCCGCCCAGCCCTAGAGTAAGTGATGATAAAATTTTCATTTTTGGGTGAACTATCCCTTTAACATCAGTGATGTCTTCAGTGATATCAGTAGTACCATGACATTTTTGAATGGCCTGTTTTTGCTACTTTGTTTCAAAAAATGGTTACTGACAAATTAGTAGTAGGGCTGTCGATATTCGTATGCATTCGAACATGACGTGAAATATCCGTAATCGAACTATAAATAAACTATCTGGTTTTTTAAAGTGCCATGTGTAGCGCATTTTTTACAGTCTATGATTAGACCGTTTGTTTTTTATTTTATTGTTTGCCGTCTCATCCAAACAATTAGCGCTTTAAACGTATTGTAGCGTAGGCCCATGACCAAATCAAGCGAATAATAGCCAATAGCCACCCTGTTTTGAAAATGGAAGATAACGCACAGAACAGATATTCGAATACATTGCTTGATATTTGATATCCGTTCGAATTAGATTTTTCTCAAAGGTGACAGCTCTAATGAGTAGTGCATCCCAAGTAGCTAATTAGCATTTGCCTACATCAGGGATGGGCAACTTCAGTCCTGGAGGGCCATTGTCCTACAGAGTTTAGCTTCAACCCTAATCAAACACACCTGAACAAGCTAATCAAGGTCTTCAGGATGCGTGATTTTTCCCCCCAAACCACTTCAGTGGAAATCCCGCCCTGCAGCTGATTCTAAAGTTTTCATTGGTCATGTCAATCACTGTACTGATTGCCTACACCAAACACTGATCCCTAAACCTACCCGTCACTGTAACCTAAACCAATGAAATCGGCTGCAGGGCGGGATTTCCGCTGAAGTGGTTTGGGAAAAAAAAATCATGCCTTCAGGATTACTAGAAATTTACAGGCAGGTGATTTTTTCAGGGTTGGAGCTAAACTGAGCGGAGTGGCCCTCCAGGACCGACGTTGCCCATCCCTGGCCTACATGGTACTTTGAACTCTTTAAAGCGCAGGTCCACTGAAAATACTTCACAGGTAGCATAAAGCAGGTTGTACTGTTTTCAAAAGAATGTGCAATTTCATACAGCTGCTCGTCCATCTACAGAGGTTTTTTTGCCTGCCAAGGCTTGTTGGAACCCACTCCTGCGACATTGTGCTCATCTCCTCTTTGAGATCCTGATGTGATTCAAGTGTCAAGACTCTAGCTTATGAGGAAAATCAAGTTGGATCTCTTTCAGTCTTTCTTTCTCATCATTGTCTGTCTCTCTGTGTCTATGGTTTTGTAGGTAGCAAAAGTGTGTTAAAGGTCACATTGGGAGGGCAGTAAATTCCTCACGTTTCACTGCTCACCTCAGCCCCTTGTCCTAACTGCCTCTCATTTTATTCACTAAGTCTCTTAAGATGCTATTTACACACACACACACACACACACACACACAGTACTTTTACCGTTCAGTCTCCCTCTATTACCTTCACCCTACTGAACCCAATTGTTCTCATTTGTTGTTAATTGTGCTTCATGATCAGTTAGTACAGATCCTTCTAATAGGGGTGCTACTAATCAATTAACACTTTTATTAGTCAATTTAAGTACATGATATGCTGATTATTAATTAAATACATATTGATTCTTACTATAAACTCAGTCTGGGTTCAGTTTTTCATTCTGTAATTTCATTTATTTTTTAGAAGGACCCAGTGACGTAGAAGATCCTAAATTTGGAAGCATGTAAATCGTGTATTCTTTATGATGAGCATCTTAGAAGCTGCTCTTGAAGTTGCTTTTTGCAGAGTGGGCTGGTTGGACCCGCAACTCCTCCCAGATTTCAGTGGCTGTTTCGCGTTTGCATTCTCTGAATTCTTGTGGCAGAACGTCAGCTTTAAAAGAGGACAAAAAAACGTAAAGGAGGGGGGCATTCAATTGAAAGCGGACTCTCTCTTTGGTATTGTCTGCCTCACCCAACCAAAAACCAAGCTGAAAGCCCTGAATACCAATCTGAATGCAAGATTTTTTGGCTTTTAAGAAGTGCTGGTTAACAAAAAATCCTAAAGACCATTTAGTACAGTGTTACAAGCAAATAAACGTGATATTGAGCTTGCCTAGCTTAAAGCATTTGCATCCCCATATTTAATACATTTTGGTATACTTTAGTACTTCTTTCTCGTTAATTAAGAGCTCAGTGAATAGCTTGATTTTATGTGCAGAATGCAGATCATATCAAATGTCTTTAAAACTAGAGCAAGCCATATGTGACAGCCTCTGACCTATAACTGAGTTTATTCTTTCATCAGACCAATATGAGTGCATAACATGCTAATTTTCCCAAGAAAGTCTGGAATTTACTGAAACAGCTTCCAAATCTCATTACATGTATGTGATAGCGTTCTACTCAATCCGAAGGAATGCGTCTTGTTTAATTGGAGCTACAGCAGGCTGTTTCTGCTAAATGTCAGGGATATTTTAGCACTGTCACACCTATGTAAATGCAGTGCCTGAGGTGTAGCCTGAGTTGTATCAACGAGAGCTGGTATTTATTGGGCTGTCAGGGTCTGTTACGTCATTCCAAGGCTGTTAAACGCCCTGTAGTGGGTATGAAAGTAGGACGTCCTCTCCTGCCAGAGTTTGACTTAATTTAGGATGCTGAAACAAGCTTGGCTCATCCTGTGCAGTAGTACACACAGGGCTCCAGACTAACTTTTTGCCTTGGTTGCACTGGTGCGCCTAACTTTTTTATTTAGGTGCACCAGCACAAAATTTAGGTGCACTAAAATTTTTCCTCGTCTCGCGTCGCCTTTAACGCCACAATTTCAAGGTCACCTTTTTATCACGCTCCATATACATTCATATATAATATGTAAATGCTTTTAAACAAGAATAAGAATAATAAGGTGTAGTTTTTTTTTTTTTTTTAGCACAATTATACTGTATATAAAAATATAAATCTTTAAAAAAAATAAAACATTTAAAGTGCTGTTTTTACATTGTTCAAGTTATGGCAGGGTATTGACACAAATTTCACAATTCGATTCAATATTGATTATTTTGGATATCAGGTACAATACATGGCAAATTTTCTCAAGGAAAACAAATCTCTTAACTAATGCTGTAAATGGGAGTCAGTTGTAGCCCCCTATGCTTCATTAGCCTACTATAATATTGAAGGTAAAAATTACCTGATTTGTACACAAACACCTAAATTACACTTTTATTTATTTTTATAATAATAAAGTTATATGAAACATAAACATTTAAATGGTGGCTGCATAAAAACTTGCCAGATTTTTTCAAACAACATGCATTAAATATTGAAAAACATTAAAAATTATAATGAATATGCAATATGGTGCATATATTTGGCAAAATGCTCCTCTCTAGAGTTAATTTTTCTAGCTAGCTAACGAGTTTATGGGCACTGGATATGTTTTTGTCTGAGGTAAGTTAAATGTGACGTTACATTACATTGTTTACAAGCGTTTTACTGATGTCTTTCCACGGTTGAAACACTGATTGAGCGATTCCATGTGAAAGATACGGATTTTGATAAGTTGTACTCTATCTTTTAGCACACTTTCAGATGCTCTTTCATGTTTATTTCGCGCTGTAACTGGTATTATTAAGGCGGAAGAGAAGATCATATGCGCGCCGCGCTGCTGCTTCTCTTGAGCTGAGCTGAGCCAGAGCGATCTCACGCCACAGCGTCGACTCAACACACTATTTATGTTTTTGAATTTCATAAGAAAATGGACCTAATTTGAAATCTGAGACTTTGTTTCATATCAATAGTAACAAAGCACAAAGATTATTGCGATTTATTGGATGGGATGCGCGCTACAATGTTCCATTCATTCATCAACTGAAAACAGCATAGCCCAACGGTTCGTAAAAATGAGAATCGATTAAAATCGAGAAATCAATATTTTTCACCTAGCCCTAGTTCAAGTAGCCTACATTTTTAAAAGTTTCTTCGTCGTCTGTTTTCTTGCGTTTATTTAGCTGATGCTGCTGATTGCCGTAACTGATTCTCTGGTGCTCACGTCGCAATTTATTTCAATCACACAGCACAGAGCATTTTAGAGCATTTTCAGCACGGAGCATAACCAGAGCCAATCAGAGGCAAAGACCCTCCCAATCTCTATCTCTGATTGGTTTAGACCACGATATGATCCAACCATGCGTGCAAGGAGAACAAAAGACTCGTTTGTGGAGAGGCAACGGATGCGATCATGCGAGAACGTTATTAGGTGCACTGGTGCGACCTAGAAAAAAAATTTAGTCGCACCCTTACAAATTTTGGTCGCATGTGCGACCAAATTGGTCGCACTCTAGAGCCCTGACACATCATTTTTGTTACCTCTGTGGGACCCTTAGCCAGTTCGCTAGAATACTTCTGTGTTAAAAAAAAGCATTAGTTTATTCCAGAATTTCAGTTTTCTCCACACATAAACCCCCCCCCCCCCCCCCGTCCCCCCCCCCCCCCCGGTTACAATCTATAAATAGCAACACCTCATCTGCCGCTGTCCTTCCACTCCATGGTCATGTTTTAGCTTTCACATGAGCTTCAGGAATGAAAATCCAGAACTGTGGTACAGTCTTAGCTCTGCTGTTGTTGTACCAACTGTACGTTCATCCTCTTTATTTCAGTCATGGTGACACTGTCACTGTACACCTAGTCTCAAATGGCATGGCCACAGTTTGTGAATTTTGCACAAAGACTTTCACGATCTGGCAAGATCTAATCTGATTGGTTGGTTTTACACAACTTCTGGGAGTAGAATGGGAATAACTACTAACTGAATTTGCCAGGTTGGTGGTATCAAATCTTTGGAAGATAGGGTTTTATGTGAGGTACTTAGTAGCTGATATTCTAGATATCCACAAGCAAAACTGTATTTTGCTTTGTTTTTCGTTCTATATGATTCATGTAATTGAGAAATCTAGGTATTTACATGAGGTGTGACTGTCACACCTCCACTTGATTCTTACTGTGAACAGATAGTAATTGTTGTTCAGTAAATATGGTTATTCTGTATTTCACCTGAAATTGAGAAATAATGGAATCCTCTTCCTTGTAAATCTACTTCCTAGTAAGTTCCCAATGACCCTTTAACATTCCTTTCCTTGCAGCAGTTTTTATGCCTCTCATGTGTGGAATGTGACAGTCAGGTGGCTGGTTCCTGCCTTACTGGACGTTCCCACATGATGGTGACCTGAATATGACCCTGCATAGATTACTGGGGTTAAAGGAGAGACAAGCACCAGTGGCTGTCCGTCTGATTTAATTTATATTCCACACCAAACCATATATGTACATCGTTTTACTCTTGGTTTAATTCGGTGTATAAATGTGAAGATGATCGGATAAGCAGTCTAAAACATTCAGTGCACTTTCAGTTCTCCTGCATCTTCATAAATATTGGAATATAGTGCACAAATGCTCACTCTGTACAGGAAGCAGTTGTGGATAGTATATAAAAAAAGCTTGCTAAAGCTGTACTGTTATTTAAAATCTTTTGTCTAAAATAATCTTCCTAGGCTCTTGTCCATATAACATCCTCTCTGCTCTCATTGTTGACTGTTAGCCTTTGGAACAGACACCAAGAGACAAATAGAATGCAAGTGGCTGGATAGTATAAAGAGGAATCCCTGCTCTCTTGTCCTTGTTGGCCCATCCTAATCGCTGCGAGATCATCTCCAGGCAGAGCCGGTCAGAATGGCAGTGCCATGATGCTCCACATGTGATTCCCCGAGTTGAAGGAATGCAAGCCTGATGCCCTAATCTGGCCCACTTCGTTCTGTGGCTTGTGATTGCAAGAACAAACTTATTCACTCCTCTTTTCAGGCTTAATGGATTTGAGACAGCCCTGATACAGCCAGATGATCAGTGAACATCCTGAGCAACATAAAGCTTGTTACGTCAGAGACTGAAAGCCCTGTTGCCCAATTCATTCTTGTCTGTTACGTATATGGTATACTCCAAGTTTTACATTAGCAGAGTTCTGCACCATCAACGGCTCGCCTTTTAATAGACCAACTGTGCTACTTTGAACAAGTTGGTCCTCAGTTGACAAAGTATCTCCTTTTTTTTTCTCTACAGCTCTTGCTCTGTCTTATGTTCTTTGCATTTGTATCATCAAAAAGGAAAAGGAAGCTTACAGCTTCCTGTGTGTAACACATCTGATGAGGAAGCTCACTCTTGCTGTTAATACTTATAAACACCATGGCTTATCTCCTAGATGGGTCAGAAATGCTTGCTTCCTTGTTCTGCTTTGCTTTCAAGCTTGATGTCCATCCTACAAATTCAATTTCACTTATCTAAAGTGCACAATTGTACTTGGAGAAAAGGACTGACAGAGATCGAATTGTTGGAGGTCACAATGTTGCACTTGGTTTTTAGTAGGTGTTCCTTCTCGACTACACTGTCCTACTGTATTAGGAGGTGTATCATATGAACTAGACTCTAATGTTAGTTGTCTGAATCCCATCATTATGTGGTTGCACAAATTTGAACTCTGCTTGACACAACCGTCTCTGTAATTCAGGGTGCCTCAAATTGTTAATTTTAATAACGGGTCATATGACTAGCATACTTTGAAGAGTGTCATTTTCAAATGCAAGTGATGTGTTGCCAGTAGCTTAAGCACATTTACCCCCTTTTCCTTCAGCTACGTAGAAAAAGCTGTGACCCTTGAGAGCATAAAATGTAAAACCGAGAAAACAAGTTGTTGGATGTTGAACAAGTGCATCAGGGTGCTCGTTCTTTGCAATGTTGTATGTTTAAGTACTAACGCACTACAAGACTACTAAAGGGGCAAAATTAGCTGGTTATTGCATCTGGCCTTTTCCCTTTTAAAACGGTGACCTATTAGCATGTTACCGCCTGGGTTCAAAACGAATTACTGTAAGCTGTTCTTTTCTTTGTGTTGTCTACCTGCATAGTTGAGCAAATGGTGTGTCTTTGTGTAAACAAAGAGAACAATCAGCCAGGGATAAGGCTCCAACTCTTTGGTCTTTTAGCATGGAGAACCCTTCAGGTGACGCCAAAGGGCAGGATTGTGTCGGGAACATATAATGAGCTTTAGCGCTCCGTTCTACTGGTATCTGTAGACTAAATAGTGACTCAGTTTGAGAGGACTTTGGAGGAGGATCTGGTTGAGTTGTGCTTTGGAGCCTCTTGAGAAAGTTAGACTGATAAAAGCCCTGATTCATCCAGATGACAGACAGGTGTTCATGAGAGCTGCTTAATGCTGTGACTCACCTACACCTGCCGTGTCTTGGCTTGCAATTCATGACAGGAGAGTTTGTCGCCTCTGAGTGTACGTGAATGCGGTGTAGCATATTCCGGTCTGCCGGTCATTTTCTGCACATCAAGATAAATTTAAGCTGTATTAGTCACTGACTGTACTTGCTTTGTTTCTGTTCTTCACTCACACTCATGCACCACCCTGATTACAGAGAGTGGAAGGCAGAGGATAAAGACACTATCCAAACTAGGGGTGTGCGATATCACGGTTTTTGATCGTGGACGATTAAAATGTCTCCACGATCTGCTTTTGAAGAAATATCGTAGTATCGTGCATTTTATGCAGTTCTGGCGCCGAGCTCCGTCTCAACATACAACAAATGTTAACGCAGAGGAACGGGACACTGCAGTTCACAGAAGTTCATTATTTGCATGTGCTTTAAAGCCTTGCTGGTTAAACATGTAATTCACGTGCTGATGCGCTTTTCTGACGTGTGCTTTCTGAGCGCATACACCCGAAGCACACGGGCACTAAAAGCCTGTCTAACAGCGTCTGTTTACTGGACTAAGTTATAAGTTATCTTTCGAGTCTTATTGCGCTAATATTGTCAAATACACACAAGGTTTACATAAACAAAGTTGGTTATGTCTAAAGTGAAAGCAAACAGAAATAAAATGAGAGAAAATCTGCTTGTCAAATGCGTGTTAGACGCGTCGCGTGCAGCTCTTAAAGCGACAGTAGCCAGTTAGTAAACAAGCTGCCTCTTGTCCTTAAAGAGATAGTTCACCCAAAAATAAAAATTCTGTCATTATTTACTCACTCTAATGTTGTTCCAAACCTGTATTAATTTCTTTCTTCTGTTGAACATAAAAGTTATTTGGAAGAATGTGGCTAACCAAACAGTTGCTGGTCCCCATTGACTTCCATAGTAGGAAACATATGGAAGTCACTGGAGTACAGCAACTGTTTGGTAAGCCACATTCTTCCAAATTACTTTTATTTTCAACAGAAGAAAGAAACTTATTCGGGTTTAAAACAACTTGAGAGAGTAAATGATGACAATTAAAATGTTTGGGAGAACTATCCCTTTAATGTTAATAAAACAACAAAACACAAAGAGGAAATCACTCACTGCTCTTGACTGAGAACTTTAGTAGTAGCTTTAATAATAATCAATGTATAATTTATACAGTGAAGTCTATGTTGTTTTATTTTCGTATTTGTTCATTTAGCCTAATTACTTTCTTCAATGCTACTGTTAAATACCCCTACTGTAGCTGAAAAAATAAAGCACTGTTTATTTCATTTGTATATTAAGTTGTGTATGTTTAATGTGTATCTTTGTTCCTAATTCTTAATAACAACGAAAATAATGATAAAGATTTTTATCTTCGCCACTTTGGCCTAAATGTCTGCCATTCTTTTTTCTTTTGTTACCTATAAGGCTTTTTTATTTTTAAATAGGGACATTAGTTTGGCTGTAATGCTCAGTCACTTGCAAAATAGTAAAACCAACATGAAAAAGAATCGTGATAAAATCATTAATCGTGATTTTCCTGAAAAAAAACGTGATATGATATTTTTGCCATATCGCCCACCCCTAATCCAAACCCAGCGTGCTGGCTAAAAGTTGCAGGTTCAACCCATCTAAAGCAATCATCCGAGCAGCATGCTTATCTTAAGTTCTTTGAAGAAGCCATTGGTTATCAGTGTTCCCGTTCAAGGATAAAGAGGGAACTGATGTCTACCCAATGCTTTACTCTGCACTCTGTAATATTTAATTCCCTCCCTTACACTTTGCATTTATGCTGATGTCTCAGGGAAATTGAGAGAAAGCATCTCAATCCCTGACCATCTTCCTGTATCTCTCGCTAACTCTTTCTGCCATTCCTATAAATAGCTTTCATGTGGGACAAAGGTGTCAGCAGCGCGTGATTTACATTTTGAGCGGCACTTATTTACCTCTGCTGAACAGTGCTCCGCTCTACTGAGCGCTCAGTGGTGCTTTCCCTTTACAGGGCCCTAATAAACACCCTGGGCAATGGGCGCTAACTCCGGGCAGAAATCCAAAATACTCTCCTTTCTCTCCTTACCCTTTCTCCTGCATTCTCTCCAGTCAAGGGAGATAATCTTTGAAAATGATGTGAGGGGTGCTGCTGTATTGCGTGAGCAAGGTATTTTTAGAGACATTATTCTTTTTCAGAGAAACTACTGTCATGGTGGCGTGACTGTATGAAGAATTAGTTAAAGTGAAAACATTTCTAGCGATTTGCCTGAATAATAACATATCTGGTTTACTGGCACAGACAGTTGAACTCTATCGCCCCTTTGAGTACGGAGTTAATGTCAGGTCAACAAAAAACCCCACGTTATGTGTGTGCAAAAGGACCGTGCATTGACCAAATACTCACTTATGCGACCACCTTCCTTAATGTGCCTTGCAAAGTTTGAGAAAGGCCAGCTTGGGCGCTTGGTTATTTGTAAGTTTTTACAGCTAAGATAAAATGGATCAATTTGTGTATTTGCAAAAACTACAATTCTTTAACTGAAGATGTTAGTCTTCTGCCTTGCCATTGACTCAACCCAGCTGTGTAGGAAAGCTGTCATTACATGAAAAGGATCTAAGGAGATTACTGAGGCTTGTCAAAGGGCAGCAGATTTTCATCAATTCCTTTGTGTGATCTTAGGGATTATGAATATACACATTTAAGTCACTCTGTCAGAGAATGCCTTCCGACTGGAATTAAATGTAGCCATCTTAATTATTGACACTGCATTTCCCATGATGCAACAGACATCAATTTGAATCATCATTGTTAGGAATCGCTTATATAATCACCAGGATTTATATCATTTGTACAAAGTATTTTATTAGCATTCATGTTTTTGGTCATGGTTTACAGACTTGCTTTTCTCTCCCATGGCTTGCTTTTCTCATCAAAGGAATCAACACTGTATATTGACTTTCATGCGGTCACACACTTGTCATCAGTTTAGATCCAGTGCCCAAGAGATGAAGTGATCCACAACATGGCTGCCAGGCAAATGCCTGAACTTTGTTCATCTGGGCCCTTTGCTGAGCAATATGTATCTTGTGTGGCCATTAGGAATGCTGGGTTGTCACATTAAACCTGCTGCTTGCATCAACACACACCTCACCCCAGCTGAGGGGTCTCCCCCCCCCCCCCCCCCCCCGTGCTTTTGGATGCCGGTCATCTAATCAGGGAGACTGAAACTTGAGCCCTCTCCAACCTGTCTGCTTCACTCCACCCCTCCCCACTTGTCCTCCCACCACAGCTGTCACCGAACCACCCATAATATCTTTTCTCATAATTGTCATTTGCCTTTTTCTAGTTGAGGAAGTGTAGTTTTCAAAATGATTTCCGGATCATTTGCATGTGTGTATCTGATGTGTCATATCGCTGTGGAGGTCGTCCTCTTCTGTGTAATTTACTCCACTGTTGATGGAAATGTGCTGCCCTTGTATTCCCGAGAGGTGAAGTTCTCCATCTCGTGAGCATGTCAGAGTTGAGTCACAACAGTCCCATTGTTCAGTTTGGAGAACAAACTCTCCTGCAAAGATATAATACATCATAGGTAATCCAATAACTATTATGGTCTGTTCCCTAAATGTAAAATGTATTTACTGCTGGGAAACATCTGGGTAGACCTCCCTGCGAATGATTTAAAGACATTCAAATTGTTGGTTAACATAACATGTTAACAATGTGCTCTGTGATACACATGGTCAGCATCCTCTGCAGCTGCCTGCTTATTACAAATGTATCACAACCGTCTTGCCGCTAACCATGATAAACAAGTCTTCATTGTTGATAGAAATAGAATATTTAATTCCTTGCTTGCTTTATTATTTTATAAAAAAAAATCAAAAAAAGATTTTTCACAAAAATGTTTTTGACATTAAACCTGCTTTGGCGCATTTCAGTATGCCATTTCCTAGTGGGCATGTGAGATTTGAGCGCATTAATTGAATAAAAAATCATATATAAATCCTTTTGTCACACTAAGCTTGTATGGCTTTATATGACTTGTAATATAAGGCACAAGTTGCAAGCTTCAATTTTATGGTGTTTTTTGTATCTTGACATTTGTTCATCTTTGTTCATCTGTATTCTGTCTGTGTAATGAAGTTATTACTTGTGCTTTTGAGGGTCAGTCCTGACAGCTAAACTATAGGCTGGCGCAAAACTGGACCACTGGAGCCCATCACACCACACAGAGCGCAATTACAAATGCAGACCATAATCTCAGAAACCCTTTCCTTTGAGTTCAGCCCTAAACACACAGGCTGTAATCTTCAAAATCACTCCAAAAAGAATGGGCTTTTTAAACTTACTGGCTCCTACCACAGAATCTTCCAATAAAAGGCACAGTAGGAGAGCTGGTCAGATCACTGCAGTCATTATTCTTTCTCCAGAAAAAGTGAGACTCTTAACAGCACCTTTTTACATAGAGATGATGAATATATAACTACAACCATTCTATATGCGTGCTTTGACTATGTAAAACCCTCTCTCGAGATGGAGAAGATTAGTGGAATGCAGATCACCTAGAAAGGGTCTTTTTTTTCTCTGTGTAAGAGAATCCTGCAGGGGACTGCATTTAATAAAAGCCATCACACACTAGTAACTTGTAACCACATGTGTTTTCTTCTCTCTAACCTTTCTTGGGTGATCATGGAGGACTTATTGTGCATGAAAGCTACAGCTCAACACACTAGTCAGGGGTGACTAGTCAGGAGCCTGATACCTTTGTTGCCCCCATCCCTGGGGGTAGCCCTACTCTAACCAGCACCATATGTGCATGGCATATTGCCTTGACTGATTGAACATGTGGGTGAGGGGTAGAAAGTAGGCGGATTAGGGGCCTATCAGGTTCCTTGTGGCGTCAGCCCTGAGTTAGGCCTAAATGTCTATGGATAGGCAAAGGACAACAGAAGGTCAGGTCAGGGAACCCCATGGGCTTTCACCTCCTGCTTCAGCCAAATGGCCTTTACTCTTTTCAGCCCAAATGGAATGCCAAAAGTTTATTTCTTTGAATGGCATTTTTATAGTGTTGAGTCTTTAAAACCTTAAGTCTAAAACTGAAATGAATGTAATACATAATCAATGCAATCATTGTTTCTTTGTAAAGGATTGTTTCATTGGCAATCTGCTGGATTCCAGTAGCTATTTCCTGCAGCCAGTGCTTACCGCTGTTATGCGGTCACAGCTGCTTTCATTCTCAGGTGAAATCTTTATCCTAATCAAAGTCACTACACTAAGCCAAATATTGCATCATTCACCATTTCCTGTATAATACAATAATACTTTTATATATAAAAGTGAACAAATATGATTTTTGAATACAAATGTAAGAAATATACTTGATTTTTAAGTATGGAAAAGAATGATGATATTAAAAGTAATAATTGTACTTTATACTATAGGCTAGATGTAGCCTGGGAAAACCCAGACAACTTCCGGCAAATTTAGATTTGCTCAGAAAGTTCGTCTGGCAAAGAGCTCATTCAAGCCCATTTCCAATCCGTCGAAATCGAGGCACCAATCAGAAACGTTGGGGCGGGCTTTACACGATGACAACAGCGCTGGGATTTTGAAGCAGATTTTGTAGCCTACATTACAAAGATGGATGCCGCATCCGTCGAACATCACTCGTTCGAATCAGCTATCGCGTCTGTTTTAAGCGATTTAAACGGTTCCTTTTTGTTAAAAATCGAGCAAAGAACAACAATGTTTCTCCGCCGCTCTGCATACGTCATCTCCTTCATCGCTCTGATTGGTTTTAGGTCTATCCGCGACGTCCGTTGGTGACGCCCCTCTGGAAATGATTTGTCTATGACGCTTTGCCAGACCGTAACTCAGTTACAACTAAGAATGGTCTGGTTTTAACCAGGCTAGGCTAGATGCATACTTTGCCAGCTTTGTAGATTCATGGATAGTAAAACTATTTAGTTAAGTTGATCGTTATGATTAAACATAAATTCAAAAAGGACATGTTCACTTAGAATTCGGATGACACTACAAAATGTGGCACCTCATATAGTGCACTATATAGGTAATCGGGAGTGATTTCGGACGAAGCTGAAGAGTTACTTAACCCTTAAGGAGGGAGGAGTGGCCATGTTTGAAAGTGACAACAAACATTACCTGTTGTATCCTGTCCCAGAAACAGTCATGGTCAGTTCAATTTGACTTAACATTGATTTGGATGTCAACTGAGTTTGATTGTCAACAAATTAAACCAGATCTGTTGCCAGAGATTCTTGAAAGATTTGCACATTTTTGTGTGAGTGTTGTTTGCTCAACCCGCCGGATGTGAATCTGTAACTGCACCTCAAACATTCTCACAATCATGAGTCACATCCTGTAGGAAGTATGCTCTCAATGGAGGTTGCTCTGCTATCAGTTTAACCACGTTACGAGCCTCAAACTTCCCAGTGACTGTCAGCACACAAGCTGATTCAGTCCACAGCTGGCTGTTTGCACCACTTCCGCAAAGGTCAGCAAGTATACAGCACAAAGAGTGCAGTGAGTGTATGCCTAATCACATATCCTCAAGTTTTGACACGTGAACCTGGTCTTGCCACTGGTTGGTAAGGTCACGTTGGGCTTGACTCACTTAAGTTTAGAAATGCCACACTGTGTCTGCTACACTGAGGAAATGTTCTGCTGTATTATGTTGATTAGAGTTAACAGCTGGTAATGAACTGCGGTAACTGCAGTAGAACTGATGAATGATGATCATTGCTGTTAATCACCTGGTGACTTTGTTTCCAAGGCAGCAGATCTCTTTAGGGCTTCCTGTTCAGGTAAAGCTCACTATCTGCACAGCAGGTGTAATCAGGCACACTCCAGATGCATGGAAAATTGTGTTTATCTTTTGAAAGCTGTAAACCCCTTTGGCCCGAAGCTTTTATTTGTAAGGCGTTACATACTCTATGCACTATTGACATTCAAATCAGCTTTTTTTATAAAATCGGAAGTTTTTCATGTGTCATGAGGGTTTGCAAAAATAACATCATGCCAGTGTCATCTCAATCGTGTGGCAACAAGCCTAACGAAAAAGTGGGATTGGCTCAGATCACTCATCAGTTGACTCACATGCCTTGAGCTGTTTGGAAACTGATGTAACATTTTGATCGATATACAACTCTTAACATGGCATGCAATGTGTTTATCATTATCATTTTGATTGATTCTGTAAAGCTCATTGTAATATAATTTGGCAAAAATGGTTGCCCAAATGTTGGTCTTTTTAATGAGCCACAAGTTTGCTTACAATTCATTACTTTCTGAAGCAAAATCGAATTGTGTCTGTCAAGTGAAGATTCACACCTCTATGTATGGATCACTAAAGTCTCGACATGCAACAATAATTTATTAGCATATTTATCGGGAAATACCCTCAGTAAATAGCCTTGCTCTTTGGAGCTGTCCGTAAATTTGACCAAGTTGTCTACACCATTAAATTTGGCTTATTTGCCTTGCGATGAGTGGCTATAAATATGATTTGTTTTGCCTGGGTTCAACTCAGAATACCCGTAAGCATGTGATTTTACACTGATCCAAAGGCATCAACAAAGTAAGGCTCTATTTGTACACTTCTGATGTTTCACTTGTTTTTGTGACCCCTCATAAACTCTTGCCACTGATGTAATCATTGTGTTATGGAAGCCTGGAGGAGTGGGGGCTTTCATTATTTGGAAACTGCCTCTTGCCTACTGCAGGTGAATTTGTGAATCAGGCCTCCATCTATAACATCCTTTTTTTTCCATAGAATATTCCATTACGTACACATTCCAAAGAACGCTTCACTGTGTGCACTTCAACAGAATATCACAGAGCATGTCTTTCACTGCACCTTCTTACATGTGCAATGTTTACTCATGCTTCTGGAAGGTGGTACACGTCAAACACCTCTGAATTCAGCTACGCAAACTGTCATTCATAGCATTGCTCAAACCACCTGCATTTATTTAAAGAGTCACCTGACAACTCCAAGTACTTCACGTTCACAAACTTCAGGGGCCCCAAGAAGTATTTGGAAACTTAGCCAAATTAAAAAATATACGTATGTCAGTACATTTACATGACAAGATATTAAATCAAGTTCCATTTATTTCTAAAGACAAATAGCATAATACTCTGCCAGGTCGCCTGTGTGAACTTGAGGCGAACTGACTTACATCCTCATTAAAACTCTTTGGGACCAGTTGGTAAAAGTGGCCTAGAAAAGGTTTAGTGGCAGACGCGACTGTTTCGATATTTTGATGTCTAAAGCGTTAAATTTGTACATTAAGTATGGCCACTGATAGCCCATCATACATGTCCTATACCACAAGCCACCACCATCGGAAGTATCTTTAAACTATCTTTGTTATTAACTCTGAATATTTTCATTTTCTCTAATAGAGCTAAAGAATTAACCACAGTTTGAACTAGAGCTGCAAGATTTTGAATTGAAAATCAATATTTTTTGTTTCAAATAGAGATCACGATTCTGAACAGACAACGTTTAATTCAGACAATGTTTAATTTATTTGAATGAATTATTTTTTTTTAAATCGGTTTGAATGACACTCATAAATACTTCACTTCAATCAGCATTTCTGAACAAATGATTCAATGACAAATACTTTTTTAAACAGTCACTTGTTGGCACCTAGTGGCATAACAATGTAATCAATAAAATCGTTATTAGAAGCACTAAGTTACTTTAAAAAAGTGATTTGCTATATTTTTTATAGCTTCCATAGGCATCAGTGTTTATATCCGAACTATAAACTTTTATTCCAGTACTTCTGTGATAATTTGAATATTTGTAACACTGAAATAATGATACTGTGTGGTTGAAAAGACTGTTTGTCAAGCTGTTTCATACCTAGATAGCCTAACCATTTGCATTACACGGTTCAAGTGACCCAATTCCTATTTTTTTTCCTTCCATGTGGTACAGATCAGATATGACCCACGAACATGTAAACAGGAAAAAAGCACATTCTTCTGATATTCTCAGATCAGTTTCAGGCCTCATTCATATATGGAAATAAATCTGATACGAATCGGATATGTGCATTTGCGTCTGCCATGTAATATACAAACAGCGCTACATAGATGCCTCATTTCATTTAATATTCCCGTCAATGCGAGTCATATGTCATTGAAAAAGTGAAGGTGGCGAATGTAGCAACGTAGTTCGTTGCTACATTTGCCTCCTCTTTTTTCCCCGCCTTAAGACACCAATGTTTTGCTGACCTTTAAAGAAGGTGCTGAAAACAAAAGCTTGTATTGTTACTTCATATTACTTCATTTTTACTTTCTTTTCGGCCTAAGCTTATCCGGGTCGTTGCTTTTCCGGGTGTCAACAAAAAAAGTGCATATTTTCAACAAATCAGAATTTGGCATCAAGGCCTACAGTGTAAATGCGGCTAAACGGTGTTCTCTGGGTTAGTGGTGGGGAAAACGCAGATTTGAATGTGTGATTTTTGTCAAAGTTTTAATAGACATGGCCAAATCATTATCATTTAGGAATGAGATTGTGTGCTTGTTTGAATCGAGAATCGACAATTATATATATTTACGATTAATCGTGCAGCTCTAGTTAGAACTAATGAAAGAATCTTTATTTCACTTGTCTCTAATGGCTGATGCTGCTCGCACAGGCCCTCGTAAAGGTAATTGCTTGTGATTTGCTACATTAAAATTGCAGCCTTCTCACCATTCATAAAAGCTTGCAGGTGAGCCAGCCTTGTTCAGGGACATTGTTATAGAGAGCAAAGGTGTATATTAGTGTCAGTTGCACAGGCAGACAAGAGAATTGTGCCTGTACTTGTCCTTTCTCTCTTTCGTCTACAAATAGCCCACTCCTCATAAAAGTTCCTCACCTTGTGTCTTATTAACTTTGTCCGCCACCTCCCACAGCTAAAAACTCAAGTCCTTTGAACACCCCCCTCCTCATCTTTTCATATCTGAAGTGGCTGATTTGAAACAGACTGTGTGTTCCTGGAGTTCACTCCGAGGTGACTGCAAAGGTTTGTGATATTGAGACAATATCTTGCTGGGAGAGGTTGTGCGATCTTTGACATATAATAATCATATTGCCTGAGGCTTTAAATCGTGGTATGGGGTATTCATATCTCTATCTTGAATGTTGTTGTGCAGTCATTAGCTCCTCTTCAAGGAGGCAGCTGTGGCACTGAGACATTATTAGTTGTAAATAGATATTCCTCAGAGATGAAATATCCTTATTAACTTGGGAGGTCAGAAAACTTTGGAAGTGTGACCAGCACACTTGTTTCATAAAATCATATTAAATACAGCAGTGTTGACATGGTCCAAATGACTTTTGCACAATTTTCCATAGGATTTGATTTTACACTATAGGAGTCATCCCAACATGGCTGTTGCATTTATTTCTGGCAAAAAGCGATGTTCTTTTGCCTCCTATCTTGTCATGCCACAATACTTACTTGGAGACAATTACCAAAGTAACATCTGTTATTGATGTAGACAAATGCAGACTCCTGATGGAAGGTCCCGTGATCTTATGCATTCCTTCTCCTTAGTCCTAGGAATTCACACCTAAGTTTTATGACTGTATGCTGCTATTATTAAATGTGGCTGTCATAAAAGGACTATGAATTCCAGACCATTCTTTTTTGAAGAATTTAAAAGACTCCTGCGATGCCATGAGGAATTATTCAAAAGCATCAGTTATTTTCAGTGTAAGTCATCCTTTTACCTAGGAAGTTTTAGCATTTGTATTACTATTTAATATATACTATAACATTTGTTTACTATTCAAATGGCTGAATTCAGACCTTCTCATTTGTCAATGAAAGACAGAGACGAACATGTAATTTCCTCTGTGGTGACTTTTTGTCATTGTTCTAAAAGGTCGGGCTCTTCTAGGCAGTTCTCATTTCCATTCTCATGGTCTCCTTTGCTCCTTTCACCATTACTTCGGCTATTTAAATCCCTTTTTAATGAGAAGTAAGTAAACCCAAATGTTAAGTAATAATCGGTTTTGCTTAAGCTGTATCAGTTTTCTTAAAAGTTTCCTCTTGTGTGTTGTCTTTGTTTATAATTCGTTGACTTTGCAGTGCTTTGGGAGAAATGTGAAATTATTTGTTTCTTTTCATTACAGGGAACTACACTACGACCAAAATGGTCGCATATGCGACCTTTTGAAATGCCATTGCGACCCTAATTTTTAATGGGTCGCAAATGTATCACTGACTATTTTTGTACCTACCTTATGTTTTAGGCAATATGCTACTATTTACTATGAGCATTTATTAAAACAGAAATGTGTAGCCTATTTTAAGTATACGTTTTTATAACGTGCTCTCACTGCTCTGAGCATTCAACACATCAAGTTGGCTTCAGCCCCGCGAGAGAGAGATAGACGCGGGCGCGATCGAACTCTGTGTGTGTGTGAGAGAGAGACGCGGGCGCGATCGAACTCTGTGTGAGAGAGAGAGGCGCGGGCGCGATCGAACTGTGTGTGTGTGTGTGTGAGAGAGAGAGAGAGACGCGGGCGCGATCGAACAGTGGAAACATAAAAACATACTCCGTCATTTTGTTCATACAGGACATGATTCAAACTGCAAAGTGTTTACTTATATTTGTGTACACTCGCAATAAAACACAACATTGTGCTTTTGTCACACTCTAAACTCTTGTCAAACTGTAACCTACAACTGTAACCCAACCACACACACACACCGTTTTAAAAGCAAAACATATTTATTCAACCCCATTTAAAAACAGTCAGTGTGTTCCATCTTTTGGGGATTCATCATATCGCATTGGTTTTCATTTCTTGTCCTCGGAGTCGGGGCACTAATCTGTTTATTTTTAAGTTACACATTCTACATTGATTAAAAAAGAAAATCAAATGTGTTTTTAATGGTAATTATTTTATACGGAAATCATTTATTTATAATTCAGATGAGAATAAAGTTAGGGTTAATTAAAATTAAGGAAAACAATATATATTCATCTGAAATATAGCAAATTAATTTTAAATTCATTCAGGTACAATTACCAAACATATATCAAGGTCATTTTGTCTTTTTATTAATTTAATTAATAAACTAATTATACAAAACTATTGTCAGTGCACTACAAATAAACTGGTTCTATGCCTTTATTAATAAAACTTATACAACTTAAAAATACAAGGCTTAAGACATTTATAAAAATGCCTTCTGCATTTTTGTTTTGCTTTTCACTCCATTGTACTGAAATCGTACCGAACCGTGATGTCTGAACCAAGGTATGAACCCAACCGTGACTTCTGTGTACCGTTCCACCCCTAATGCAGTACAGTTTCATTATTGTTCATTATTATCCAGAGAGCGGCTTACTATAAATAATTTGTGCGACCAAATCATGTTTTGTGCCATTAACTGAAAAGGTTAGTAGCGCAAGTGCCACCAGTGGAAAAGGTTAGTGTAGTTCCCTGCATTATCTGAAAGCCAGATAAAGATGCTGGTTTTCGAACTAGTCAACATTTGAAGTGGATCGAAACCTTTCATCAAAGTTATACATGAATTTTGAACAAAACCCGTTCTTGTCTTTGGACAACTTTGATTAACTTTTTTGATGTTGACTACTGTAATAATAACTGTGCAAGTCACTGCCATTATGAACTCATTTTACTAACTGGCCAGACAGATAACAAATCTGTTTAAAATCTCTGACTGAGCATATTACTCATAGTGATTAAGCTTTACTCCACTTTGACCTACATTTTTATATGACTTGGATAAGTCAGTATGTCAATGAAAACTGTAGGCTGCAGCAATGAGGGTCCCGTAGGCATTCTTGCCCTAGACGAATCCTCTTAAGACCCCTAAATCTGTCTCAGGTTTAACAATTCTCACTGTGAGTTTTCAGATTTCCACATAAACATGGATGCTGTTCTGTTGTGTATGTCTTAGCTTGTCCATCCATGATCCAACCAACCATTTCAAGCTACTTTAAGAACAGCGATACACAGCATAATGCTAATATATATTTTTTAATGGATTTTACAATGTGTGCCCGTGCCGTGATACTCTGTCTCCAAATAGGATGAGGTTACTCAAGTTGTCTCCATAAAGTCACTGATTGTAATTTTCTTGGCCGATTCTGATACCGATTTTTGCCGATTCCAATTTTCTTTCAAAGAACTATAATTGACAGTATATACTGTACAAACAAAAATCTACTTTTCTTCAAAGCAAAATTTTATTTTCATTAAAAAAAACTAGTAAAAAGAAAGTACTAAAATAAGAACAAACAACAGCACAAATGCACGCTAGAGAGAAATTAAATAAACATGGCTTTAAGTTTTTCAGGTGGGTATACAGTATATTCAGATTTTAAATACAGAAATTAAAGTAATCAAATGTAAAATAACACTGGATAGTCTTCATTGTAAAAATTAAATACAGATTAATGCTTACAGTTAGTTACAAAAATTATACACTCAAGAGCAGAGAGTGATTTTCTTTGTCTTTTGTTCTTTTATTAAAGGAGTCATATAATGCCATTTTTGTACAAGCTAATATGATTCTTTAGGGTCTAAATTAAAAGTTTGTAATATACTTTAATTAAAAATTCTCATTAGTATTGTAAGAAAACACTTATTTTACCTGGTCAAAAACAGCTCTGTTTTCAGCACGCCGTTTCAGTGCATATGCCTTTAAATGATCATGAGCTGCGCTCACCCCGCCTCTCTGTTCTGTGCATACACCGTTTGTAACACAATAACACAATAACCATAACGCGTTGTTCAGTATAAACGTGGAATTATGAATTATATTGAGAACGTCATACATAGAAAACATGCCGTAATGTACCCTGACTGAGTGTAAACCTTAGACGCATTCATTGTGAAGCGTGCAGCTAGTGATTTGCAAAGATTAATATATTAATATAAAGTTTAATAAAACGTTTCACTCACTTCCGTTCTTCTGGAGGTTCAGCAGGAACACGAATATCTGGTACCGATCCTTTTTAGCAAAGCTTCTTAGCAAATCCAGCTTTATACTGACCCTCGTTTATAAAGCAGTCTGGTGTGTGAAATGATTCGCGCAAACATGAGAGCATTGACGTTGCTCGTGTGGAATATTCCCTTCGAAAACAAAACTCAGCCACTGCGTCTTCAGCGGTTCGGATTCAGGAACATTAAAATGACTGTGTTCGTTATTACACCCAAGAACAGAACACCACAGTCGCTTAGACGCCATTCTGCTCATAGACAGTGCTCCGGCACATCAACAATGACCGCGCCGGTTCGGTCCGCGCCGCGCAGACTATGATTGACAGCTACCTCATGTGCGAGGGCGGGTCTGTGTTGAAACGCTCCCGTCAATCAACAATCGTGGGAGGGGCGTCCGTTTTATTGACGTCACAAAAACGAACGGCTCGATTTGAGGCAGGGGAAAACATATAAGGAGATTAAAACAAAACCACTGGATGGATTTTTATCATTATATGATGTTTGTGTACAGGCACTGCCAACACACATTTCAGTACAATCAACTTGTAAAAGTGCATGTACCATTATATGACCCCTTTAACATGACAGACATCAGCAAGAACATTAGACTGCTGTCACTATAAGAGTTTATGCACGGATCCAATATATATAGCTACTGGTATAACTTGAGTTATCTTTCTCAACTAATTAGATTCCAAACTGAATACTCGCCAAGACGGGCATTTTGACATAATTTGGTGTGTATTTGACCTTTTAAGCGCAGTAATCCACTCATTTTGGTTTCTTGCTACTCACAAGTTGCTTGAGACTGAGAAGCGGCTTGTGCGCTCCACTTAAATAGATCAGTGGTGCGCTTGCTTCTGGCGTGAGCGTGAAAAACCTGCACAATACAAGCACTATTTAACCCGAGTGAGTGAGAGGTCACTTTGTGTGTCACTTTGCTGTTGGAGAGAAGTGAGCGAGGACGCACAGCTGAAGTCATTGCCTGTGCCGCTGACCGGTTACCGGTCCGGGCCGATCATACGGACAATTGGCCGATTCCGGTCCCTGGCCGGTCAATCGGTGCAATTCTACTATATACACAATCATACTGATTCTGAGTTTCCAACAGGTGAGTGGCATGGTGTTCCAAATATTTCAGGCTGTTGGCACACACTAACACCTGTCCCAAAATGGAAAATGATTTCTATCACCACATTCTACAGAGCAGTGCATGCTAAGCTTTGCCACCTTTTATTTAAGGGCCATTTAAATAAGAACACCGTGGTGTGCCCTTGACAAAGTACCTGCCCTGCCTTTGACAATGGGACATTAGAAGAAAAGAATGAGGGTGAGAGATGAGTTATTGCAGGGGATTTTTCAAGCTACTATGTACACAAGCAGTTGCTCAATGGCTTGCTGTCATCGGGTGAGGCGAACATGTCCAACTTGTGCTATGAGTTCCAGTGTATTTGCTCAGCTCCTCCAATGTTTGCCATGTTAAATCTGTTAAATTTAGTTTTGTTGATGGTCATGGGTAGCCTTCCACTCTAGGATCAAGGGACGCTGTGGAAATTGGGTTTGTGTGCTGCATAAACAGTCACTTGGCTATGGGGGTAGAATTGTCCCTTTATTTCGAATAAATAGATTATGATCCAAAAATAAATGTAGAGATTCACAAAAATAAATGATTGGTTGTAGAGAGAACATGCTACGATTGGTCAGCGAAATGTGGCTGTTATCTGATTGGCTTGAGTAGACGGTGGGTGGAGTCCACCTATTTTTGGATTTCTTGATACTAGAAATGTTTTGAAATCCATAAATGCACAAGAAGTGATTCACAAATGCACATAAAGCCATCCACAGATGTACAGGAAGTGATTCACAAATTAATGCCACGGAGAGTTGTGATTGTGACATAAAACATGTTTTTTATGGAGAAATCTAATTTTATTTATTTTAATTTAATTCGTTTTTGTGAAACTTATAACATATATTGTGGATTTCATTGTAATTGTTTATGAATGTTAATCTCTTTACATTTATTTGTGGATCATAATCTATTTGTGTGGAATAAAGGAGCGTCTCTAACCCCATATTTGGCGGTGAAGAACGCTCATATGGAATAGTTTAACCGTAGCGGGAATGTAACAGGAGCATGTTACAGTGGTCCAAACCAAAGCTTCTGCTAAAGATATTCAAATTTTGGCCTGCTGCTGCTTATTAGATATCATTCGATGATGTTATGCATTAGAGACTGACCCAGTGCAAATGGGTATCAGTTTGCTTCATTAAATAGCAAATTAGCTTTACTCCTTAATTTGGTGACTATCATGTAACAAACTTTAAACTGTACAATATGTGGGGCCAAAAAAAGAAAAGAAAAGCCTCGTAAAAAAGTAGAGCAAGTCATCACTGTTCCAAGTTGAATGTTATTACGCCCTCCCTTTCTGCATCAAGACCGTATTTGCTTGGTCTGTATGAAATGTGTACTGTATGAAAGGATGCTATGCACTAAAACATTTTTTTTACCATCTTGCAGTGCATATAATCCCTGTATAATTGAGGGGGCGCATGTGCTGTGCTGTAAAAAGGCTTTTGGGAATGTGGAGGTGTACAGAGCGAAGTACAAAGACAGGACCTACTTTATCCTTTTATATCTCCCTTTGGGTTGGTGGGGATTATGACTGGCTCTATGGACCGTAGGTTGTGAGCTTTAAATATGAGTGGGCCTCACATTTGACAGTAAGGGCATATTTTATGGGTAGAGTATGTAATGAAGTCTGATACTCAATAACCACTTTTAGATTGTTTTGTCTCCTTAAATTGTTAAATTGGTGTTGGAGCAAATGCTGAGTTAAATCACAACAAGTGAGGAATCTTAAAAGCAAAGTTCCCACAAAAATGAAAATTCTGTTTTTATTTTCTCACCTTCATGTTGTTCCAAAACTGTTTTGTCCATACATTGAAAGTTAGTGGGATCTAAAACATCATTGGTGGACCCCATTGGCTTTAATTGTATGGACAAAAACAATTCAAACTGTGGGTGAACTATCCCTTTAGTTCCTTTTTGGTTCATAACACAATCGATTGTGCTTTGCAGAATATAGTCGTGAATGTCACCATAACCTTTATATTTAGTGTATTTTCCTGTCTAGCCTTGGATTATTCTGAATTGCTTATTTAGGAACAAGAATTTATTAAGCAACAGGGATCAACATACCAGCCTGTCCAAGAACACCATTTTGGTCATTATAGCGGCATTCTGAAAACTTGACAACATATTTTAAGGTGATTTGTTTCATTAGTACTGTATGACAAGCGGACCATTGTCACATAAATGGATTGTTTGTCTGTAGTCAATTTGTGACAAATAAAAAATAAGCCTTTATATTGATTTAAAGCAGCTTTATCATGGATCATAGAGGCTAGAGTTCAATATGCAGATAAGCCAATACATTCCCATGGCGATCATAGGATTATAGGATTTGAAATATCTCTGAAGTTCCGGAAATCTCTCATTTTTGATATCTTACTAATTATTGTAGAAATGCAGACGTACGACTTAAGATCTTAGTGTTCCCATGTGTCCCAACTTTTTTGACTTGTTAAAAATTTTAATGCGATTCTTGGTCTAGTTGTGGCGTGATCCGCCCCATCACCCAACTTTTTGTGTTGTGATTTAGTAGCTGTGTCACACCAAACGTTTCAACCGAGTGAAATATTGAGCATACAAACCTTTAGGAAAAATCGAGACTGTCACTCCAAACTCCCTCCGACATTCACACCATGCACCCCTGTCTAAAGCCTGCTTTTATTTCAGTGGAAGATAGATTGGGCCATGGGGATTGGGAGGGGAGTGAGTCCAGAAATCAAGAAGAACTGTTGTTGTAGCAGACGACATGCAGGTTTTCAGTAAATGTCTGGTCTGCCTGCAGAACAATGGTGGTTGTCTCTGGGTGACACTAGACTGCTGTGTGCTTGGCTCTGACGGAGAGCACATCACCTCCTGACCTCACAGACCAAAGCCCGTGACAGGCAGCTAGATGCACTGAAGATGTGCCTTGTCGTTCTGACCCACATAGCAGGCCACACAGCGCTCAGGGACACATGGATCTGGTTCAAAGCGAGACCATGAAAGGGCCTTATTTTAGCTTACACTGCTGCTCTCCTTGTCTTGATTCATCTCCGTCTCGCTCTTTTTTTCTCCTTTGCATTCTTTTGTCCCCCTGTATTGTTCTCTGTTTATTTATAGCTTCAGTTATACACTGAGCTAGTTTAGTCTTACTTTTTTTGCATGTTGGATGAAGCCAAGGTTGTACTGGATGTGGGAATCCATCCTGCATCATATTGGCTGAGCTTCCACCTTTAGAGTCAGAATGTAAATGCTCTGCTCATAAAGATGCTCTCTCTAAAGCAGATGACAATCTGTATTTGAATTTTATAATGGAGAAAAGCCATTATTGACCTGGTCAGTGCCCGGTGCAAATTAATTTCGAGAATAGAAGCGCTTAAAAGGTAAATGTCATCATATCAGTTAGAGAATCTTGCTGGCTCCCAAACAATGGGCCTAATAAATGATTAATTGGGAAAATTATTATTTGAATGTTTCTAGGACAACTTTCTCAACCCAGAAGCATTGTGAGTACTGCTAAACATAGTTCATTAAAATAAATCCATAAAAAAAAATCGTTACTTGAAATAGACTTTAACTGAAATAAAATATTAATTATTAATTAAATATTTATATTAATATTCATTTTAAAAATTTAAATTTATTTTATTTCAGGTAGTTGCCAAAGTGGTGGTTAGATGTTCACTTTTTTGTTGAATGTCTCAGTTAGCTTATAGAATAGTTGCATTTATTAGACATATTACTAAGAAACACATCTGATTGGTGTCTAGTGAAATGACCGTAAAACAGCCTCATTGTAAAGGTTTTTCATGTCAAATACTTGTTCAGAGAACAACCATTTGTCAGAGGTAGAACAACTGGAATCCCCAGAAGACCCTCAGAGGTTTACCTCCTAACAAGCATAACTTTAACTAAGACAACTGAAATGTTCATTATAAGACCATAGAATTATAAACCTCATGCTCTCCACCAAATCACCCTAGGGGGTGAGCTGTAGTTCCCAACAATTAGGTCACACTGAACACATGGTGCTGGTTCTAAACAGTCTGTTGTGCTGATTGATGGCAAACCTTTGGGTTTGTGAGAAAGAATTTCAAGGTTTAGTTTTTCTTCTCTAATTGGGGTCCAACATTCGCTGCTTGTTTTAGATCTAGATGATTCGTTCTTGGTTTTTGCAGTAAGTTCAGTGCTGTTTGAAGGAACGACTGTTCATTCGTTCTTATTTAAAGCAGATGCCTGACTGTTGCACTTTTCCTTTTTCATTTCCTCTGTCATTTCTCTTCTCCGTAAACCCCTCTGGTCCTCTGTGGCTTGACGACTCGATCGGCACTGAGACTCCATAGGAGGTTATCAGAAACGCTGCTTGCAGGGCAAAGCAATCACTGCTGAGCACAAGCAGCACTGCTGTGCTTCTTTTACCCAATCAAGTGGACTTTTTGCTTAAAGGATTCTACTCTTCTAACATTTCTTTCCCTGAAGTCCACTTATAATGTTAGTTGTGATTTATCTTTTGCATGATCATTCATTCGTTTTCCACCCATTCTGTAACCCTTAGAATGGAAGAGTCTAAGGTGTGGCTTTTAAAGCTTTGATTTGTAAATAACCTTGATTCATGATTGGCTAACCTCCAGGGAATGGCTGGATGAGTTCATGCTGTTGTTCTTAAAGGGTTAGTTCACCCAAAAATGAAAATTAAGTCATTAATTACTCACCCCCATGCTGTACCAACCCCGTAAGACCTTCGTTCATCTTCGGAACACAAATGAAGATATTTTTGATTAAATCTGAGAGGTGGATCACTGCTACATAGGCTGCCTAAGGGAATGAAACTTGACGGCCCAGAAAGTCATTAAAGAAAATGTTTAAATATTCCATGTGCCTACAGTGGCTCAACTATAAGTTTATCAAGCGACGAGACTACTTTTTGTGCGAAAAACCCCCATAAATAACGACTTTATTCGACTATTCCATTACTTCCTTGTGGCCCTGAGACGAGAGTTCAAGAGATTTCCACGACGCATGCGCGAGGACCTTCGATGAACGAAGGTCTTACGGGGTTGGTACAGCATGGGGGTGAGTAATTAATGACTTAATTTTCATTTTTGGGTGAACTAACCCTTTAAGGACTGGTTAAGTTGCTAAATACTGAATGGCTATTGATATTTAGTTATTATGAGATATGATTGCCCATACCTAAATATCATTATCCCTCCAGAATTCATGTAATGTGCTCATGATTTTCATGATGGCGTCTGAATAACCAATATTTGCATTGGGGATCAAATGAAGATCCATCGCTATGCTCATCATGCCAGAATCCAGAAAATCCTGTTTTGTCCCCTTTAACACCCACACCCCCTTGTGTTTCTCAGTGTATAGGTCAAAAGTGAGGACATTTTCTGCAACACACTTTGTATGAAGCGAAGGACTTCAAACGAACAGTAGGGAATACGCAGAGCAGTCCTAAATGGTTGTCTTTGGTTAATGAGAAGGCATGAGTTGCGTCAGTTGGGAAATTTGAACCAATGACCCGGACTTCATGTGACCGGAGTGAGAGATCCAGTAAACATTTTCCTCTCGTAAACAAATCGCCAACATCTTTTTTTTAAACAGGGAGGTGGAAATAACTTGATTTAATTCTTGCAACACAAACAATACTTTATTATAGGATTGTCGCCTACAGAAACTGTTCTTCTATTATTAGATATTTTCCTTAAATAGCTGCAACGGACAGAACTGTGAATTATGCTTTAATGGATTTTTATGCTTCTTTGAACCTGCAGACAGAAAACAGGCCATGCACTGATTCAGACTGTTCCAATGTCAAATGAAAGTCTTATGATGTTTACAATGGTTTGCAACAGCGAGAGTGCAGCAGTCATGAGAGAAGTCATTGGCTGAGTCTGTATAACTGGGGATTTTTAAACCCATGATCAGTCGTCCGTTTGGTTCTGAAATACCCAGAAGGCTTCATGTTGAACCACTGCCCTTTTCCCACTTTATCACGTAAACATGCAAAACAAAGACGGTGCATATATGCCTAGTGGATGTAGTTCATACTTGTTTTGATTTATTTAACTCCTGTCATGGCCATTACTAAGTGCTGCTGGGAAATGGAGGACAGGCTTTCAGGCAGTCATGTGATGCAGTCTGTCCATCAGCCGGGTTGCTAATACAGTTATCAAGCACATCACAGCAGCTAAGCTGATTATTCCTTCACTCAGTCCATGCACAATTAATAGACCCACATTTTTAACCTCTTTGAGGTTCAGAGTGTATATTGTTGTCGTTTCTTATCATCTGGCTTTCTTGGTGTATTTGGTGAATAGATTTGGTTTGGTATTTTATATCCACTGTCTACTAGATGCCCAGCACACTATGGACGAGCTGGGGATGGGTGGTACATGGTATTTTTAGAATCACTGTTTGACTGGCGCCCGTGTTTGTGAAATATGAATCCTGTGGAGATTGCAGGGAATGAGGTCCCCCTGGAGGACAGAATCTTTGTCTTTCCATTAACTCAGACTAAGTGCTCTGCATGCCCACAATCACTTCAGGAAGTACACCGGTGAATAATGAAGCTTGACTCCTTAGTGATTGCTAGAGTAAGGCCACAAAAATACTCTATGCAAGTATGCATATGCTTGGCAAACATATTGCATGTATACATGCATACTTAACATGGATTCCTGCATTACTGTGGTGGTAACAAAACCACCATAGATTTCAAATGGGATAGATTGCAAATGTCATGCCATTAAATCGGCATTTGTTATAATGCTGACCGTTTAAATAACTTGCTCACCGAGATTCTCGTTAAACTAGGGCTCTTCAACCTTTTGCAGGCCACTGACCCCTTTGTCAGAGAAACTGAGCTAAGATATTGTTACATATTTAATAAAATTGAGTGTTGTATTTTACAAAACCCTAAGTTGGCTGAACTCAAATAAATCAGTTACATAAAATTCAACTTTCAGTAATATTTGAGTGAGATTAACTCATTTAAGTTGATTTTACTGTTCAGTATATCATATAAATGTATTCACATTGTTTATAATGATGCTTACATTGTAAAGCCGTTAAAATAATCATTAGTCATGAACAGATTCTTCAGATTACTTTTTAATATAGCTATTTTTAAGGTTAACTTAATATATTATCTGAAACATTTTGAAATGCAACTGCCTGCTTTTGCTTTCTTTTCCTTCCATAGAATATGCTTTGTCCTTTGTTCTCAGTACTAATTTTCTACCTCCTTAAACCCTCACACGTCAATGCAAAAAGCACACATTTGCTCAGTTTGCAGTGCATCTGGCCCGACTGCAAAACAAGAGGCCCAAAACAAGGTTCTTCAGCTTCGATCCCATTATTGTGGAAAAGTACTGTCACAGATATGGATTTGTGTTCCTAGAAACCAGGGCCTGGAGCCATTTACCCCCCCCCCCCCCCCCCCCCTTCTTTATTTGGCATGAGATTGGACAGATGTGACACATTACAGTGCAAGCGTAACTGAGGATGTGGTCTTCATTCTGTGCTGTTAGCATACTCTGAATAAGGATTTAACTGTTTTAAATTAACATTTAATAGAGAAATGGATGAGAGATGCATATGAAAGCAGCTGTTTGTTCTGTAAACTGTTTGGGAAGTTCCCCTGCTGTAGTGAACTTTAGCATGGACCGTCAGGCCGTGTTTAAAAAGATGCGTTTGCGGCCTGATGTAAATCATCAGATCTGTAGCCTGGCAGACACAGAGATCTCAGCAGCTGTCTGTGCTCACAGACCTAACACTTCCTCCTATGGCTGTGAAATGAGCTTATGGGGGACTGTATGTTTTACCAGAGCCATGCAGCCGGTTACAGCAAACCCTTTCAGTTAAGAAAACCCTTAATGATAATGTGCTGCAAATTCATTCTGCTTAGTAGTATTCTACCAAGAACTTTCAGAGTTATTGTAATACATTTATTGTCTAGCTCTCACACAAAAAGCTCTAATCTCAGATGAGTTGGCCACATGTTTACTCCTTTTTAAGAATTTGAATATTACTAATTTAATTTTACTCTTTTACACATGAATTTTTCTGCTGCAAAGTATGCCGACTTTGTTTGCCTTTAGACACCTAGCTGGACACTCGTTCAGATCATTCAAAGTGCTTCCTCAGTTTATGAAGTAAATGTTCAGTATTTCTTACAGTATTTATTTTACTAATTTTAAACATTTATTATATATTTAAATATATTTATTTAAATTTGATGTAAATACTTTTCCTTATTTAAGTAGGCTTACCGGTATTTAACGTGAAATATTCATTTATATGTTCATTTCTTGTTTAATGTGGCATTGACAAAGAAATGACAACGCATTTGAATCTCTAAATGTTAATAAAATTTAGTAAATGACAAAAAAAAATTTTGGTTCACACAACCTCTATTTGGACCCAAGCATCGCCTGACCCGTTGCGCACCTGGTAACCATCCCAGAGTTCAGGAGCCTCTAGTTTTATCTGTAACTGTTGAGGTGCACCGTTTGCTGAAGCCAGCTCTTATCTCGCAGAGCTTTGATCTACCGTTTGCTCCACTCCCCACTGGCATTGCCTGCGCGAATGCTATGCAACCCACTAGCATGAGTCATGCCAATCCGTTTTATTTGCCTTTTTACAAATGCAAATCTCAGGGGTTATTCAAGTGCGCTGTTATTCAGAGGCGACTCTCACAGCTGCCTCTTTCTCAGCCAGATTCGATCCCCTGATTGAAATGACGTTTGATTTGCTCTTACGTACTACATATTTAGTCCAGCTCTGTGATGTGGTCAAAGCTGCTTTGATCCAGTTCTCGCCACATCCATGGGCGTCTTATTGCACCTTGTTGTGCACCCACACAGCTTCTGGGAAAACGCTGTCAGGTGAGAGACTCCCATCTGCATCGGTGCTGTTGGCAAGCCAAACACTACATGTCACACATTACTCTGTAGAAATAGCACTGCAGTAACAGAGCAGCTCTGTGCTGATTCAATTTCAAGAGTTGGCATTGCATCCATTATCATTATTGTATTAGCATTAGGCTTATTTTCTCAGAAAAGAGCAGGGGTGAGTTTTCTAGAAGGGCTCACTGCTGTATCTGGTTACTGCAGTATTTTCTGGGTTGTTTACAGACAGGAGGGCTCGGCAGCTGCGTTTATTTCAATGCTAGGCCAGAGGTGTAGATTTTTGTGTGCGCGACAGTCGAGTAAACAGCTGATTGTTCACTGAACTGTCTGTGCACAAGGTCACGTGACTGGCTAAGCAGAACTAGAGATAAAAGCTGACCTGTTTGTCTGCGAGTTAGTTAATAGATAAGAAGGGCACATTATGCGGTCTCTTTTACGCCCACATACCCTACTGTTCAAAAGTTTAAAAGAATGTTGTTTTTTAACAAAATTGATGCTTCTTTTTCCAAAAGCAGAATTCAATCAACATTGAGTAAAAAACATTTACTTAGGTTGCTAATTATTATTGAAATTGCTGTTTTATAATTCAAAGGTCCCTTTTCAGCTGCCAGTCTGCTAAGAAAATATTCTGATATTCTCTGCTTTAAAATAGTAATTACTGTAAACATGGGTATCTTGGGTTTAAAATATATATATATACTACACAGTACTTGCAAGGGCTTCCTTGTCTAAGTTGGCTGTGTATATAGTAGCCCACAGTATGTTGTCTGTTTAAGCAATGTTTACTTTTATAACCAAAACCTCAATTATTTGCATCACATGATTGAGAAGAGCACAAGCACCTGTGTTTTTATTTTGAGAAACGGGGTGCTAAAATTTATGCTTGTGGTTTGCCAAGACAAGTGTGTATGAGGTGCCAAAGTTAAACCCATCACTTCCCCCCCCCCCCCCCCCCCCCTCTCTCTCTCTCTCTCTCTCTTTCTCTCTCTCTCTCTCTCTCTTTCTCTCTCTCTCTCTCTCTCTCTCTCTCTCTCTCTCTCTCTCTCTCTCTCTCTCTCTCTCTCTCTCTCTCTCTCTCTCTCTCTCTCTCTCTCTCTCTCTCTCTCTCTCTCTCGCTCTGTCGCACACTCGCCCACTCACTCACACTTGTTTATCCTTCCTGTGTCTTATCAGCAAGAAAAACCTCCATTTAAGTTGCAATTATTGAGTCTTTTTGCATTTTTCTCACTCCAGACAAAAAGAGAGGCTAGCAAAGCTGCAAACCCTGCATGCTACAGAAGACCTCTTCCTTTGTCCTCCGTTATCAGACATTGATTAGATTAACTACTGACACAGTGAGATGGGAAATAAGATGGCCTCTGTTTGCAGAGAGCAGACTCCGATCACAACCTTCCTTAAAGTTTGGCCTTTGAATGTAATCTATGGGCCCAAAATCATACTATATGCAAGTACATGAATGCTTCCAAGCTCAGTTTTGCACCGCAGTGGCCACTGGCCACCTATAGCAGGCGTTAGCATGAACTGTCTTCTTCTGCAGTCATTTTTCTCATTTTTCAACTGCTTTCATGGTGGAGTAAAAGTTTGAAGAGAATCTTGTTGAGTAAGTTAGTAAAGTCAGTTGAACTGTCAGCATGTTTATAGCTAACTACTACTTGAATACAACAACAAGTACGCACAACAGGAATGCATGCTTGAAATGCATTGGCCAAGCATTTGCATTTGTATGTTTTTTTCAGTGTTTTCTCACTCTGAGTCGCTCCATCATGTTTCCTTTCTAACATTGCACTCACCCCAGTCAATAAAGTGTACCCTTTCATTCCAATATCTATGGCTGTATCCCCTTTGTTTCTCTCTCTCCGCTACCTCTTTCCCACAAGAATGGTTCGCGTTCTGGAGCTAGAGCCTGTTCTTGGCCAATTCTTAGCCAGAAGAACTAGAGCCTGTTGCAAACCGGCTGCGTTTTTGTCCACAAACTAGAAAAAATGGACGGTGATGTAATGCTTCTAAGTGTTGTTTACCTGACTATAAACCAGTGTGAAAACAAACACTTTTCATCTTGGTGTTTGTGCAGGAAACAAGTGCAGCACTTATGTTTTGCTTTTCAAAGTACCTGGAGTGATTCTAGTGTACCTGCAGCTCTCATATAAGCTGCCGGTACTTACGGTACCAGTGTAGAGCAACATTATTACATTTATCAACAAGAACACCATAGACAGCATCAGCATTTCTCCCCTACTCCCTGGCTCCATTCGAGAACGCCAGAGTTGAGCCGATCTTTCTGGCCTGGAACCCCCTTTCATGCGTTGGAAACGTGTGGAGCGGTTCAAGAATTGGAACTGACCTGGAATCCGCTCACAAACCATGTTGGTGGAAAAGCGCTTTGTGTCGGTGCACTCTCTCTACTGTCCTTTGGGATTAGTGGTACTTAATGGGTTGCAGATGGCTGCTGCTAGTGTGGTTGTTAGTGCATTTGGGAAGCAAATGAATGTGTCTGCATTAATGTGGAGAAGGAATGCCACCGTCAGCATTTTACAATGGTGGCACATCAGTGACACCAAATAGACTGGTTGCAGATAGCCCGGGAATCTATGTCCTCATGCACTGAACTTTTATGTATAGCTTTTATAAGATGCATGTTGCAATTTGTCGCCAGGTATGCAGAGCGACTCTTTCACAGAATGGAATTAGTGCTCACGTAATGCATATGATTTAATCCCTGGGGTTGTGTAAAACTAGGCCAGAAAAGTGGCCTTTTTCCACAAACTGCCACTGGATTAATTCATCACTGGCGGTTGCTGGAGCAATCATAATGGTGATTAATGATTGGGCTTGCGCACACTGTTTTAACTGCTGATAAGGGCACAGCCTGACCGGAAAGGAACTATGACATCAACGCTTGGATACCCTCATGCACAGGGAGGTGCGTTCCATCCAAAAACCCTATCTTCCTGACACTGTTCTGATTGGGAAGGTCAGGCTCTCCTGGATAGAATATCAGAGAGGTTTTTTGAGTAGGTTAGAGAGTCAAGGGAGATGATGTAGTGTCGTTTTCCATGACCGGTCATGTTGATCCTTTTGCACCGTGCTTTGCTGTTTCTTTATCTTATAGGAGCCTTTGGTGTGTGCATGTGTGTGGCCCGTACAGGCATTAAGCACAGGATAAGAGGACCACTTTGTGTTTAAACTAGATGAGTCTTGTCCCCTCCTGTGCTTTATGCCTTGTCTATAGGGGCTCTTTTGAAGGCCTGGCAGGAATTGGGGGTCGGATTACATTATTTGAGGTTGAGTGGACCCCCTCCAGTTGATATCTCATTTAAAGCACATCTGTATTACTTATCCCTGAGTTTAGAAATGATTAATTACAATAAACGGCTGTTAAATATGGTTTCCATTACATTAAAATTAAGTATGTGGCTAAATGTTTTGTATTTTGTTCTGTTCTTGTCCTTGCAGGATCGGAAGCTGTCAAAATCTGAGCGGCAGCGCTTCAAGGAAGAGGCCGGCATGTTGAAGGGCCTGCAACACCCAAACATTGTGCGTTTTTACGACTCATGGGAGTCGCCTTCCAAAGGCCGCAAGTGCATTGTGCTGGTGACGGAGCTCATGACGTCAGGAACCCTAAAAACGTGTGTAGAATCTGTCTGTTCCACTTTCATATTATATTGTCTGTCCATCATATGTTTGCCTAAAGAATGAATGGTCAGATGAAAAAATCAGCAAATACATGCAATTTATTTTGTTAGTATTGTGGTATTATGTAAAGGATGTTTTTACTAAGTTTTTTTGTTCTGTCGCAATTTTTTTGCAATTTAAAACGTCCACTGGGGTTAATATTTTATTGTGGTACTGCATTCAAATGAACAACCTTTTCACCCGCCTCATGTCCATCACCAGAGTTGTTGCCAGAGTGATTGCAGGCGAAGAGTGGCATGTCACCTCCATGTGAGACATGCATTGTGGGTACTGAACAGATGCTGGAGCTTCAGACACATACTGGACCAGCAGCCCCCTCCTGTGGATGTCTGGGCTCTGACATGCACACACAGTTATGAAAGCCCACTTAAATACTGATATCTGACTGCAAGACAATATAAGGTCATCTAATAGAAAGTTATCAGGTTATCAAAAAAAAAGTTTGATTCGTGCACACAAGACATCACTGAGAGAAACTATAAATAATGCAGTAAGATTGATATACTCAATATAATTGGTTTACTGAATAAATCTGGGTTATCCGTTTAACATAAGAACATATTAATAAATTTGATTGTAATCATTTGTTGACATGCGTTTCTGGATACAACAAGTCCCTACCAAGATCTATGATCCTCAGAGCCTCAGTTTCGCTCAATTAGCTATCTTTAACACAGCTCACAGCAACACCACTGTTACTGCTTGGAGAGAGAAAGACAGTGGAGGAGAAATGGGGAGATGAGTGAAAAAGGGAAAATGATAAACCGGGTCAGGCTTGCTTTGTGTTCATCAGCTTTGGCATCCTGGCAATGTGTGGTGTTTGCTTGGCTGCTCCTACACCTCAAAGATAAACAGTGATCAAGAGGTCAGGTAGAAATGGAGCGTCCCACAGACATGGACATGCCATGCCTAAACTAGTCAGTGTTCTTGTTTTTGTCTGGGTCGCCAAAGACATAACGACTCACTAGAGTTTTGTACCTCTTCCTGTCTTTTTATGTTCGCATAAAAGTCCTGGTTCCCTTGTTCGCATTCAAATCCAACATTTAGGACAGAAAAATACTCTTCACATGTACTTAAAAATACTTTTTAAACGAAAACTAATTCAAATAAATCTGACAAAATAATATTATCATAATATTTCTTGAATGTTTCAGGCCTTAGACTGTTTATGAAGTTCAGAACGGATTGTTTTAAATTACTTCCAATGTTTCAAGAAGTGTGGAGAGAGTTGTTGGTATAGCTGGAAAACAGCCTGTTTGGGCCCTCTGGGAACCACTGGGTGTGTTGAGTGATGAGAAAGTTTTGAATCAGGCTTTGTTGCTCTCTCCTGTATCGCCTCGGGACTTACCCTTGGCTCCGTTCCGACCTGTCAGTCAGCCGCCACACTCCATCAAAGCTTCCCTGTACCACCGCCTACCTCCTCCCATTGGGCAAAGCACTACTCATAGCTCGCTTCAGTCTTACTAAGCAAACTACAGAGCTAATATGTTTATACAGAAATGCTTGACTTGCTATATATATCTTCACATGCTGCCTGCAAAACCAGTTTTGGCCATTTTTCTATTACTATGAGAAGCAGAAAAAGAAGAGGAAAGGATTCTATTTTGAAGTCACAGTTACGATCATCCGTAAACAGATGTTTCTTTAGAAAATTCACTTATCTGATTCTTCTCAAGAGAAGTGAGAAATGAGTATACGTTCTGTTTAGCTTGTGCCCATCTTCACCTAGGAATTGGGCGCCTGAACTGAGTAGATTGTTGTAATGAGGATTACAAGGCCAAATCCTGGCTATGGCTTGGCTCCAAGATTTGATTAGGCCAAGCTAATCTATCGAAAGTGCTGTACTACCCTCTTTACACTGTCCTTTCTTTAATTTGGGACTTTCTCTGCCTCACAGAAGAGAATACAATTGTCCAAATGGATGCTTCCAGACCCAGACCCATCATAATGAAATAGTTTAATTCCCCGTGATCCTCATATGGGCTGAACTGAGATCTGATTGATCTGTTATTGAGGGGAGAGTTTTCTCATTGATTTTCTTTCCCTTTATGGTTTCATTGGTTGAAATTTTCCATCCCAGTCATGACCGCCAAAACAGAGAGCTGTAGACACGTATCATCTTCCGTTGACACATATGCTGTTTGTTTTTACTCTGTCAAGGTCTTAAACAAAACCATTATGGCTGTTCAGGGAAGAAGAACGTTGCCCTAATTCTCAACTCTAATCTCTTTGTTCCTCAGGTATCTGAAGCGCTTCAAGGTGATGAAGATAAAGGTGTTGCGGAGCTGGTGCCGACAAATCCTCAAGGGCCTGCACTTCCTCCACACCAGAGCTCCTCCCATCATTCACCGGGACCTTAAGTGTGACAACATCTTCATCACCGGACCCACCGGCTCCGTTAAGATCGGCGATCTGGGTTTGGCCACCCTCAAGCGCTCTTCATTCGCTAAAAGTGTCATAGGTACGACCCAGCGTTCTAACTTTCTTGCTTTCCCCACCTCCCAAGTCAGTTCACCATGGCTTATACAATTCAAAAATATGTGTCATGTCACTGCTTGTCTTTTCAATGATGAGGTGAAATTGGGAAGGTGGGGCATTTGCTCAGAGTTATGCTCAGATATTTAAGGCATGCTGTAGCTCTGAGCTACACTGTTCACCTTAGACCACAGTTTTCCAGGCAGCCAATGGCACTAGTTTTAATTAGGGGTGGAGACGGGGGGAAACCAGAGGAGAACTTCTTATAAATTGGGGGAACACCTTTAGATCCTGCTGTTTCCCACCTGGAACTAATTGGCCTGTAAATACAACAGGTGAAAACACTTTTAAGTTTCCATAAACTCTGGGGTATTTTGGGTAATAAATGCCTTGAAAATAAAAAACAAAGCCACATGGTGGATAATGCTTTGTTAGTAAGTCTGCTATGAGGATTTTTTGCATGTGATATTAACAGAATAAACATTTTGGTCTGGAACCTGTGGTCTATAATTATAACAATTCTAGAGATTCTCTTGCTGCCAGTAATGTCAAACATCTTTTTCCAAAGGTTTTCCTGATCGCCTCATCAGGGTTTCCCCCTCTTCCTTTTCAGATGGTTTAGATATTGTGATAAATTTCTTTCTGGATCCCTTCTCTCTGTTTCCTCCAAAATTTACTTGTTGCCATTTTTTGTTTTAGTTTTTTTTTCTTTTTCTCCTGGTTTTTGAGAATTTTTTCCTTTTAAACTGTAGGGCTATAATCTCAGCTGGTCTCACTCCACTGTATGGATTATTTAATGTCCTGCAGTTCAGTAAGTATTCTAAAAAATGGCAAGTAAGTGGTAAGTCAACAAGCAACCTACCCCAAAAACGGAAATATTTCAAATATGAGTCTATATTTTAGCTTGTTTTTCTGTGCAAGGCCTTTTAACGCACACTAGTGCACGAGAGTTTTTGCTCACTAGCTATGGGCTTGCTCTGTGCATAAACCTACTTAACATTCTCCCATTACAGGCAGAGGTGAGGTGAGTCGGTCATGTGTTTTCCATAACTGTGTTGTTGACATAGATCAAGTTCCATAGCTAGTCGCCCACCGCTGTCCAGTTCCTCATTTAATGTGTTGGCGGCACAGCAGTGTTGTAAAGATCAACACGGTTTTGAAGGCCATCAATCAGCTCTAAAACTAACCTGCACCAACGCATGTGCGTCTGTCTTAAATCAACTTCCTGTTTGCGAGATGAGGCTTGGCTGCTTGATGCACTAGTCTGACGTGCTGACATAGAAAATCTAAAGGCCTTGCAGAGAAAAACTGGATTATTTCACTGCTAAATAACTGAGGCCGGTTTTCCCCCTTCCTCTTTTTTTTTGTTGTCCTTTTCTCCATATCTTTTGCTCCCCCTCTTTCTCTCCTCTCAGGGCCGTATGGAGCAACAGTGCCATTGTCCTCCTCTCTCCCTTCCTCTCCCCGGCCCTGCTGGGGTGAGTAGAGATCTCAGGCACTGAGAGTTCTGAATGGTTCTTTTGATTTAAGGTACCCCTGAGTTCATGGCGCCTGAGATGTACGAGGAAAAATACGACGAGTTGGTGGATGTGTACGCCTTTGGAATGTGCATGCTGGAGATGGCAACCTCTGAGTACCCGTACTCCGAGTGTCAGAACCCCGCTCAAATCTATCGCAGAGTCACCAGTGTGAGTACCCTCGCACACCTCTGCTAGCTCTCCATCCCTCTATCATTTTGGGTATTTCTCTCTCTCTCCTTCCGCTATAATTTTCACCAGCTCTGTCATTACGCCCACACATTCCTCAGGCCTCTGCTTATGAAATAATTCAATAAAAGCAGCTTTTTTTGTTGCGCTCACTGAAACCTGCCCACAGCTGGGGGCGTCACACAGCATATGAGATTACGTAAGCAACACATAACTATGTCAAACAAATACATAGTTTTGCACTAGGAGCAGGCGGTATGACCAAAATTGTACTTTTATATCATAATAGCAGTATATATCAGTATACGATTTTTTGGAAAGTCTCACCCAGACTGCATTTATTTTGTCAAAATACAGTAAAAAACCTGTAATATTGTGGAAAAATTATTATAAATTAAAATAACTGTTTTCAATTTGATATATTTGAAAATGTAATTTATTCCTGTGATGGCAAATCTGAATTTTCACTTACTCCAGTCTTCTAACATGCTGATCTGGTGCATAACAAACATTTCTTATTATAATCAATGTTAAAACCAGATGTGCTGCTTAAACTTTTTGTTGAAACTGTGATATCATTTTTTTTAGGATTCTCTGATGAATAGAGATTTATTTATTTGAGTTATTTGAGCATATATTTGAAATAAAACTCCTTTGTAACACTATAAATGTGTTTACTGTCACTTTTGATTTAATGCATCTTGCTGAATAAAAGTATTTCCATCCAAAATTAAAAACGGCCCTCAAAATTTTGAATGGTGGTGTAGTTATCATTGTTGGACATAAATGAAAAAATAAAGGTTAACTGATCCTTGTGATTTAAAATTCTGATTGGATGAGCCACTTTCAAACCTGCTGTTAAAAAAAAACCTCACTTTATGATGCACCACTTAAGATCTTCCTCATTTTGACCAGTTTTCTGGTTGTCATACGGCCCAACCTTATCCCAGACCCACCCAGTAAGATGTAATTGTCCAAAAGTAAAATCGTTGGATATCTGGATGTCTAAGGTCTTTTTTTTTGCCAGCCGTAATAAAATGTTTTGCTTTAATTAAATCAGCTTTACAGCCGTCACTGATATCAGCTTGTAGTGCGTCATGTGTTGACTTTCCATGAAGTCAGACTCTGGCTCGAACAATCGCTCTCTCCAGCTTTAATGTTATTTGCTTCATGTTTGACTGATTAGTTTCGTTTGAACTCAAAATATTCCAATTTTCAGTTTCTCTGGGATTTATTTATTTGAGACCTCTTTTAAGCCATTGTGATGTAATTCTCATTGAAACTGGTTAAAATTGTCCATCTATTTATGGACATACAATGTTGTTGTCAGAACAATCGAGGTTAGTGTCCCTGAGAGTACGGCTATATATGAATCCAAGACCATTGTTTGAAGGCTGGAAAAGGCCAGTCATGTTACTGCACTTTATAAATTGAATCAGTTTTTCCCTTCATTGCTGTCCTTTAATATCATTGGCAGAGAGGAGGAGGAGGGAGTATAAGGCAGTCATAAGCGTTTTTATTCTCGTTCAAGTCAATAGGGTGATCATATGATGCTGGAAGTTGAAAATATGATCAGTAGAGGTTGAAAACAACTGGCTGAGGAGGATTGTGGTAAGCCAATAAGGGGTTCACCAGTAGGGAGCAGTACTGATTCTCCATACTGAATCCTGTGTCTATTTGACAACTTGAATGTTTTTGTTAATCAAAACATCGGTTTTCTTGTTGTTTTCATGACCGAAAGTGTACATTTTCACTGCATAACTTGATAAGAACAGCTCTGAATATAGAAAATGTCCTGAACGCTGGAGTGTAAAAGGTTCTAGAGTGCTTATGTTTGGTCAACATGGTGGTACAGCAAAATTTCTTTTGATCAGCACTCTTGAGTCAGGTGTAGAGGTGGTTATCTCTTTCTACCTTTCCACAGCTTTGGAAAGTGCAGGGCACATCCTATATTTCACCACTCCAGTTTTGTCCAGCTGCCTGGAAAGCTTCCGTCCACCCTGCCTGAAGGCTTTTTAATCTCATGAAATCCAATCGCACATGCACAACAGTTCACTGAGAGAAGCAATTTAAGCTTTACGCAATCAGAAAGCATTTTAAGCTCAGTGGACCCGAGGTTGCCCTTACTGACAGATGTGGGACTTTTCCCATCTCGGCCCAGAGTAAATGCTTTCATTACAATGAAACGGTTTAGATTTGTTCTCTCTTTCCAAGCGTCTGCAATTTCTGCCTGTAATCTCAAAGCAGTGAGCATGGAGTGGTTTCGGGCTGACCATTTTACTGAAGTGTCCATGGAATGGTCTGACAGCAATGTAGATCTTGCCTTTCATTATTGTTGTGGTTAAACTAAAGCAAAGGTGGAGCCGAAGTCAATAGCACTGCAGCTGGACAGAGTGTTCCCGTTTATTCACTCGAAAATTGGTTTGTCACAACAATGGTATCAGATTTGGGGTGTAAAATCATATGAATGTTGTCTATGAATGTGCTTCTGCTGAGTATTACACTTGATGTAATATCATGCATACACCATTTGTCCTACAGACATGAATGATACCTTAAAATTGTGCAGCTTGAGTAGAGACTTATTGATGACATGAATGACAAAGCAGGTAAAAAAAACAGAATATCGAATAATATTGGATATAATGTACCAGTCATTTGTCTGTATCTTCCAGCCCTGAAAAGTAATTTTAGTGTGTGGCCTTGAAGGAGTTCAACCAGAAAATTGTTTTCTTCAGTAAGCTTATGAGTTGGACAGAGTAGAAGTTGAAGATTGCTTTTGTTCCTTTTTTACATCCACCTCCAGCTGTTCCAGGAGCCTTCCTCTCTCTCTGCTTTGTTAAATACAAAATGATTGCTTCTAATTTTCTGCTTTTGTTAACTGGTAGGAGAGCGGAGGAACAGCATGTATCTGGCTTTAGAGGACCCATTCACAGCGTCCTTAACAAGCTTTTTAAATCACCATGTTATCGGAATACTTCACCATTCTGGCTTAATTCTGTTAGATGCTCTGTCATCCTTAACTTTGTTTGGCACTGGAATTTTAGGGGGGTTACAGACTTATATAAGGAGGTAATGCTGAGACAGGGGGAGTAATAGTTCAGGAAGACCACTCTGTAAAGCAACACAGTGTTCAAGGATTTCACTTGTAAGTTTCTTGCACTCTTTTTGTCTTGGGTGGTTTTGACAGCATAGCTCTAGGTATGTTTTTTTGATGTTAAATGATTTTGAAAAGGTTATTTCAGAATTTAAAAAATAAAAATGTGGAAAAAGTAGGAGATTCTTTTTTTCATTCAGTAAGACTGATTTGTTGGATGCTGGTTTTGTTGCATGGTAGAGGTGTTAGATTGACTCTACAAATCAGAACGGATTTATTGCAAAGTGAAATTTAATACAATTAACTAATCATTTACCCCAAGATAACCAACTTTTTGCTTGTATCCTTAAAGGATTGAAGTGAATGATACGTTTTCATCAATATTTGATAGTAAAATTGGCTTTTTGTAGAGCAGAACTCTTGTGTGTACCTTCATCTTGTATTAGATATTGAATTAATCTATAAAGCAACTCTGTGTCAGTGTTTTCATTGTATCTCAAATCAGGGGTTTTCACATTAAATCAATGAATAATTGAATAAATATATTGTCATTGTAGTACTAAAGCCAAAATAAATATTTAAAACATTTTCTTAAAAATATTATTCAGAATAATTATTCATAGTTCAAATTTATTTGTATAGTGCTTTTCAGTTTTTTTTCCTCTAAGTTTGAAAATTCATGGCTTAATGAATTCAAGCATTCCTGATGACTGAAAAGGTAACTGTTCAGCAAAATTAAATAACCTGCCAGATAAGCAACTGTATCGATAATGTCATGGGTTTCTATAATGCAAACCACATTTACACTTACCCCATCAAAAAAACGGTTATTAATTGTAATAGTTGCGTGTTTAGGGATTTGAAAAAACCCTTAACCCTATGTATTAAACTTTGGCTCATCTTCTGCCATTTGTGGGCACATATAATATCTCAAATTGTGTGGTTTGTTGAGGGATTGATCAGATGATTTTCACCTGGCAGGCATTAAAGCGTAAAAAGCATGCACCATATGTATTTTTGAGGAGTCCATGTGGAGCTCCAAAAGGGTTTCTTTCACAGCATAAAAGACATGTTGATTTAAAGTTATTCTGTGTTTTACCCCACAGGGAGTTAAACCTGGCAGTTTCGACAAAGTAGCCATTCCAGAGGTGAAAGAGATCATTGAGGGATGTATTCAGCAAAACAAAGATGAAAGGTAAGACTGTGCCTACTACACACGCCCACGCTGTATTCACAGAACTCATTCATCTAGTCATACCTCAGTTCTCAGCGACGTGTGGCATGAGTCTGCCCGCAGATGCGCTGAACTTGTGCTGACGTGAGGGTATATCGCATCCTCTGTGCGCAGTAGCAGCAGATAAGCGGATTCCCACACGCTGTTTTGGAAAGATCCCAGCAACAAGCCACTCAGTGAAACAGATCCGTGATCACGCCAAGCCAGCGAAGAGTGTGCTATGTCCTCGTGCCACAGCAAAACATAAGCCCTGACCAGACTGCCTTCTTTTAAAGTCCTTTTTAGAGCAACTACCTACAGTAAACGTCCAAGTCAAAACCGTGGTTTTGTATTTATATTTTAACTAAAATGTATTTTAAATTACCTTGATCACCATTTGAAGTACTTTTCCTAATTATTCGTGGAAAGTCATAAAGCTGACGTTCTGGTTTGCTTAAATGCATAAAACAGTTAATGGAAAATCACAAACAGCGTGTCGAGCGTAAGGTGAGATGACGTCTGATGTTCCGCTGATGAAGCACTGGAAAAGCTGATGTCTACAGTACCCAGCTAATCAACAGAGCTCACTTAAGGGTTTTTTTCTCCTCAGTGTTAAAGGTCTGTCTTAGTAAAAAAAGATTGTGCATCTTATCTTATCTTTTTACCCTTATATGTATCATTCCATGCAGGTGAAATGGATCAGCTCTTTTTAAATGTTACAGTAGTTGGGCATTTTCTGTACATACTTCCTTGGTGGTTTAATGCGCTGGTCTGTGCTAATCTTATTCAGAGTCCTTGTTAAATATTCATAGATTCCCTCTGATGTCTCCTGTTTTTTAGGTGATGAGTTGTTGAGTTGTGAATGGACAATGAGTTTGTTCAATAAAATTGTAATGCAACAGGATAGAATGTTGCATAGATTGTTTATCACCACACGGTCTGGGGATGATAAAATTAAATTCATGCGACATCACCATAGAATGCATCACCAAGTTATCTAACTTCTGAAACCCATTAAAGATCAATTAGATCATGATACAATCAAATTCAAGGCCTCAGGTCCTCTATATTTCAAATTTATTTGGCTTGTCTTCACTTACTCTGAATCAACCCATTCAGTGACTTTTTTTTTTTTTTTTTCAATCCTGGAAAACCCCAATGTTCCACCTTGTGCCTCTAAATCAGTTTAAATGTGATTGGCTGATCTTTTTTTAGCCATGTGCTTCTGCATTTGTTTATTTTATTGATCGGCTATCCTTATTTAACGTATTTTGCCTTGTTTGCTTGTAAAGTGAATTTTGCCCCTTCCTCAACAGATACGCCATCAAGGACCTTTTGAACCATGCCTTCTTCCAGGAGGAGACTGGGGTGCGGGTGGAGCTGGCTGAGGAAGATGATGGGGAGATGATCGCCATCAAGCTCTGGTTGCGCATTGAAGATGTCAAGAAACTGAAAGGCAAATACAAAGACAATGAAGCCATTGAGTTCTCTTTCGACCTCCATCGAGATGTCCCAGAAGATGTGGCTCAGGAAATGGTGGGTTTATCAACGAGTTTCTGAATCTGAGTTGCACACAGAGATGGTAACATATGCTGTGTTGGAATGCAGGTTGAGTCGGGCTATGTTTGCGAGGGTGACCACAAAACCATGGCGAAGGCCATCAGGGACCGTGTGTCTCTGATCTGCCGCAAACGAGAGCAACGGCAGCAGGTGCGAGCAGAGCAAGAGAAACGCAAGCAAGAGGAAGAGCAGAAGCAGTTGTCCAGCGAGTCGTTGAAGAACGTGGTCGGCCCTCAAGGAACTCAAGGTTCTGCGCAGAGTCAGTGCGGTTCCCAGCCTCCAACTCCTGGCTTTGTCCAGCCCGAGTGTGAGGAGCCCGATGCAGACCAGCAGCTTCAGTACATGCAAAGTGGAATGACCTGTAAGTGTTAGATACAACCCATCTGGATTGATTTAAATGTCATTCCTATTTATTTATGAATGTCATATCTTTTCCCAGCGGCTGACGTGACGCTTGAGAGTGGTCAGGGTTCATCTGTGTTCTCAGAACCTCACCTCAGCCAGCTAAGCATGTCGTTTAGTTCTCCTGCAACGTCGCAACAGCAGCAGGTGCCTGGACAGGGCGCCTACCCTCCCAGCTCTCAAGCTCCCCAACAGCACACCGGATACCCCCAGCAGCCCATGGTAAGTCCCAGAAAATGAAGGGCCAAGTCAAGAACTCACCACCTAACTGAGATCAAAGCAGGTCACATATTTGCGTCCTTAATCTGCTCCTGTGAGGCCGTTTTATGAAGCTACCGCCTACTGACGAATTCCAAACTTCTTATGTTACAATATTCCATTAGCAATTTTCCAACCAAAACAGTGAACACCACAAAACTTCTCAAAAATGTCACTGTTGCACAAAGCTGTTGAAGTGCAGAAAGCAGATATTCTCATTAGGTGCAGGAAAAGTCAAAGCAGCTTTGAAATTGGGCCTAAAATAGTGGCTCTCAACCTTTTTGACTCAAAGGCCACCCATTGTCCAATACAATATTCAATGGATTTTTGTTATTTCTGCTGTAATTATGACAAAGCTGCTTGTTTTCTAACATTATTTATTAACTTAAATTGAGTATTAATATATTAAATTAATTACACACAATTAATTTAGTTATTCCTGAAGTTTCAAGAATTGTGTGTTATTTAATTAAAAACAATATTTATTAAAGGGGAAAAAAAGAAATGTTCAGTTTATACAGTTTACATCTTGATTTTATGTTTATGTGTCTCTGTCTTTTCACTGGTTGTTACAGAATATTTGTTAATGTTTGAATAGAAAATTAAATAAACATTTAAATAGAGAAATAAAGATTAGAAATATATATATATATATATATATATATATATATATATATATATATATATATATAATAAAAGTATACAAAAAGAAATGGAAATAAACAGTATATCAGGCTTAAAATTAGAAGAGCATGTTTAAATATAAAAATAATGAGTAAATTAAAATCACAATGACAACACAATGGAAAACAAGAAACTGAGTCTTTAAATGCGCTCAGGAAAACCTGGCCTTATTATTGACAGGTTAATTCAGAATCATGTGGCCATATGTTTACCTTCAATCTCTTTAGTTTAAATGTCTGCATCAGTTTCCATAATTTTTCATCCTGTACAAAGGTAAGCTAATGAAGCAATACGGAGATGAGCATCATGTAGCCTTGATTGAGTAACAAATGAATTATGAATTAATGATCAGTTGTTGTTGTTTGACATTTGAATATGATTTATTTGTAGTTGCATGTGTTTAGAGTTTAATGATCGTTTGTTATTATCAGACACTAAATGAATGATGCATGAGAATGGAGACCAAAGCCATAACGTCTACACTCTCAATGGGTTTGATTCCTTTCATACAGCCTTCTCCTCTCTCTCTCTCTCTCTCTCTCTCTCTCTCTCTCTCTCTCTCTCTCTCTCTCTCTCTCTCTCTCTCTCTCTCTCTCTCTCTCTCTCTCTCTCTCTCTCTCTCTCTCTCTCTCTCTTTTTTCTGACTGCCGAATGTATTTCCACCCCCCACGTGTATTTGAGCTGCCACTCCCGCTTCACCCACTATGCGTTTAAGTACATTATTTAGGTTACTTTACCTTATTTGTTTTTGTTTGTTTCATATCAGTATGTTTAATTCATCTCAAAAAGGCAGTGCCATGTTCTGTAGCAGTATACCATGCTGTGCAGACTGGTAGGCCTCCATCACTTCTTGTTTCTCTTTAGTGTCAAGCTGTATGATGTCCTGACATCCTGGGCACTTAAACCATGATCAGTTTGGCTCATCAGTGTCAAGGCATGCATAGATCTTTCTCAGGGAATTTGATTTTTTTTTTTTTTTTTTAGTTTCTCATCTCTTCTCACTCATTAGTTTTGAATTATTTTGCATCATTTTCCATAGAGCCTGACATACTTTAGTCATAAGCACACACCTTTATCTCTCTTTATTACTCTAATTCTCTCTGGTTATAGCTTCTAATGATTTATTTTATAACACAGTTTTTTATAAATAAATACAGTCTTATCTGACTTTGACTTGGAATGGTTGCTTATTTGTTAAGACTCAAAGTGATATTAGAAGTCTGCATGGCACTGATGACTGTTATTTTACTTTTATTTTTGTTCTTCTGTTTTTATACACAGTATGCTGTTTGTGGTCTTTGTTTTTACTGTATATATTCTCTACATACTTCTGTTTATGTTGTTCTTTATCATAAAAAAAATCTTAGAAGATGGATTTGGATGGATTTTCTGTGATGTTTTCATGGACTTTGCTAACATACATTGCAAACATGCAGTTTGCGACTACATAGTAGACTGTCTATGCTGTAGATTGTGATTTCTGAATGCTTCTTAAGCAATGACAATCTGCAACAAAATCTGCTCGCAATTCATGAATCAGGTTTTGGTATTCTGTCACATGCAATCAATTCATAGCATAAATGTTTCTGGTAACGTGTTGGTCATCGTAAAAAGATTTTTTTTTTTTTAAACATCATGAATCATCGATTGAACAAGGCTCATTCTTTTTGTCTTACTCGACAGCAGATTTGAACCTTTGTAGGTCAAGATTTATTGTAGATCAATGTCGTTCTTTTTCTGCCTATCATCCTAGAATGTGATGTTGTTATTTAATCTTGTATCAAATGTTTCTTTATAGTTTCCTTTTGGTTATTTGGCTTTTGTTCTTTTTGTGTCATTTGTGTTCCATTGTGGTTAATAGACAATTCCCCTCCTTCGTCTCCAGCCTCTTCAACCTCTCCCCCGTCGTCGTGGTCGTAGCATGTCTGTTTGCGTGCCCTGCTTTTCTACTACTTCTGCTCTGTCGTGCCCTCCCAAGCCACCTTCCACCCCTCCTCCAGTCGCATCAGCCCCACTCTCACCCCGGCTGGGGAGGCCAGATGGGGAGACGTTTGCGGGTCGATTGTCTAAAGCACTGGAGAGCGTCCTGCCCCTTCACTCGGCCCCACCCCGTCGCCGTGCCAGCCTCCCAGCAATCTTTGCCAGTCCTGTATGTTAGTGTCTCCCAGTGAACCAGGGTTCTCCCACTGAGCTGGACTTGGGTACAACCCGGGTATCTGTAAAGAATAATTCTATAAGAAGAAGAAAAGCCAATGTAATCTAAAAATTGATGCAATATAATTTAATTGTGGTTAGGGCAAATGTTCACATCCCTAATATCAAAAGAAACACCAAAGGTGTGATCTAAAAAACGTAAATGGCAACTTAATACATTATTAAATCAAAGTGTGCTATTCAGAATCCAAGAACATTGTATTTAAACCCAACTATCTCATAATGCCAAGCTATATCACACTGTTAACACAAAAACTATTATTGGACTTAAAAATGCACACAACAGCCATTTTTCAAACTGCCTAGTCCCAAATCATAAGAGCAATTTTACAAATTAGCCGCTGTGTACTGAATGACAAGTGTAAATAGCTTATTTATATCTCCATTTTGTAAGTTAAAGGCTCAGGGTTGCTTTTTTACTGACTACAGGCCAATCTTAAAACCCCTTTCAAATACCCATGTTACCCTGGCCCACTCCGTTGGAACCCTGTGCTCACATTAAATACAGATTGCCATGAACTGCAATCATTAAAAATAGTTCCTTGGCCCCACAGTCTGTGAAGCATCTGTATTTAATTGAAATCTGTCGCTGTCATGTTTCTACAACTCATTAAGCATTTAAACATCTCTTGATTTATTCTATTGTCATTGAGACATCTTTGCCTAATGGGATGAATATTATCTGCTGTTTTTTCACTTGTTATCTTTTTATTTTCTCTCTCTCTTTCTGTTTTTCTTCTTGCTTTGTGAATTTTATGATGCTGCCTTTTCTACTTCCTCACAAAGATGCTGTATGTTATTGTCACTGCAGCCACAATCAGTGAGTCAGCCGTACGGTGGAGGAGGCTCAGGTCTGGTCGAGCCCCCGCTCTTTTTCCCCACCATCCCGGAACGGCCCGTCTCATTCTCCCCTCCGCCATCTTGCACGCCTAAAGCTTTTAATGTCCAGAGACGCAAGAGCACCTCCATCCTAGAGGCCCACACTCGTCACTTCCAGCCCGCCTTCCACCGTAGCTACGGCAGCAGCCTGCACCCGTTCTCTGGCGTGGAGGCCCTTGGTGTCGGCGTCGAACCCGCCCTGTTCATGATGCCCGGGATAGCAGCTCAAAGATTGGCTGAGCCACTCCACTTACAGCCCCCAGCGGAGTCGCTATATGGATATAAGGATATGAGGGCTGAGCAAGAGGAAACTGTACGCAGACTCAGCCTCAACCAGGCTGCATTAATGGACCATCTTGAAGCCATGGCCTACGGTGGCTACCCTATGACTGCACATCAGATAAGCCAGATCACCTTCCATCAGCAAATGCAAGCTGCTGCCGCCAGCTTGGCATATGAGACTCAGTCACAGCCTGGGACAGCTTACCTACACCCTCATGTCCAAAGCCACATGCGCTTAACCCACAGCCCTATTCCGCAACTACCTACCATGAGTGTGTCTAGCTCCGCCTCTGCGCCCCAGCAAACCGCACCTGCAGATCCAGGCTATCAGCCCCACTCGTTTCCCCATTCCGCACCACCTGTGCTGGCTCATGCATCCGAGCCGAGCACCACCTTTGAATTCCAAATGCACAACCTACAGGCTGACCCAGCAATGTTGGCATCAAGACTCTACCGAGCCCGTAGGGGCTCCATGGACCTTAACCTGGAGGAAGCGGCTGGAAACCCGGGATTGTGCAGTCGATTGCAGCCCGTCACTGAAGAACTGTACAGCTATGTGAGCCCGGAGCTGCCCCTTCCTCCAGGCAGCCTGCTTCTCCATGGACCTAAAGAGCTCAGTCCTGAGCCTTCAAGCGACTCCATGACCTCCTCCGATGCTGGGGAGTTCTACTCGCCTCCGCCTCATCAATTGTACCAACCCCAAGACTGTTCTGCTGCTCAATCCATCCCACAAACTTCTTACTACAAAACAGATGGAGGGAGCAATGTCAGCGACGGACACCCACCCAGTCAACCGATGTTTCTATTTGTTCCACCCTCTGAAGCGTCCGCTGTTCCATCTTCACACATCAGTGCTCTGCACAGTACCTGGGCTCGTCAACCATCTCTTCCACTGGACATCACATACCACGAGCCTGCCTTGTCCCATCAGGGAGCTACCTTGGTACCTAGAAATACTTGTTCTCGTCCACCTTTCCCAAGCCCTCCCTGTCTCTCTCTCAGTTACCTGATTTTTTTTGTCCCGTGGTTGTGGTTTTAACCCTCTCCAGCCATTTTTTAGGGCTCAAAAAGGTTCACATGGTGCATTGAGCAAAAAATGCATAAACCTGCTTTTTAAATCCCCTTGTACTAAGACATTTATGTATCTTCCATTAGACAGTGTGATTTGTTTTATTTCCATTTATTTTCATTTTAGATGCCCGTTGTAAGTATTATTTTGTGTGTATGTTCATATAATGGTGTATATGATACTTGTGTGTTTGTACAGATATCATGTAAAACTACTTATCTGTACATGACATACGAATCTGAAATTTAGTTTGCCTCATTCAAATTTATTTATTGATAAAGACCAACATAAAATAGTGGAAATATCTGTTTTTAAAGGATTGGAAGATAGATACTTCACTTGTAAAAAGAGGCTTGAATGCAGGATTTGTATGACCAAACACACAGACACATACAACACAAACAGGGGGTTTAGACAGGTTTGCTTGTCTCTTTAAGGTACCTATAATCTTGCTTTTAATGTTTCTTAAAAAAAAAAAAAAATCATGTTTTTTTTTTTTTTGGTTGTATTTTACCTTAACAACTGTTTTTTAGATCTTCTGCTACATTATAGTTGGCTGGAAATGGTTAAAACAGTTGCCTTTGATTTTCAATTTTGTCTTTGTCGAGGAAACAGCTTGTGATACAGCCTCAGTAGAGAACTACCTGCACATGAACCCAACATTTGTTGGCTACTTTTAGGACATTTAACTTCAAAAGCTGAGAAGTCATCTTTTAACCCTTAGAAGGCTGGCATTATCAATGTCATCCTGCAGTCCCATTCTCCGTCCCTATTTTATACACCTTTTCTGCCTCACTTTATCTTTTATACCACTGTTATTTTCATCCTCTTATCTGCCAAGGCTTCTTATTTCCTACTGCTCTCTAAGCCTCTTGCTAATAATGAATACATTCTTCAGTGTAATGCCAAGGTAAGGTGATCTACGTCTGGAGCAACTATACTTGTCTGTACCTCGTAGAAGAGAAATTGAAGGACAAGTATACTTGTAGCTTTCTAAGGGTTGCTTCTGTTGAAACTCTCCGTGTGGAGGGGAAAGTGGTCAAATCAAGCAGTGTTAGTGGTCAGGTCTATTTTATCAGACGCTTCCCTGGTTATACAAACAACTCCATATGCTTCCCTGAGCTTTTTTTTTTTTTTATAACATTCACCCAAGTTACAGAATCATGTAGTGTCACATGCATGAAGCCTACTCACTCCCCGGCTAACACCTGATGTTTGTTTGTTGTTTGATCGTGAGATGTGAGGCATACACAAAAAGTGAATAGTGACCTGAGTGCATTGCTCAGTGTTCACATTTTGTGTATGAATGGTCAGTATTTGAAAGTCATTTTTTGTTTTTACTGTAGCCACCAACATGTTTTGACTTTGTCTTTTTTTTTTTCATTTCTCCACCACTGCCATATCTCTTTTTCTCTCTGTTTCTCTCTCACTTTCTCGCCTGCCCCCATATTCCTCTTCATATTCGTAACAGGTGCAGGTCCCCATCTCTCAGTCTACAAATGCCATGTCTATGGTTTCCTGCAGCACCCCAACAGCCGCCTCTGCTTCTCAACAGGTAAGATCAATGACCAATCAGAATCACCTTCCCCCCTTTCATTAGCATAAATGGAGCTTCAATATTGGCCAAGAGACCTTTTTGAGTTTTATTTTTGTTGGTTTGAATCTCTCTGGATTCTCTCCTGCGTGTGAAAGCTGTGGACATCAGAGGTGGCTTTCTCTTATGCTGTGTTGTATTTGTTTCTTATAGTATGGAGTTTACTACGTCCAAGCACTCCCTACGCAGGTAGAGAAAAACCCCATTCCTCTCTTTCTCTCTCTCTGCTTCTTTTACTTTTTCTCTCTCCCTCTTTCTCACATTTACTGACCTTTCTTTTTGAACTCTTTGCCTTGTCCACTTTAGTTTTGTCATTTCATTATTGCATAATGAGGTATTTAAAATAAAATGTAGTTCTGTAAGGCTTGGAAAGGAAGCTTGTCAATGTGAGTATTATCACATCTTGAAACCCATATCAAGATCAGTTACTGTAGTAATTGAATTGAATTTAAATTATGATTTAGTGTTTGTATGTTGAGTTGTTTTCCAAAGGTAAGTTATTTAAAGTTTTTTTTTTTTTATAAATATATAGAAATGTTCTAGTTTTAGCAATATGGACAGCATCTGTTGATGATTACCACAGACCATAGTTTTGTCCTTTAGTTTGTGAAGACAAACATTTAATTTGCAGTAATGCCCTTGATTACAATGACAGTCTATGGGGCAAGATATTCCGGAGGGTTTTTGTAGGTGCTTATTTTAGTGTTGGAAATGATGTTCTAGGCGGTTGAACACTTTGTTATGTGTTACTGTATTGCTCTCGTGTGTAATGCCTTTCTCCATCGACTTGCATGTCAAGTGCATTGCTGTAAATGAAAATGTAAATGTTTTGTTCGTTTTTACAAACTAAAGGATGAGTCAAAATTATTTTCTATCTTGGGCATGCTGTCTATAGAGTTAATTTCAACCTAGTCCTTTCCTTTAAGTCACATGATGAGCTGATGGGATGAGTTGGTTGAGACCAGACTGTATGTGATGTTATCCTAAAATGTACTCGTTTTCCAAGACTTGGTGTTTCCAAAGAGCCTCCGAGCCTAATATCAAGAGGTGAAGTAAATGCTTCATGTGAGAATGCTTATTCTCTTTTTAGGCTGCTGTTCCGCAACAGGGCTCTCTGGTGCTGACATCCCAACCGGGTGTCTCGCTACCCCAACAGCCTCCCAGCAGTGTAGTTCAGAGCGGCTCTCAGACGCAGGTCCAGCCCGGCCCCCAGCCCACACAGGTACAATCAAATGTGTTGTGAGCAAATCAAGATAGAAGCCAACATAAAATAAAACAAAATCATCATAATTCAATTTTATATGAAAACAGTGAAGTTAAAAGATTTCTACTGGAACAATTTCTGAAACGTTTATTCTTTCAAAATGTATTATTTTACATTACTACTGAAACATTATTATATTTAATGTATAATATTTATTATTATATTATTTATATATATATATTTATTTATTTTATATATTCCCTATATATTTATATTCCCTCGTCTATATATTATATGTGTATCTTTCTGCTCTCTGGAACATTACAAATCACATTTGTAGAGAAGTAAATTAGGTTGTGTATGCATTCATGTTGACTTTAAATATGGTAAATTACTGCGCAGAGGTTTGTCTTTCTGTTATACTTTCCCTCTTTTTCTGTGTCGAAACACTGGCTGTCTCTTTCTGAAGTGCCTCAGCTCTGCTTGCCTTTTGATTGATTGATGTTTTCTGGCATGTTTCTGCCTGTTTGTTGCATGGTTGTCAGTTGCGTTGTAGTGAGATGAGTCCCTCTCTTCGGTTCCCAATGTTTAGGGCAGATCAATTGTTTTTCCTTTAGCTGGAAGTGCAGATACACTGTAGTGGCACAAAAAAGTTGTTTACTTGTGGTTGATCTACTTCAGTTGCAAATAACTAAACTGGGTTATATATATTTGATGTGGTGTTGGATTTGGATTTTGTTTTGAGTGTGTTGTTGATAGTGACAGCGTTTATAGGCACTTAGAGAGGAGCCACTCCTAACTTAATCTAATAACCATTTGGCACTAAAACTATAGTTTGTTTTTCATGTGTGTTTAGCTTGCGGTTGTTGTGATCCTCCTTTCACCCTGTGGCATGTGGTCTGATCTTGTGATTGTTTTCCTGCGGTTCATTAAGACATCGCTGCTCTCACACGTAAACTGGCCTTGCCGTCTCCATCTTCACCGGTCGGTGCTTGCAGACGTATTTCCCTCGTTCTCCATATTCCCAACCACTGATCTGACCCAGCTACCCCTCTCCCACCTCCCCTCAGCTTTGCAGTGCGGCTCTCTGCTTGCCAACTATAGCAGTTGCCCCGTTTTCGCAGCAACCAGTGCCTGAAGCACTGATGTGCCCGGCAGCCGTGTCTGCGCCAGCCATGTCCCCGTCAGTGCTGCTGCCCCATCTACCCCAATTGGTACCACCTCTAGTGACACCTGTGCCAACCATCCATGTGGCCACAGTCCCCTCCCCAACCGAACATCCATGTTTGCCAGCCAACACCCCAGTGCAGGTACCTGGATAGGACCGAACTGGCCCCAAACGCATCAGTGCAGGCAGTTTTTGCTTGCTTTATAGGAAAAGCTTTTGTTTTGACATTTCATACTTCTTGTTATCTCTGTCTGTCTGTGAAGCATAGCTGCTAAGCTGTCTTCACACAGCGTCCTTTCTTTTCTTGGCTGTGAAATAAGACCTTTTTTTTTTAAACACAATAAAAAACATTCAGGCTGCAGTTGTGCTTTTTATTTAGATATGCATTTTGTTATGTCTTTTATGTTTAGATTGTTTGTTTGTCTCTTTCTATTATAATTCCTTTTGTTTTTGCTATTTGCTGTTCCAGACATCGCATAGCACCTCTCAGACTTTGACAACCGAGCTGTCACAACTCCAAACTCCTGCTGTGGAGAGGTAAGAATTACTATTTAGCAGTGGAAAACGCAGTACAATAGATCCAGAATACATTGGGCTGCATTACTGAAGTCATCGTGTGTTTTAATTTCTTTTTTCCCCTTAGCTGTCATTCTGATGTGGCATCTGGGCTCAGTGATGGCAATGAAGGCGTAACGGGTGGCAGGCATGAGGGTCGTTCTGCCAAACGTCACCAGCGCAGATCAGTTCGCAGCCGTTCACGCCATGAAAAGACCTCTAAGGCCAAGCTCAATGTACTTAATGTACGTCCAATGCATTGACATTTTTCTTTTATTGTTACTTTATTGGTTTTGATGGTGGTGGAAAAACTAAAGACATTGAACAAACATCTCTCATGTATGTTTCAGATCTCCAGCATGGGCGATAGAGTTGCAGAGTGTCAATTAGAAACGCACAACAGGAAAATGGTGACTTTCAAGTTTGATCTTGATGGTGATAACCCAGAGGAAATTGCACAGATAATGGTAACTTGAAACACCATCCCTGCATGTTTTTATTACTGACCAGATATGCTAATTAAATTATTTCTTTTGATCTTGATCTATGTGGAAAAAAGCTGGTGTTGAATAAAATATTTCTGTTGCCAAAATACACTTTGAACTGCCAAAACTCATTAATAAGAGGTATTATTTCCTTCATGTTAGGTACAAAGTGAGTTCATTCTAGAGACTGAGCGTGAGTCCTTCATTGATCAGATCCGAGAGGTCATAGAAACAGCCGATGAGAAAGGTGTTGAGAGGGAGCGCAGCCAGGTACGTCCTTCTAAAAAGCTTCACACCCTATAGTTTTACACCCAGTATTTCCATGCCTAGCAGTGAATAAAATTGCCATTTGCAGAAAGTATAGAAAAGCTTGCATGGAAGACCATGTATACAAATCGGGTATTAAAAAAAACAACTTTTTCAACAAAATATTAGTGAAATCAGAAAATGATCAACAAAATGGTTAGATTAATTATTAGTTTATGTGCTTTTTTATTTTACATTTATTTTGTACAAGGTACATTTTTGGGTGGTTTTTGTTATTTTCTAGCTTTAAATTAAACATTAATGTGTTTAAAAATAGCTACTTTTCATGATATGTCCGTTTTATGTTCGATAATATTTAATATCTGTCATATGTAATAAGTGAAACATCAAATCTTTTTTATTGCCATTTAAACAGAGCAATAGGACATCACTTTGTACTCTCTGTGTAGAAGTTGAAATTATTTGAGTGAAATTGTAACATCACAGTTAACAATATCTTACAGATGGTCAGTGATCACGAGCAGCATAAGCCCACCACATCAGTGCCACAAGGTAGAGCTTACGCATGTAAAGCAAGTTGATGTCACCTGTTAATGTATCAGTACTGAGGTCTTCTCTCCTCCACTTTTTCTCCCAGGTGTGGCGCCTAGTTCAGCCGCCCAGGTGGTGCACTCCGCAGGCCGCAGGTTTATCGTCAGTCCAGTGCCTGAATCTAGACTGAAGGATCAGTTCTTTAGTGCACCCCCACCCACAATCCCTCTTCGGGAAGAACCTTTATCCTGTGAGTTTAATATGTAAAAATACTTATACAGGTTAAATTGTGTCATAAAAAGGCATAATATCCATTAGATGTATCTTGTTTTTTAGATTAGCAGTTTTTATTGATTCTTATAAAAATACTGAATAATACATTTGTACAGTGTATTACAGTGTAGAATCCCTTTTTGATTGTCTCTTACTATAATGTCTGCTCTCATACCCAATACAAATAGCCTAGACAAATGATGTAACCGCATACTAATTTTTGTCTTGAATTTCTATTCCTTATCAGCTGTGTCAGTTGCAGTGCCTGTCTTGGGGCTTTCTGTGTCTGCGTCTGCAGTCAGTCTGCAGCAGGCATTCTCTGAGATGCGGCAAGGCCGGTTCGACCCGGGTCCCAGCACTGCGCCACCAATGCTCCATGTCTCCATGCCCCCTCTGGTTCCTGCCGCAACACCCTTGCCCTCTAGCACCGCCCCTGTTGTCCCTCCCCCAGTTTCTTCTGAAGTGACCGCTTCACCATCTCTACCCTCTGTCTCCTTAAACCCTCCAGGGTCATCGTCTCCTCCTCCTACCCTTCCCACCTCTGCAGTCACTTCCCCTCCATCCCATTCACAAATCCCCCTGCCTCAAAGTCAGGTTGTACCTGCCATCATCAGTGTTATTTCCACCCCTTCCTCTCTGCCAATGCCACCTGTGCCTGCCGCCACACCATTCCCCCAGACCTCAGTCTCTATGCCTGTACCTGCTAGCACTGCTGCCCCACTCACTCACCCTGCGGCTCCTATGGGATGTGGTAGTGGCGAACAGCCATCCATCCCCTCGACTTCAGCTCAGCTCACACCAGCCGCCATCCCAACGCCGCAGCTCGCACCGTCCACCATCCCCGACACTGTTACTCCCATCTCTGGAGCTCTGACACCCGTGCACAGCCAGCCTCAGACCTCCACTGTGGCCAATCAGAGTCACGCACAATGTGTGGAATGTGACAGTGACCCGCAGGGAAAAGGCGTCGATGACATCCAGGCTTTGGATAAGAAGCTGCGGTCACTCTTCATGGACCTGGGCTCTGGTCTGCCCTCTGCCCAATCTGATGTCACATCTGACCCCATGGCTGCCCCAAGTGTTCCTGGCACCTCCTCTCCAACTGCCTGCTCCACCCCAAGTGGCACCCCTCTCCCTCCCTCTAGTTTACCCCTCAACTCCTCCGGTCAGCCCACGGGCTCTCCAATGACCTCCATGGGCAATGGCTCCACCCCAGTCGGCTACAGTCAGACGACTCCATCCAAAGCGCCGCTATCAAGACTACCGGTGAGTGACCGGTTGATCAACAGTCATGAAAATAATGTCACAATGCAAATAAGCTAAAGTTTGACATCATGAGACATGGTTAAAACACTTTTCTTATTTTTAACATCACATTTAACCACCTTTTCTCAATCCTCTAACTACTCTATAGAAAAACTGGATGATTTTGTGATGTTTTTAAACCCAATTTCTGCATGGCTGTTTAGTTTCATGACTGACAAAATGCATGACATAGTAATCCTACATGAATACTATATAACTCAACTGACACTTTTCTGTAATATTACAACCAAGCTCTAGTCATATTTTGTGTACAGCTTTGAATAATTCCCAAACATAACACACAGTCTTAGGATGCTTGTGGCGGTTCATCGGCACCTCTGCCAGCTTTCATTCTTTACAGTGCTTTAGTTTCTCTTCCGTCTTCATTCATTAGGTGTTGCCTGTCGGCCCAGATCAGGCTGGCACGCCGCCCACAGAGCACCTACCACCCTTCCCAGGACCTTGTTTAACTCAGGTGCCCTTTTCTTCTTTCTCTTTCTGTCTCACTCTTTTTTTATATAGTTTCATTCCTGTAAAACACACAGAGCATGAGTAAAGATTTTTAATCGCATAAGAATCAAACCGCTGCATGGCATTGCTTTCCTTTGAGGCCTGTTAGGAGCATGACCTGTGACACTCATTAACTCTGACTTGCTGCTCTTTCTCTTTTTCTCTGCCGTAGACGGGTGGAGAACAGGAAAGATGTGATTTTAAGAAAACAACATCAGACATGAAACATTTTCAGTGTGTTTTGTCTAATGTTCTGGTTTTATTGGGACTGTAATAAAAACCGCAAACTCATTTGTTAATAATAATTATTTTATGAAAGGTAGAAAAGGGAATCTAAAGGGCGGTGCTTTTCTGTCCCCTTGTAAGATTTGAAAGAAAAAGCTGTTTTACAATTTCAGTCATTGTAGTTTGATTGAGTATATTACATTTGCTTTAAACTTTTTTTATTGTCTCTTAAATAATTTTTCCTTATTTTTACATGTTAATTTTGCCCTTTGTTTTGTTTTTAACTTGTCCTCTACCTAGATTTTCTGACTTCCCCTTTTTTAATTAAATTTGAGGATTTCAAGTAATCAAAAGTGGCTCTAATCAAACAATCACCCCTACATTTTTATCATGTCATTTTGATCTTTTAGCATGTTGTGGATTGATTAATTGAGAATAGTCTGAAATCGAAATTCAAGTAATTTAGACGTTATATAACATATTTTCATCGCTCCAAATTGAACCCTGCTCGCATTCACGTCATACTCAAAGAAAGTCCTTCCCTTCTGCTTAAGGCGATTCATACTAAATGTAAGAGACTTTTTCTAATCCTGTAAATTGAATGCGATATTTTTCATCCATCACTTTTGAATTGAAAACTTACTTTGATGGCACTCAGCCGCGAGCCAACCTGAACAAAACATTTCAGGAACCGCAGAGCGCGGGCCAATTAAAGGATTTACTCTCCATTTCATGTGGAACATGAAAGGAAGCCTCAGCTTGGATTAAAAGCATTCAGTTCTTCCAGGCAGTGGTCATCTGACCCTTTACTTACTGTAAGAGATCGTCTCATGCAGAAATTAATTAGATACACAGTTCCCCTGCTGTATTTGTGTGCACTTGCCATGAGTAATAAGTGTTTGTACGAGCCTGTGTGTGTGTATACAGTATTTCTTGGGGCTAAGTGAACCTGACTAATTGCTGAAATGGATTATTTAGTCCCAGCAGCCCCTGGAGGATCTAGATGCCCAGCTGAGACGGGCACTGAGTCCAGAGACCGTCCCAATCAGCAATGTCACGCACCAGGTACACGCACACCAACAGGGAACTGGCCGAAAAACTCCAGCACACTTGTATTAAGTGCCAGATCTGTCTGATTTAATTTATTGCAGTTAAACTTTGGCACTGGAACTTTCCATACACAAAGAACAGATACAAGAAATGGTTTTTAAATCCCATACAGCAATAAACCAGAGGATTACCTCCTCAAATCTTAAGTGTAACAGAGAAAGCATGTAACTTTTTGCTTCTAAGAGGAATAATTTATATAAATCATTTAAAATCACCCTTTTTAATTTGAATGTATATATATATATGTATGCAACTAAATTAAGAGAGCTATTTTTATATATATATATATGTACACCATTTTATATTTCTTTTCAATTGTATTTTAAATTCTTTTGTAAATACATTTTGAATAATTTATATTGTTTATTTATTTTATTTTATGTAATTTATTTACGTGTCTGTATTCTGATTCACATCTTTTTCTTACCTGTAGTCATCTCTTACTGGGATGCCAGCTGGAGGACAGCCAGGTATGTGCTGAGGTTTTAGTTTACTTTTACCTGTTCTTTAAATGCACAACAGCTAGCAAAAAGCTTCAACTCTGCTTATTAATGATGATACCATTTCAGTTCCGTTTTCTCTGGATGATGAGCAAGCAGCTGCACCTACAGTAGGAGGTTACAAACTGGGACGATTCCAGGTACTTTGTATTCGCAATGTGATGACAAGAATGGGATGTTCATAGTCAAGTCACCTGTATTTATATAGCGCTTTATACAAAACAGGTTTTTCAAAGCAGCTTTACAGTGATAACTGATGCATTGATGCAAACAGATCATTTCAGCTGTACAGCAGCTCTAAAAGAAAATAGTGTCATTGTTCAGTTCAGTGTTAATTCAGTTACATTGTAAAGATTATCAATTATTAAATTAGTTCATTTCATCTATAAAGCAGTTCTGCAGAAAAACAGTGATGTCATCGTCCAGCTCAGTTCATTTCTCATCCAATAGTGTCAGTGCATAATATTTTATGGTATAAAATAGTGTTTGTCATGGTGTTTGTGTATGACACTCTTGTTCTCTCTCTCGTTCAGGTGTCAGTGACTCCTGATGAGAACGCCTCGCAAGCTCACACAGGCTCCTTTGACTCATCCTCCACGTCGTCTTCCTCCACCACCTCCTCCTCTTCATCTTCATCCTCCCCTCTCTCTAGCCCCGAAAACACACTGCACCGTACCTCCTCTCCCCTCAGAGACACGAGAACAGATGTTGTCGACGGCCTCCCTGCTCTTCCCAACCGGATGGCAACCCACCCTCAGCCCACCACCATTGGCCGTTTCCAGGTCACCACCAAAACGGACACAAAGGTGGGGCGTTTCTCAGTGAGCAGCGCACAGGACGAGGCCCTAGCAGCTAGCTTACAACCCCCAGAACCCCAGCCAGCACCTCAAGCCCATCCAGCCGTGGGCAACGGTCCAGCCCAGAGTCCCGGGAGCCTCAACAACTCTGTCAGCTCCTACTTCAGCAGCGACAATGACTCTGAGTTTGAAGATGATGATTTTAAGAGAGAAGTCAGCAAGCTGAGGGAGAAGTATGTTTGTTTTTGATTAAGACATTGTAACATGATCTGGGACGGTGTAACCTAGGTGAAAGATATGCAGTGTAATTGTGCTTTCCATGTTTTTCTCCCAGGCACATGATAGAGAGTCAGGCCCTGTACACTCGGCAGAAGGCAGAGATTGATTCCCTTTTTGCCCGATTGGGCAAAGTTCCACCCGCCATGGTCAACCCACCCTTGGTGAACCCAGCTGGCCGTAGACGGCGTCCCACCAAGAGCAAAAGCAGCAAATCCAGCCGCGGTAGCTCCCAGGGCAGCAAGAGTCCTGTACAGCCAGGTATTCACCTTTTCCATTTTGCCTTTTTTGGGCAGATCAATTGACAATGTTTTTTGGGAATACAAAATATCGTTAAGATCGTTCTTATCTTTTTTTAGTAAAAAGACAAACCTTAAAAATAATTTTGTAAATAACCTGTTAACCCTTAAACAGGCAAGAGTGGAAAATGATCAGCAATCATTTCATTATATCATCTGGACTTAAGTCAAACATATGCAAAGGAATTTTTTTAATATTTGATACATTTTGGATTTTATGAGTTGTATCTCCCAGGATACGTTGCCCTATTAGGGTATAAGTCATCAATATTTCTATGATTTATTCGATGCAAAAAATGTTTTATATGCAAACTATACTGCATTTATGACAAGTCTAAGTGTCCAAAAATTGAGGCTTACACATTTCTTGTATTTTTTCACTGCTAAACCGTCTCGTCTTCAACCTCAGGGGTGGGAAACTCTAGCCCTTGAGGTCCACTGCCCTCAGGGTGAAGCGCCATCCCTAATCAATCGTATAATACAATATAGATACAACATATAATTTTCTAAGTAATCCTGGAGACTTTGGTTAGATTTTTCAGGTATGTTTGATCAAGGTTGGAGCTAAACTCTGCTGGACGGTAGCCCTCCAGGAGCAGGGTTGGACATCCCTGTTATACCATAAAAAGAGCTGTGTGAAAACCTGCAATAAAATATCTAGTTAAAAAATGCAAAGATGTAGTTGACTAAGCGTAATAATATCAGTTTTACATGTGAATATTAATATTTGCACAATTGTTTAACTCAAAATGCATAGATTGAGAAGAGGGACTGTGTACAGGGGGCCCAGAGGCCAGGAGGGCATATAAGGATCTTCCCTAAGGGCCCCAGCCCTGGAACGAGATTTCTACTGAACCAAGTCATGTGACCCACATACTCCAAACAGATTCAACTATGATAATGATAACAGAATTGGATGAAAATTTCTTTCTCATGCCTCCTACAAGAGATTAAAGACTTTGTATCCTGTGGTGCATGTTGCCTGTTTAAGGGTTAAAGTTGGGATTGTCTCCAATAGGGCTTTTCACACTTGAAATAGTTAATCCTGGGTCATTCTAAACCCCGGGTAAACAGAATTCTGGGTTATCTTGCTTCACATTTCACACTGCTGATAATTTACCCAGGGTTAATAATTAATCCTGGTTATTCATACGCTGACATTTCACACTGTACATTCTTAAACGCTGGGCTAACGTTCATATTTGCATATTTGTGGTGTCAGTGTCATTGATTGGGTGAACGCAGCACACAACCTGTTTACATAAAGGTTCTAGTGTTCTTCTTAGAACTTTTTACAAAATTTCGGAACTTCTTTCTTCAGAAAATCTTTGTGAATCTGGTTCCAGCAACTTCAAATCTGTGTTTGCGTCTTGTGTCCTGGCTCTGATCAGCACTTCTATATGTTTTTGTGTGTGGTCTTACAGCAACCAGCACTTTATCAGCGCAGAGTGCTCCCTCCGTGTACCCTCCCCATCAGGCCTTCCTGGGCCCTGGGGGGATGATAGATGGGGGGAGTAGCCCTCTGCTCCAATCCTACAAGCCCTCCCCCTCTAATGAGAACCTGTGCTCCGTGTACACCAGTGACGCCACGCTCTCTGCGCCCAGTCTGTGTGTCACCTCGCAAGGTAAAAATAAAGACACACATCACAGCCCCTCTGCTTTTTTTAACACTAAGTAAATGATAAAGTGACATTATGGGTTGGCAATAAACAAAAAAAAACATTCTCACAATTCTCAGTTTTCGTCGATAACAATAGCCCACTATGCAAATTTTTATGTAAATCGCATTATAAAACTTTTAAACCATAATTTAACTATTGCAATGAAATAAATGTATCATTTATTGTAATTGCAATAAAATATATTATAAAAGTTTTTTTCTTTACATGTAATTTAAATATATAAATTAAAAATACTGTTTTGTGGACCTTTTTTTTTTTCAAACAAGCCAGGTTTCTCTGTTTTTAGTTAAAAATGGTAAGCATTTGCTTGATTTTGAAATAAGGGACAGCTGTTATATATACACCAAAATATGGTGTATATATAACTAATTTCAACTCTTATAACACTCACTCCTAAAAACCATAATCAGGGATGTGTTCCCCCCCCACCGTTTTATACAGATTCCCGTATTTTCCACCATGAAAAGTGACACGCGTGAATTGCGTAAATCCGATTGCGTAAATGGTTTTGTGGTGGTGTTCATGGGGGTTAGGTGGGGTGTGCTGGTTACTGTATGATTATTGAAATCGTGAAATGGCCTTAATGACTAAATAAACTGCAAGATGTCACGTTTTCTAATACATTTATTTATTCCATGCACGGATTGCTCCTGACAGCGCTGCGTGAGCTCGCGCCGCCATCTGTGGGACACCGTTATCATGTTAGCCAGGGTTCAAAGTGGCAGATGCGAGTAAAAATAGGTGTTGAAACTGTGTTACTTGCCAGTTGAAATGATATGGCTTAGTGTGATCATCAAATCGCAACGGTTGTGATGTAATTATATAAATAGCCTATATAGTCTGACACGCTGCATGTTTCAGAGTACTGTAACAGCACTGTGTTTTCAGTTTTGATTCACAGTTAAAGGGATAGTTCACCCAAAAATGCAAATTCTGTCATCGTTTACTCACCCTCAAGTTGTTCCAAATCTTTATAAATGTCTTTGTTCTGCTGAACACAAAGGAAGATATTTTGAAGAATGTTGGTAACCAACATCTCTGGCCCCATTGACTAACATAGTAGGGGGGGAAAATACTATGATAGTCAATGGGGCCCGAGATATGCTTGGTTACAAACATTCTTCCAAATATCTTCCTTTGTGTTCAGCAGAACAAAGACATTTATACAGGTTTCGAACAATTTAAGGGTGAGTAAATGATGACAGATTTTTTTTATATAAAATCAGATAAATGTATTTTTTTAATAACACCAATAATTGTCAGGGGGTCAGGTTTCCTTCTTTTTAGTCTTTAGCTGATCACATGCCTGCATTGTATACTCTTTTGGCTTTGTCATTTTGGATGTTTTAGTAACACATAGCAACTGTGGCCTACTTCCTGTGAGTCTTCCAAATTTGAGGAGAAAACTTAAGGAACACTCAGTGGGAAGAAATTGGAGCGTTCATTAAAATTGTGTTGTTTTTCCCCCTAACATTCTTGTGAATTTTGTGGTGTTTCGTATATCAGCCCTATTTGTGGTGGTTCAGGTTTAATCAAATCTTAATGTAGAAATCTTTGAAATCTGAGAAAGCGCACGCTTTGATTTGGATGAAGCTGCAGGGCTGATGCTTGTGCCTCCAGGGGGTGCTTTTCCTCCCCTGCTCTTCCACCCAGGGCCACTCCTCCCCTTCTTCACCTCCTTCACTCTCTCTATCTTTCAGGAATTCATGGCTTACTGACCATTCTCACTGTGTATTTGTGTACGTTTCCTTTATCTCTCTCTCTCTTCTATCTGCTCCATCACTTTCTCTCTATCTCTCTCTCTCTCACTGTCTCTTGCTCTTTTCCATCTCTCTTTCTCTTTCCCTCTTTTTGTACCACAGGCTGTGTAAAGTTCAGCTGTGGGTCGGAGAGAGTGACCTTCAAACCAGGTGGCAGGAGGACGCGTTTTCTGAGTACGCCCTGCTTGGCTCTTTGTGTGTAACGCTTTTTCTTTTGTCTCTTTCCTACAATGTCATGTGATTAAGTTCTTGATTCTGCCAAGCCTTCTGATTGGCTGATCATCTCAGACATTGTGTCATGAATCTTATGTTCATCACTAAACAGTTATTATCGTTCATATCCAATAATGCACTAGTGTAACCTATGGTCCAAGAATTATTTCTAATTGAATTATTTCTAATCGTTTACGATGGACACTTTGTCATTTGTATTATTAGTTTTAATGTTTTACCTTATTTATGCTCAAGTTTGATTTAACATAATAACAAAATTGTTAAAGATAAATTAATTACTAATAATTTAAAAGATTAAATTAAATTAACATGCTGCATTTGACAGTTTCCCGAAGCTTGTATGTAGCTTAAACAATGTATTCTGAATTTGGAGTGTGTCCATCACTTTCACAACAAGATCACAGCAGAATGTGTAAAAGGAAAAGTGTAAAAATTGTTTATTGTAAGAAGTGTTATTTTTGTATAATTTATATACTATTAAAGTATTTTTTAATATTTTGAATTAGCTTTTTTATATTTTTAATTTTTTGTTATAATTTTTAGCCATTTTTATGTACCTTTGTCATTTTTATTAGTTTTTTAAATATTTCTGTTTAGCTTTATTTTTTATTTATTTTCAGATTTAGTAATTGTACTACAACTTAAACTTATCTAATATTTATATTTTCATTTATTTCAACTTTATTTGTTACTGAAAATTATTGATTTTTAATAGTTTTAGTTAACAGTAACACTGATTGTTATAGTAGTTCATGACACTTGCTGTAACACAAATACAAATTGAACCTTATTGTAACGTATTAGCCATATAGTATGATCAAATAATAATGACACGTCAATGTGTCTGCTGAAACTTGGCTCTTCCTTTTCTGACAAATGCAGTGTGAACCGGCAACTTACTATTCTCATTTCCTCAAATAATTACACCCACTTTCGAAATTGTGAACAGCTGACACAGTGACTCAAGGCATTCTAGGCAAGTCACCACATCTATTTTACAATCTGCTGAATTTTCCCTTAGTCTTGTTTTGTTTTAGTTTTTTTTATTAAAAGAAAAAAAAAAATTCCGCGTCCCTCAGCTCAGGTACTTTCACACATCACATCATCTCATCTCAGCCCAGTCTTCCTTTGCAATCTTGTCTTCTATTAGCAGCTCTCACAATGTGAATAGACCTGATCACTGGCTTTGACCACAGACCTAGTAGTCACAACCACATGAGAACCTTCCTCCACTCACCCCAGCTTCACTGTTATTGGAAATACAGTATGAATGTAACAGCCATCAGGTGTTAAACTAGCATGTTCTTCTGATACACTCCCATAATGCACTGTGTTGGACCTGGAGTTACTGCAACACTGATTCTCTCCAATCTCACCGTTCTCTCCATGCTTCAGGGAAGATGGTGAAAAAAGTGTGCCCCTGCAACCAACTCTGTAGTAATTATCTCTCTTTTTTTACATCCTCCCACCCCCTCCCTCCTTCTCTTTCCTGTCATCACCCCTCACTTCATGTCCTGTGGCCTGTTGAAGCTAGTTTCCTTGCTAAGCTCTCAGGCTGACTTGAGCATTTCTTTCCTGTGATGACCCATTCATGTTTTTTATAAGTGTGGCATGTCACGTGTTTTCACTCTCAAATTAAACTCAAACATTACCCTTAACAAACAAACAAATACAAACACCTTTCCCTTAAATTTGGTTTCCACATGAAAACGAGATCGGGAGTCTCCAACCGGAAATTTTTTATCGAACATGCATGCAAATGTTTTTTCAAACCGGTGGCACTCGCAATGCGACGACGCCTCACTCCGCATCAGACAGACTAATGCACTCTAAATGGACCCGTCTGAGCACTCGTCCCATTATGCACAAGCCAATTTGAAGCCCCAGACTCCCTTCTGCACTCTTCTTTATCCCCTTAAGACTCATCCCGCTTACTACACATCGACCTCATCCTGTTTGGATGGAGCTTATCTTCTCACCCATTACAAGGATATATTGAGGCCTGGCTGATTTTCCCCCTCATTGTGCACAAGGCTTAATCACTGTCCAATGCACACGCTAAAATATTAAGGGTGTACAGCTCACATTTTGCACATACAAAGGAATCCAAGATCCTCCCATATTCATATTATCGAACAAAGTGAATGGAAGTCATCCAGTAAATGCTGAAGTCAAGCTGTGTGAGCCTCCACCTCTCCCTCACTCCTTTACCAGCAAGTGGTGCTGGTGCTTGGCCAGTGGTCTAGTTTTATGAATATTCTAACATCCACAATATATTATGATTAAAAGAAGCCTTATACTCACACAGGCTGCATTTATTTGATCAAAAATACAGTAATGTTGTGAAATGTTATTACAATTTCTTTTTAATATATTTTAAAAAGCTATTTATTCCTGTGTTGGCAAAGCTTCAGTGTCACATGAGCTTTCAGAAATCATTCTAACATGCTGATTTGATTCTCAAGGAACGTTTCCTATTTTAAATGTTGAAAACAGTTGTGCTGCTAATATTTTTTGTGGAAACAGTAATACATTATTTCAAGATTCTTTGATGAATAGAAAGTTCACAAGAACAGCATTGGTTTGAAATAAAAATCTTTTGTAACATTCAAGTATCTTTACTGTCACATTTGATCAAGTTTTTGCATCCTTGTTGAATACAAGTAATCATTTCTTTAATAAAAACATACTGACCCCAAAATATATATATATAGTTGTTGTTTTAAAAACCTTTTCAGTTTTAAGGGCCAATATAGACCATTTTTCCTTCAATGGAAATGCATGGAACAGGGCCAAACCGGGTACTGGCTTTGGCACCAGCACCAGCATGGTGAAAAAGGAGTAGCTATCTTTCTAAGCATGGCTTGCTGTAAACTACATCACCCAGAATACCTTTTGGTGCTTCAGTCTTGGCGCAATGTCGTCTTTCTGTTGCTGCTTTCTGGAGAGGCCGTGTTTATCATCCTAACAGGTCTATGTCGCCGGATGGCTGCCTGGATATTTGGCAAGACATTTGTGCCCAGTGTAATTTACTGTGCAAGATTTGATTTTGATTGTTTTTTCCATTTTTGATTTATAGTATATTCTTAAATGCATCAGCTCTTTGTTCCTTGACAGACATGTATAGATAAACGGACCGATCAGCTAATACCAGTGCATGATTAAAGACTGTTATCTCTTAGTCATGACAGTGATGTGTCTTATGAAGAAGCTGAGGCATTTCCACTCATTTTTCATTTTGCTTCGCATTAACTGCTCTGTAAATAGCTTCTTATTTTTTATTTTTTTATTATGTACCACGTAATCCTCATTGCATTGCTTTGTTCTTCAGAAAGAGGCTTTTTTACTCATACTTCTCACAAATATTAATGTGCTGACAAGATTTTGACCATTTTTTTTTACTAGTTTAGCTAATGGTACTAATCAACTATCTCATTAAGTCTCTAATAGTAAGTGTTGAAAATTTCCATGGTGAATCCATTTCCATTTCCACCACCCTTTTGCTCCCTCTTGTGTTGCAATAAAAACAACCATGGCAAGCATGATGATAAAGCACAGGCAGATGCGAAGCACTGTTTTCCGTGCTCCGATGGAAAGCCAGAGATGGTGTTTTAATGTTGTCATCGTGACCTGTTTTGCAGGCTGGAGTCAGAGTGATAAAAGTATCTCTTTAGCCTCAGAGCGGACGCCCAGGTGCTCGATAGGGCCTCACTGCCATGACTTTTGTTTTTGTATACACATGACATTTTTATATGATGTACAGTTGTGCTCTTAAATTTACATACCCTTTGCATAATATTTAATATGTTTCGCATTTATTTAAATTGGAAGAGATAAATATAATGAAGAAACTTTTTTTTGTCCTGAAGAACCTGATATTTGACCAAACAGGTATTTTGGTATTTATGAACTCCACAATATCGTGTAAAACCTGATGATCATGTTTTCCAGCATGATTAGAGATGATCCAAAGAGCATCTTGTGCTTCATTGGATAAAAAAAAAGCATTTCACAATGAGTTGACATGATAAAAATCACAAATTTGTAACTTTTTTAAAATAATTTTTTCGCTTTGTTTATTTCCAGGTTTAACTTGAATGCAATATTTTAAATAGCAGCTCATACTTTTGATTCTCAAATATGTTATTTCAAATAGTTTTATCAGGGCCGAACTTAATAAAATAAAAAATATTTTTTAGATCAAACATTTTGCTGATTATATAAGGTGTATGTAAACTAATGAGAGGAACTGTATATGAAAATATACATGTACACATTGATATAGTCTGTGGGCTTCAGATTGTATCAGATATTTCAGCGTGACATTCGTTGGAGAGACTTCCTCTTTACGACAGTCTTCTCTCTTCCTCTTTCCCTCTCCGCTCAGGGACGAGCAGCACCAACACGGTGGTGGGAACTGGTCAGAATCAAAACCAACCGCCCGTCTCTCAGTCCCAGAGCTGCAAGGGCATGTTCACAGACGAGCTGCACAAATTGGTGGACAACTGGGCCAGGGATGCTATGAACCTGTCGCAGGGCAAGAGAGGCTCCAAGCACCAACAACAAGTGTCGCCTCAGGGTCACAGCTACGACGTAAGACTTTATCCTTGAGAAACTCAGACCTCACAGTTGAATGTGAAGTTATAATACCTGATTAACATGCTCTTTTTTTTTTTTATTCCGCCTCTTCTCAGATGGTCCCCCCTGCAAACATGGGCCGTAAGTACTCGGCTCCGGGCCAGCTGTGCCCAAGCATCGCTTCAACTTTGAGTGGCCACTCGGCCATGCCCAACACTCCCGCTACCTCTCTGGGGACCCGGAAGGGCTCCTTGTGTCCCACGCCACAGTACACCTACCCCTCCGCTCCTTACAGCGCCCAGTGGGCTGGCTCTGCCACGCACACCCAGGCGGGTCTGCTGGCCACCTCACAACCCCTGGGCCAATATCCCCAGGTGCCCGCTCCTTTACAGACCTTCCACATTAGCACTTTGCAGAAGTCAGTCAGCCACCCGGGTGGACCCAACCTGAAGACCACGTAGGGCAGGGCCTAGCCGCGCCAGGCCTAAATAACTCTCGAGTTGGAGGTGGGGGCAGTCAGAGGCGAGGGGGGCGGACTGAAAGTTGACTAAAGCAAGTATTTGATTGCATTGCAGAGATTCTGTCATAAGAGTTTCCTTTGTGTAATTGAAAAGGATAGACACCAGAATCGTCCTGCATGCTCACCGATACGCCACAGGGATGATGCACAACGACCCAAGGGATATGAGAAGACGAAAATAAAACAATGGACACTTTGAATACAATGTTACGTGGCCAAAGAAGGTGTGACCATTTTTATCGTTAAGGTGTGTACATCCTTCACCACCCAGCCCCAAACATTTGTTAAGGGGCTTGACTTGTGTTTAGAGGTTTGCTGACCTAAGATGAAATGAATGCCACCTCCACCCATGCCAGAATCCAGCTATCTGTATATCCTCTTGATAAATTCATACATCAAGCATATCACAAAACAGAGCTCGGGTGGGTGCTGGTGAGCGAACCTAGTGTCCTTGTTCCCCTCTTGCCCTAAACCCTCTGCTGCAATGCCATGGAATAATGCAATAATTACAATGGTAGAAAAAAGCCCATTTTAAAACACAGGAAGTGGCCTTCATTAGAAAAAAAAAGAAAAAAATGTACAGATATCCTTTGTTTTTAAATTGGGTTATTAGGGTTTTGATTCCATTTGCTTGCTTGGTCAGTTGGGTTTTTTTTTTTTCCCTATGCCCTTCAAGCCGGCCTTGTGTAGCAGAATGTTAGGGACTTTTTTTTGTCACATGTTCAGAGGCCTTTCATCTGCCCCCAAGGTTTGTACTACCAAGCTCCTACAGCTCCCAGCATGCTTTGCAGCACATTCACACACTTACAATCCTCTTACGGTTTTCTCATTGGGCCACACCACAAGGTGACGTGTAATATATTGGATACAATCAGTTGGATTGGGGTTTGGATACGAAACTAGGGGTTGCGGGACGGTGAAATAACACACGTTCTGCCATGGAGGCCCGTGAAGCTTTAAATCTATGACTAATGTAACAGCTTTTTCTAATCATGGCAGCATTAGGGGCCTCTTACGATAGTTTGATCGAGACATTCAAATAAGAAGTCGTGTTCTGTATGGACCTGTATTTACTCATCAGTTTTTGATGTTAAAACACTGTGATTATTATAAATGTTGTTGGACAACATTAGCTAAAAAGAAAAGTAGACAAAAAAAACATGAAATTTTGGAGGGTTTTGGATATTAGCATTCATGAGATGTAAGGCTAGCTATTTAATTTTTCACATCTTATTGGAGACACTTTAACCCTTTTCCCCTTTCTACTTTCTTTATATTATTAGATAAATGTGAATGTAAAATGGATTCAATTAATGTACTTGAAGAAACAAATCTTTCCCTTTTTCCCTATGCCCAGTGAGCTTTCTGAAGATTCTAGTGCCTTCCGTTATTTTTTTTATTTATTTTTTTTGCTTCAGGGTTTGATAGATAAGGCAGCGGAGAGTCTCAAGCATTGCGCTTGGTTGGAGTGCTGGTCTTTGGACTTCACAGAGGGTGAATATTAATATATTGCGTAAACGAGGTGTCGTTTTGAATTGGCTACGTCTGAACCCATTTGTTGGCACAGTCCTAGCCTTTAGGCAGAGTTGCAAAAAGCTTCTTATAGAAAGTGTACAAATACATGATCCAGCCATTATATCACATTCAAAGGCTGTGAAAGTACTTGAGGGTTGAGTTTTTTAGAAACTTTGATCGGTCTAAGTATGCAAACGTAAGTGTGCCTATCATCATTGCACCCTACCTAGCATAACCACGTGTCTTTATTTTACAGATGGATTCTCATGAGCAGCTCTTGTGAAGGTGAGGGATCGGCTCAGATAGAAACGCAGGATGAGGGAAGTTAGTAGGCATGGGACAGTATGTTGTAAGTATTTCAGAACCTCCAATAGCTTAGATGTTTTTGCAGAACTGCTTAACTGGTTTTGACACCATCCAGTGTCAAACCCTCTCCGGTGAGTGTAGACAGGCACGTTTTACTCATTTAGCAACAGATGTGACAGCAAGTGTAACTTCACGAGTGAGAAAAGGACCAGAAAGATGAGAAAAGACAGTTAGCAACCCTCACCGACACAAGAGCCAAAGCAGCACTGTTGAAGAGTAATTCTCGCTGATTTCTCATCAAACCTCTTCTTTTTAACTCGCACTGCCCATATAAGTTCTCATGTCACTGTACTCATGGCAACGGTCTTCGGTTTTATGGCAGATCAGTAGCTTATTTTGGGGGATCTCTCTCTCTCTCTTTGTAGCAGTCGGTCAAATCACTCTTGTAAATGCTTTGGTTTATTCTAAATACTATTAACTGCATTAGACCTGCAACGTCAGACTACTTTTTAGTTTCACGTTTTGCACGTTCGACTGTGCAGATGAAAAGAGAACAGTCCTGATTCACCAGAAACAAGAGCATTTTATTTGGGGTACAAAGCATAGTGGAGATGCTCTCATCACCTTAACTACTGAAAGGACTTAGATTACAACTGGTTACATACTGCTTAATGTGCTTTCTGTGAAACGTGTGGCACAGGAACGTAACTTTAGGTCAACTGTACAGTGTAGATTCTCAACTGGCTCTCTATATTTAAAATACGATTGTTTTACCTTTTGCTTTGTACACAACGCTTTACCTGTAGACAGCTCGTTTTTACCCACTTTACGTCGTTCGGTTCGTTCAAACTGTGAACACATCAAAAGGTCTTTAACAAAGAGGTCCCACCTGCTCAGTGTTCAGACTAATGAAATCTGTAATACTACCTTCTGAGTGCCATGTCCCTGCTCCAGATACAAGTGTTAAGAAACAGGTCATCCTGTTTGACTGTAGAGGGCGCTAATGTAACTGCAATGCAGGACCTTCAACATTTAAATGAGATTCACCTCTGACCTCTGATGTAAATGATAACAGCACCTTGAAAAATACAAAAACCTCTTTTTTTCTTTATCCTTCACTTTACTTTGACAAAATTGTGTTTGTAGCATGCTGATGTGCGAATGAGCCATTCAGTATCGATACACATTGTGATTAACACATTTTTTTTTTTATTTTTTTTTTGCATGATACTACAGTTGAACAGAAAACATGCACACAAACTCACTCAAAAAGTATCTTATTGAATGAAACCCTCCTTTCTAGTCGCTCTCCTGTGGAAAGAAATACAACAGAACAATGTTTACTTAATGCTACTGACCTGTCATTAAGTTATTTTGCTTTTTTTACTGCTATCTGATCCGCTTTTTTTGCTGTCTTTTGAGTCTCTAGATTTTCTTCTGGCAACTTTCATTAAGTGTTTTTTTTCTCTCCGTATGATATTTAACATTGTACAAAATGTTAAAAAAAATGTCCTTAATGTAAACCAAACAAAAACGAGTAGGGAATCATCTGCAATGTTTAACTGTCTGTTTTGCACTAAGTATAGGATGTTCAAGCTTCATATAAAACTGCGCTTTGCGCTCCAATAAAACAGCATTTGTTACCTTATTTGTAAACTTAATAAAAGTCATTTAAATAAATCAAGTTTGCCTCTCGTTATCAATTCATACTGGATCCTGGATTAGTTATCATGCAGTTTAGAGCAATAGAGCTGATGACATACTTTTGATACATAAGTGCATTTAATTTCAGTTACTTTATTATGTCTCTCATGAGCTACTAAATACTGCAATCTGTATTATCAGTGATCTATTTCAGTGTTATTTGTGCCCACCTTTAATATGTCATGAATGTCCAATAATTTTTTGTTCATACTAGCAAATCTGCATCTGATGTACAAAGAGAATGGTGAGGTTTTTTTGGATAAAAAAAGTGTATTGATACTTTACAACAATCCACCCTACCATTTCAGGACATATTGAGTGTTATTTGCATCTATATGATAAAGGTGTGAATGACACCATGTGTGCACATGCACTCTGTGCCTCGTCCTTCCAGATGTGTACATGCAGTTCCATATCCGTTTGCTAGTATGTAGTTTTTAATTGTTACAAACACCCATGGCCATGTATATATACAATATAAGACATATTACATATATTATATATGTAATTGAGACTCGTTATTGCGGTGAATTATGGGATTGCACTCAATAACATCCACTATGGTTTCAGACACCACTACAAATGGCTGTTCCCTCAAATAGTGCCTAATTTAAGGGTATAGGGGGCGATTTCGGACACAGCCCATGCCTACACCGGACTATACCGTTGTTGTGCCACACTGGATGTGACAAAGCGACCATTGCAAATCCATTTGTTCTTCATATCAGAAGAAGCGAGAGCACTTGAAGTACGTCAGAATAGAATGGGGAATCAGTTTACCGTCAGGAATTTGTCGTGTCGCGCCACATCCAGTGTAGTCAACATCACTGATTATAATGTCGCATTGCGCCGCTCGTGTCTGGTGTAGACACAGGGTTAAGATTTTTCTTGTACTGGTTGCCATAGCGATATACCCTGCATGAGGGTTGTTAGCATTCAGTTTAGCTCCCCTTTTTCTAACTATTACTGAAAAACAAGCTCACTATGTTTGTCTTGCTCTTCACTCCCCCTTAAGCTTTTGATGGAATGGGTGATATGCTCATGCCAGCTATGGCTCCCCAGGCATCAGGGGCGTCACCCATGACCAACTCACCGGTCAAACCCATGGGAGGAAACCTGGACTCAGCTATGGCCAACATGGCCAGCAGTACGTTCCCATCCATTTTTTATTTGGTGTACTCCAAAATCATAGCCAAAATACAATAAAAAACAAAGTGTCTTTAATGGCATCTATGGTCTCACATTCTTAACAATAAAGGTTTCACAGCGATGCCATAGAAGAACCATTTTTGGTTGCCCAAACAACCTTTCAGTTGAACAGTTCTTAAAATAACCTTTTTTTTTCTCTAAAGAATAATCTAAAGAACGTTTTTCCACTTAAAGAAACTTTTGTGCAATGGAAAGGTTCCATGGCTGTCTTTATGGAACCATTGATGCCAATAAAGAACCTTTGTTTTTAAGACCTTTAGCATCCATAGAACCTTAAAATTCCATAGAACCATAGAAAATAAAGGTTACAAAGGGTTTTGTTTCGCAGCGATGTCATAGAAGAACCATTGGGGTATAGTGGAAAGAGGTTCTTCGTGTTCTTCATACAAACACAAAAAAAATGGTTATTTTAAGAACTACTCACTGAACGGTTCTTAGCAGAACCCCAATGGTTCTTCTATGACATTCCTGTGAAAAAAAATAACCTTTTGAAACCTTTATTTTTAAGAGTGTGAAACTTTAACTTTAATAGAACCTTTCCATTAAACAAAAGGTTTTTTTTTTATAGTGGAAAAGGTTCTTTAGAATAATAAAATGGTTATTTTAAGAACTGTTGATTGAAAGGTTCAAATGAATGGTTCCAATGAAACCTCAATGGTTCTTCTATGACATCACGGTGAAAAAAAAACCTTTTGGAACCTTTATTTTTAAGAGTGTAAGAGCTTACAATTATAAGAATCTAAAATTGTAAATCTCTCTGTCTGTGCTTTCAGATTTGACAATGGGGAACCAGAAACCGTAAGATACAGTAACGTCCTACTCTCGATTTCACCATATTTTCTTGCCCCCTTAAATACATATTTGTGTATCTGTTCCGCTTCTGTTTCTGTCTCTCTCTCTGTCTCAGGGGTGAAGCAGCTGGAGGGGCGAACTGGCAAGCGCAGGTACCCACCCCTAGATGGGGCGTTGCCATGGTAAATGTTGTGTTGTTCTGTAGATGTGGAGCATGGGGTCGGAGCATGGCTTTGAGCAGCATGGCGTGGAGGCCTATCAGCTGAATGAGCAGGACTAAAGAGGCGGAGCTTTCTCATATATGAAACTTCGGGTTGAAATATGGAAACTCTTGAAATGTCAACTGTACATTTCTTATTTCAACTTCTTCTTATAAACTGCACTGGTAACACTTTACAATAAGGTTCCATTTGTTAACGTTTACTACATTAAATAACACGAACAAACAATGAAAAATACTTCTAAAGCATTTATCAATCTTAGTTCATGTTAAAAATGTACTAATACATTATTAAATCAAAAGTTGTATCTGCTATTATTACATTGTTATTACTAGTTTATTATTAACTAATGTTAAGATGAATAAATACTGTAACATGAGTTGCTCATTGTTACCACTGCATTGGTTATTATAAAATTATATATTTACAAAAGGATGTATCAAACTTTACATTCGTTTGTGTAAAGTGTGAAAAAGCCAAACAGTAGCTTCAGATTCAGTCTCGCTTTAGAGCTTCAGACCTGTTTTGGCTTGACAGCCGCTTCCTTCTCTTCTCTTTGTTTTTGTTTTTATTATTACTATAATACTAAACATATATGCATGTACATCCCCCCTGAAACATTTAAATTCACACTTAAATCAAATTGTTAACCACCATCCCAGTTTGTGCACTGTGCAGATTCCCTTCTGTGTGTCGTAGAGTCATTATGTTCAGGTGTTGTCCTGTTCTGTGTTGTTTGGTGTTAACCTTTCCCCCCTCCATCCCTCCCACTCGCTTAGAATCCCCCTCTTGGGGTCTGTCCTGTCATGGGATCCCCATCACCATTTGGCATGGTAAGAGTGTGTGTTTAAGTGTATGTGTGTGTGTGAAGGCGTTTGTGTTTGTTTCTCTTACTGTGTCTCTCTGCGATTCACAGCCTGGAGCAGGAGCTTCTCCCATGATGCCTGGCTCACCGATGATGGCCTCCCAACAACCAATGATGAGGCCACAGTTTCCGGCAGCAGGAGCCCCTGGACAACCGGTATTTTAGACATGAATGCAGTTGAATTTTTCACTTAGGCATTATAATAGTCATTTAGACAAGAAATGCAGACACACGTACTTAATTATTGCTCCCGTCATGTGTGCGTTTCTCCCACAGATGTCTCCGGGAATGGCCCAGAGTCCCAGGAAGCCTCCACCTTCTAAAGATCCTCTCGCTGACCTCAATATCAAAGACTTCATGTAGATGAGCAGCTGGTGTAAGTTTAACTACAGCTACAGCAGATGTGAAATCTGACGACAGGAAACAGAATGAGAGGCAAGCGGAAATTATGTTCTGCATCTGATGCATCTCGTTTTTAATATTATATTAAAGAATGTAGTTGTAAAAACGTGAGTTACATGAAAATAGTGTCATCTGGGGCCGTAACCATCAGGGGAACACGGATCAAAATTTAATCAATATATAGTGATCAATCAATATTAATTAATATATACTGTATATTAGGGATGTAAGGAGCGATATTAAAACGTGACGGTATTTCTCGTAGAGGTGAAAAGCTGTCTCGTGAGTCGTGACATCAGCATGATCGAGTTGAGTTTGTGGCAAAACCTTTTACAGTGCTTGCATTATATTGACCGCATTATTAGACCATTTTCTAAGGCTGCTGCACGATATATTAAAAAAAAACATTTAAAAATCATAATATAGCATAGTGCAATTGAAGAGAATTGTTGCATCTGGGAACGTAACATCGACTTTTCACCATTTATAAACCTATGCTGACACAGGAAATACATCAATATGTTAAATATGCAATTTCAAAGTAAAAGTTAAACCCCCCGATCTGAGTTTGAATGATTTGATGTCCACATGTTCTTGTTCAAGAAATGACGGTGGCTGTAGCATTTCTATCATAAGGAAGTGGCCAAATATTAAAGATTAGGCGGACATTTGAAAGAATTTCAAGGATAACACACAAGGATTTGATCACGTTTAAAGTGTAACACCAACAATCACCAGGTTGTTGGCGCCCTCTGCAGGCATAATGTACATTAGTTGATTGTTCGCATTTTGTATATTGCATTATGTATTTTAATAGTTGTTCAATAAAACCATAAAATGTCCTGCTTTTGATACCTTATTTGAACCAAAGGCTTTTGTTCACGTAGGTCTATTTTTTACTAAAAATATTATCAGATTACTCCAATAATCATATGTATGTAATTATGTATATATATATACAAACACAAATACATATGCATATAAAATACTAAAACCTCTTTCTTTTTTCTCTGTTGCAGTTGTCACACTTATTGTGCAGCCCCGATGAATCAGACGTGTGTACTCTCTTCCATTCATCACATTCAGGGCCTCCAGACCCTCCTTCTCTCTCTTTCCCTCCCTCCCTTTCTGTCTGTTGTTGTAGCACAAACCGTGAACGTGACTAAATACATGTGTGTACGTGTGTTTGTATTTTAATGTTCTCAGTTACTTCAGATCTATATATAAAAAATAAATAATAAAAAAATACTATGAAGAGTAATGGGCGATGCATTCTTGAACGTGCATCTGCGGGTCTCTTAATGATAGATGTGCATTCATTTTTCCTGGCTCGCTTTCCGTGGGAAATCAAATCAAATGTGTGACGCTTTCTGTGGAAAATGTTTTTTTGCTGTGGTAAATATCACTGGGCCGGTATGTGTCATCATCAGTCGAGTATTAGTCATCTTTTGACCATGGAATAACTTCTGTGGGAACAATATCAACGTATTACGAGTTAAGGTAGTGTCTCACGCACTGTTTCTTTTTATCAATGCCCTGATTTTATTCTTTTTTTCGTATCTATATTGATTGTGAGTTACATGCGACCATTTAATGAAAATAAATATGCATTTTAAGAACATTTTCAATTACAGATTGTTTTGAATATCCTTAGTCTTTATTTTGAGATAAAAAGGTTGAATATATTTTAGTTATGTCAGAAGTTTACTTTGCATACTACATGGCTAGTTAGTAAATCCCATTTGTACAAAGGTCTGTGTCCATCAAAAGACACTGTCTGAGCCGATCGAGTCCTGCTTGTACGTACAATATAATATCACAGCATGTAATTCCTTTGTTGTGTAAAGGGGGACGCCATTGAGCCAGAACAGATTCTATCAGCAGCAAGTTCATCAGCCAGTCTCGAAACAAGACTGAATAGAACTGGCTGCCCGGTGTTTTGTTGTATGCAACTTTGCAAGTGAGTGTTTGCTGCAAGTATCAAGGATATCAAAGGGACAAACATCAGTTTAATGGGACAGTATTGCATTTTATTGATGGCTGTTTTTTATTTCAATTGAACATTTTGTTGATAAATTTTATTTTTGGATGGAATAACACCCTTTGCCCCTCCCACCTTTGTGCATGTTAGTCCTGTTGAAATGCAATAAACTGTGATCTGGAGAGAAACGCCACCGTGTCATTATTGGGTAAATGTATATGCTTACACTGAAATTGTGATCTGGTAAAGTTCATAAGAGCTCCCAAAATATATATAAACATACATTTAATCCCCAATCTGTTTCTCTCTCTCTGATGCGCAAGCATCTAATGTCACGCTGTTACACAGCAAACATAAAGCAGTGTTCAGACAATCCAGGATGCCGAAGCCAAGATGAAGATGGCACAATGTATTCATGGCTAAAGCGACACTGACAGATCCACAACCACTGAACAAACCAATGAATGGACACTGATGTTATGAATGGATATCAGTCTCCCCATTGCTCTTTCTCAGTCAGTGTTTGGCATGGCAGAAAATACCTCTTTAATATATGAATGTGTAGTAGAAAAGAGCACTGATGGCTAACAGAGCGACGGACAGCATCATGTTCTTCCTGTTCTCTCCTCTCAGTACCTGCAGCTCCTTTTCTGAAGATAAAACAAAAATGACATCATCATACAGAACTGCTCTTCCCAAAAATTTATTCAATACCAAATGACGCAATGCATCAATACATTTTTGTGATTTATTTCCTATTGTGATGTGTATCCATGTGAAACAAGAAAAAAAAGTAGGGTGGGACTTGATTTAGTTCATCAGGAATTGTTTGGATGGTTGCCGTTTGCTATTGGTCGAGCTCATTTGAGTGACAGATTGTCCCGCCCTCACGCCAGTAAACACGTTGTCAGAGAAGTTGCAAGAGGTAGGGGAAGTTTAAAGATTATGAGGCACATGAATAAAAAATAAAAAAAAGGATGTGAATGTATAAATCATGTAAATTAATCATTTCAAATAAATACTGCAATATTCCTATAAAAAAAACCCAATAATTATTCATTTTGATTTCACGGCTACTTAAAATTCCATAACCCATGGACTAAATATTCATTGTCAGACTGACGCATTTTTACACCCCTAATCTTTCCATAAAAGTGACTTACCATATTTCTGTATTCTGATATTCATTATGGTCATCTCATCTTCAAGGGCGAGCCTGACAGTACATGAAAAGACTCGTTTGCTAAGTTTCTACAGTAGATTAAGCAGCTAAAAGCTTATGTCTGAAGCACAGCGATGTTTATCATCATATTGTCATAACCACCTTTCACTGTCCGAGAGTTGCTCTTTTCTCTGTCTGAACTCTGACCTCTCCAGGTTGTTTTTACAGTGTGATTTGCGCTCTTCAATGCGGTCAATCTAAAGAGAGGGGGGGAAAAAGCATAATTTCAATATGAAAACAGATGTTCATATAGGACTTATCAGTTAATACGTGATAGCACAGACATTCAACATTTTAAATAAATTAAATCTGGGTATAAATGTAGCGTCATCATTCTTCTGTCAGCTGTTCCATACATAGATATACATACAGAATAATTGATCTATGGCTATAAGTTACATACATATCTATGTTTTCATACACATGAAATGGCATAAACGTGCATTACCTCGCTTGCCACACTTATTTTCTCTTTCTTCGTCGTCCTTGATTTACTCATTTTGGAAGGTCTGAAGAATTTAGTGAAGAGAAATCATGGGAATAGTATATACTTCCGCACACAAATCTTTTACTCATCACTCTCTTGCTTGTCGCTCTTTGTCTATAACGAGATTCATACTGCCATCTGCTGTCGAGGGTGAGGGTGACATTTCAACAAACAGGAAAACAGTGGGAGAAAGTATGAAGAACTGACTATGAGAATACTATGAGAGACATCTATAGAATTTTAAGGTAATCAACTAACCTAGATAGTTGTTTTTATTGTTGGCGTTTAATTCAATTTTAATATCCGAATGTTAGTAAGAAGAATAAAAAAAACATATCCTCAAATGCATTTTACTAAAAATCTAAATAAATAAATGCATAAATAAATAAATAAATAAATACTGTAAGTAAAATCAGCACACATTTAAGCTGAAAATCATGAATAATCCTGACAATACACGATAATTATCTGTAATACTTTTATTCTTTTTTTATTTACAGTCCGACAATTATTTTCATCAAAAGTAGCAAGACTAGCCTACAGCAAACACTGTAATGTATTTTTCTTTTGATAATCAGGATGATGTTCCAGATGTGTGACAGGCCTGTCCTGGATGTATTTGTATGTGTGTTTAAATCAAACAAAATAAGACAAACTATAATATTTAAAAACACTGTATTTGTTATATCACATAATCAATAATGCAATTTGTTGAATTGTTGTAGGCTACAATGTTGAAGCTATTAAAGAGATATACAGTCCTGCTACTTTCTACTCAATTTATAAGTAAGTACTCCCACTACCGCCACCAGGGCGGCGACACCAACTAACAGCAACGGGAGTTCAAAGGGCGAGGTGGGAAGCAGGCCCGCCTTTGAAACGACCTCTTCCGAAGATGACGTTGTGTGGTCTTGAGACACGCTAGGCTCATTACTAGATTCAGAAGTATGAGACTCCTCTGACTGTGTGACTGCAGAGTGTGGGAGATGATCTAAAACCTGTGAGATGATTTCAGGTATGGGAAGAGAAGCCATCGTGAAATCTAACGGCTCGGACAGAAGAGGGGTGTGAGTGAAAAATGGCTCAGAATCCACCTCTGTCTCAGTTTCCTCCACAACTGGCTCCTCCACACACATCAGAAGTTCCCCTGTCTGTGGAGGCTTGAGATCTGATTCTGCAGCAGATTCGATCCCCACCAGCTCCCTATCGCTGCAGATCATGCTCAGCACACTGCTCTGAAGGTCTTCTTCATCATCTGACTCCGCCCTCTCGTGGAGCTCCGCCTCTAAGTGGATGATGTCGGAGGTGGAGGAGTGGTTCTCGCTGTGGTCCTCTTGAACTAGAACCATCTCACTGGTTTCTAGACTTCTGAGGTCTGTCTCCATGTCGCTAACAGACGCCCAGGACTCAGCCAGACCTGCGGTCTGCCAGCGGCCCGAACCACTGCTGCTCTCCTCCAGGCTTGAGGTTAGATCCCGGGGAGGGTCGGGCCCCGCAAACTGCCGGTCCTCAGACAGGATGGAAGATCTTTTTCTCCCCTCTGAAAATCTGACTAATGTTCACAGGTTCTGTCTTCAGTGAGTCCTAAAGATGATAGACAGTATTAATTCAGTCATATGTACATAATATGTTGTGAAAAAGAGAGCAAAACATAATATTCAATGAGCAAATAAATAAATGTGGGCCAGGAGTATTTACCAAATCTGACCTCAGCATTTGTGTCCATGACAAATTACAAAGAATTACAAACATCCTTGTCTGTTGTCATGTTTTGATCTATGTATAGGCCAGTAAGCGCATATCTGACTGGCTATGCAGCCTATATATATATCTCCAACTGTTCACATGTCAGATATTTCACATGGCATGACACTCAAAAAAAAATGCTGGGTTGTGTCAACCCAAATTTGGGTCAAATATGGACAAACCCAAATGTTGGGTTAAAAATGTCATTTAAAATTTTAACCCAACTTCAACTTTCACTTTCAACTGTACATTTTTTAATGACATTTTTAACCCAACATTTGGGTTTGTCCATATTTGACCCAAATTTGGGTTGAAACAACCCAGCATTTTTTAGAGTGCAGGATCATGGTTCAGTTCACATAGGACATATCTTACTCTTTTAGGACCAAATTTTATTTACTTTGTCAGATTAATCAATGTCTAAACTCATAAATCTCCCACTGGCACGCTGAAGACGCACTACTGCCATTCATTTAGTGTCCAATCCCGTTAATGAAGTACATAACATGATGGTAAAAGCAGTTCGAGTTTGAACCAGCGCCGCTTCAGTCACAGCACAGTGAAAACATCTGCAGTGTCAACAGTCGGATTGTGAAGAGATAGTAAACTAAAGCCCATCTGCAAGATCAAAGGTCAAAGTGCTTAAAGGGATCAGATGTGCAAGAAATACATGCTGTAGCATTTTAACTTTGACGTCTGACCGAGGCAGCAGAGAAGGCTGAATGTGACCCAGTGGACAGAATGAGAAACAGGAGAGGAAAATGACACAGGTTATACTTTTGTATAAACCTCTTCTAACCAACAGGAATATTTAGTTAAGTATGGCTGAATAGGTCCTTCTATTTCCACTGTAACAAGGCAGTTAAAATAATATGATACTATCCTCATATAAAACAAACTGTGATAGAAAAGATGCTATAGCAACTTATAGCACTGCAGATGTTATAAAAGGGAGTATATCATTTGAAATAATAATAAATAAAAGAACTGTCCAAGCTTACATTCTCATACTACCCATATGGGAAATTTATATAATTGATATGAAGCAACAAATAAAATGCACATGGACTATTTTTTAAGATCGGAAGACAGTAAATTATGGCTTTGTCATTCACTTTTCTGTTAGAGACAGAGAATACACCCAATCATAACCTGTATATGTCATTTGATATTCTGTAAGGGGAGCTATTGAAAACAGATCTTACCTTGTCTGAGCATATAGGGTTTAGTCAGGAAATGAATGCAGACTGAGGCTTGAATAAATACAGAGGAGGGGTCACTGGAGCTCATGGGCTTTACTGCAACAGAATGCTATTCAGCACCTCCCTTTGCCTGTCCCCTATACCCCACCCCCTATCCCATTACATCTGTCCGACTCATGGGGACATGGCAAAGTGGTAAAAACTCATATCGGCCCACTTAACCTTATTCTGGTCCATGACACATTGATTGGTCCCATAGTCCTGTTTGCTTGACATGTATTTGTTTAACAAAGTTAGTTTCTACCTTGTGATAAAGGTTACTGTTATTTTTTTGTTGGGGTTTTTCTTAATTAAACTAGTTAGTTTTTCTTAATTAAACTTTCACAATGACCTTGAGCAGAATTTCATCACTTTTAAATTATTTATGAAATCAATTCCCCTTGAGTCCAAATGTTTCATTTTTCAATTGTCCATTTTCCATTTCATATTATGTCTGCAATTTTATCATTTAAAACTTTTGGGTGAAACGGTTTGATTTTATTATTCATTATTTTGTCAAAGGTTCAAAATAAAAAGCCCTATACGCGCACTGAGATCTGATTGGTTCCCGGAGAGGAAACGCGCGTCATGTGACGTATGTGTCATCATTGACTGAGAATCAGCTGATCCTTCCAGTCTATTTTCACGACTCTGACACTGTCACGATCGACTACTTTCATATAATTTAGTGCGTTTTTAAATCTTTAGGCTTTTCCTAAAATATCCTAACGTCTTCATAAATATAAGACGTCTTTCCTTTGTCGCGACACGAGCTTTTTCTGTCGGTGGAGTTTAAAATCCTCTTACAGCAGCAGCAGCAGCAGCAGTCATGGCGCTCAGCGATGCCGACGTCCAGAAGCAGGTGAAAACTCGTTCAAATGCATCATTTAATCTTCATTACAGCATACCACTATAGAAAGATTAATCATTCAGTGCTTTGATAAATGCATTGTTTTTTGACGAGCCTGACAGGAGCATCGTGATATAACAAGACGATGTGGCCTTCAAGGTTGTTCGTCATTTATTCATTAGACACGCGCTAGCATCACGAGACCTGTCTCTATATGATATGAATACATTTAAATGGGTGTATTAAAGTGAATTGTTGTATATGGAAACACGCACATGTGCATAATGGATCATTAAGGTAAAATTAAATCAATCATCCCCAAGGCAAATGCATTAAAGTGGTGTGATGAAAAATATCAAATAATATGTATCACAAGATACAGAATGCAGATGATGCAAAATATGAAGATGTAGGATGTTCTGCATGGTAATAGCATTCATGAAACCTACTAAACACACACACTAGACAGACACATTCCACATCCATGTGATGAGGCCACGAGAAGCAGCTCTTATTGCTACTGTAAACTTGTTTAATCATATTTAGGATTATTTGTTTTGATAAAGAAAATGCATGTGCCTGCATTTACAGTTTAATTCTGATTTACACTGATTCCAGGTTCCATTAAAGGCTTTTCCCCATTGATATTAAATTGTTCTCCTATCGTTTTCCATTTCTTCCAGATCAAGCACATGATGGCTTTCATTGAGCAGGAAGCCAATGAAAAAGCAGAGGAGATTGATGCAAAGGTCATTTTTGTTTAGCTTTAAATTATTCCATTAGAACAATGCAATGTTATAGTGGAAATGGTGTAAATATACTGATATGATAAGTGACACCCCCTGCAGGCAGAGGAGGAGTTCAACATTGAGAAAGGTCGGCTGGTTCAGACCCAGCGTCTGAAGATTATGGAGTATTATGAGAAGAAGGAGAAGCAGATCGAACAGCAGAAAAAAATGTGAGTGTGACTTCCTCTAACCTAAGCCACTTGACGGCCAAATCATGGAAATTCCCAGTTTCCTCAAAATCTGTTACTCAAACAAGCGTCTCATGTTGTAAAGCGGTTTCAAATCATTTTATTATTTATGAAATGATCTGATTGTGAATTCTTTGTCCCTAATAATGTTTTAATTTTTTGCTTCCTCTCCACAGTCAAATGTCCAACCTAATGAACCAGGCCAGACTGAAGGTCCTGAAGGCCCGTGATGACATGATTTCGGTTAGTTCATGTTCTCTTTTTTGGCACATCAAATCTTAAACAAAATATAGGGTGGGAGTTTCTGTTGTCTGTCTATGCAGCAGTTTTAATTCTGTGCTCTTTAGGATTTGCTGAACGACGCACGTCAACGACTAGCGAATGTAGCCAGAGATCCATCCAGATACGCTGCTTTGATGGACGGACTTATCCTGCAGGTGAGCAATATATAATACATAGTGTAGCAAATCAGCTCTGTCAAAGACTTTCTGTGAGTCTTATGCTCTAATATTCTCATGTTTCAGGGTTTTTACCAACTCCTGGAACCCAAAGTGACCATCCGTTGCCGCAAACAGGATGTGGGCATAGTGCAGGTCTGTGGATGTATATTCAATGACAACTGAAACCTTTAAAATAAACTTGATCTGAAAAAAATATATAAAAAAAATCAAACTTATTGTAGCTAGTTGCCAAGACAACATTTCTCATTTTCATTTAGTTTAACTTGATGTACTTAGTAACTAAAATACAAATAAATATTATTACAAAACTAAATAGAATTGTTTTATGTGATATTGCAATTTTGCGCTCAAGTTAAATTTGCAACTTTGGATGGAAACACAGCTACTGATATAAAAAAAAAACACTGAAAAGCAAAATTTGTCATTTACATTTATTCATTTAGCAGACACTTTTTTTTCAAAGTGACTTAAAAATGTTTTGTTAGGCTGCTGTGCAGAGAAACATCCCCATCTACAAGGCAGCTGTGAAGGACAATCTTGAAGTGCGCATTGACCAGGACCACTTCCTCTCTCCAGAAATGTGAGCATCTACGCTTCCTAAGCAGTTGCTCATTTATAAAATTAGCCTAAACAATGTTAGCTCTCTTTTTTTATCTTTGTAATGAAAGTGTGTGTGTTTTTCTGTGTAGCTCTGGTGGTATTGAGCTGTATAATACTGATGGGAGGATCAAAGTGTCCAACACTCTGGAGAGCAGGCTGGACCTCATGGCACAACAGGTATACAGCATTTGGGCTGAGAAGATATTAAAAGTAATGTGTTATTATATTGTTACTCCCTAAAAAAGTACCTAATTGCGTTACTTGGTTACTATTATTGGAAAGTAATGTTACGTTACTTTTGCATTACTTTTTTTCACCTGGGCTGGGCTTGGTTTTTTGTTTTTTAATTCTATTTCTATTTTTGGCAAACGTCAAGGCCCTTTCACACCAAAATGAAATGATGCAGGAGAAGAAAGTTCAACACTCTTACTTTAGCAATAATAACAAAAAAAGTAAACACAAATGTGATGTTTAACTAAAGTCATTATTGCTTATGGTTGAATTGGATCATCGAAGGTCAGCAGCAAAGACATTGGTTAATAAAGGCAAGGCAAGTCTATTTATATAGCACATTTCATACACAGTGGTAATTCAAAGTACTGTACATAGAAAAGGAGTTAAAATAGTCAGAACATATACATAAGAAATAAAAATATCTTTCATAAGAAATAAAAATAACACTAAGTTCAGTCCAGGGCATCCCAAGTGGGATTAAATGGATAAATTATGAATTATTTAGCATTTTAATTGTTGTAGGTTTACTAAATAGTTTAGTGTTTTTATTCATTTTGAGGAGTACTGAATCTGTTTTTGTGCAAGTGAGATGAGTGAATGCATGTTCACATTTATTTTTGAACTACAATAACCATCATGTTCACACAACGCACACAACGCCTCTGCATTTTACTCCCGATTTCTCTCAACATGGGGACAGGAAGAGGTGTCAGACAATAAATGTGAAAAATAAAGTAACTTGCGTTACTTATTTGAAAAAGTAACTTTTGCATTACTTTACTAGTTACTTGAAAAACGTAATCTGATTACTTAACTCGCATTTCTTGTAATGCGTTACCACCAACACTGAGAAGCAGTGTTAAATAAATGCTAGAATTTTGAGTTGATTTTGATTTCTTTTCAGATGATGCCTGAAATCCGAGTTGTCCTGTTTGGTGCAAACCAGAATCGCAAGTTCATGGACTGATTCTCATTGATATAGGAACCCTTTTAGAACCACGGCGGATCGCCATTGTTTGATGTTGTATTTTATTTTCAATCTGATGTTAATGACTCCATTCCTGTGTGTGTGTGTCTGTCTGTATTTAAGAAAATATCATGTGTATGTGTGTGTTCTGTATGTGATGATTCATTATTGCTGTAAAAAATAGTGTTTTGATTGGCTGCTGGATCTCCGGTCCTGAACATCTTGTGTTTGATTCCGAATGCAGCTGGAATATAACATGTTTATGTTTACAGAAAGGTAAAAACTTAAACTGATGTAGAAATTCCATGAAATTCCAAAGCTCTCATTAGTTTGCAAACTGGACCTGATAACCATTTAGACGACAGCTACATCTTGAACATCCCACAAAATGGTGACACAGAGTTGACTATTACAATCTGTTCAGTTGAATTTTATTTGCTGTCCTTTACTGTGGTGCAGAGCATGACTTGTATATCAGAACCAAACGTGTCTGTTAACACTGCAAAGATTATATTGATGTGAAAATGACACAATGAAAAACAATATAGACCAGATCTTCTCCCACTGTGTTCTTACTGAGTCTATTGTGTGGATGGTAAATGTCAGTCATTTGGGGAATGTCATAATCAGAAGGGTTTGCTGAAGGCTCTTATTCTACGAGTCATTTAAGATTTCACAGTATGTCACATGCTCTATTGTCGTCACATTCTCAACATGTGCTGTCCTTCAGATTGAGGAACTTAACATGCAGAAACAAGGCAGCTGAAATACATGCTCTCTGAGTGTAAGACATATAGCAGGGAACAAAAAGGGAGTAATGAGTCAAATAAACTTGAAGGTAAGGGAGTTCTTTGTTATTTATAATCAATAGTAATATTTTAAGGTATGCTGTTTTCTTATTGCTGAGGTTTTCTTTATTAGAAATGTCAATTTGATTATTGGAAAGGCTAGGGGTAAAGCAACCATATTAAAATAATATTAATCATACTAAGGAAATAGTACGGAAGTGTTTTGCATTCACTTGAAGAAAATTAGGTGAGATAATTAAGTCATTAATTCAGAAAAACAGTGCAAAAACGTTTTTCCATGAAAAATTATCTCGTAATTCTGAGATAATTAACTCGAGTCGATTTTTTTTCTTCAAGTGAATGCAATACGCTTCCGTAAAATAATGAGATCTAACATAACCTGTGTTGAATATAATGATAATTATGATGTAGGTTACATTTTGATCATGTACATAATAATAATGCTTATTGTTTATTAATAAAATTTATGTTTAAAGATTGGTTTTGAACAAAGCGACTTAAAATGCAGCAGTAAGTGAATTTAGACCCTTTTATGCATTTCGCAGAATGACTGCAAATAAATTAAGTTGACATTAGACTACTGTCCTGACCTTTAACAAGGGATAGATCTGATTAAGACGTTAAATATAGGAAAAGGACAAAAATAGACAAGTTAATACTTGCATCTAAACCATTCAAATAAGAAAACAATTTGATTTAAATGTTTAGCAAGACGCATAAGAGAATCTCCAGATTGCAGCTATATGAACTTGAGACTTCGAGCTTTTAGTTTAATTTTGTATATCAACACAATCATATCCAATGCAAAGTGAAATGTGGTTTAGGTGCAAATTGCACAGTACAAAAGAATGAAGAACCATCAAACACATTTGATAAAGACAAATCACTTTAAAAAAAAAACTAACAAGCATAGTTTGTCTCAAGCATAATCACTCTCTCTTGTCTCAGGATCTCTGTACGAGCATGAGGCGTCTCTTCTGGTGTATCTTCAGCAGGGCAGCTCTGATCATGCTGATGTTACTGTGTATCAGAGAGTGTAATCCAATGCCAGACCCCCATCAAAGGGATCTGATGCTGAAGCAGGAGATCTCCCAGCAAGTAGGGGGCAGTGTGGAGCTCACAACGGCTGAACTGCAGTTGGATTCAATCCTACACCAGCTAAAGCTGAAGGAAATGGTTTATTCACCTTTCCCACCTGCCAATCACTTCTTCAAAGTGCGGCACATCGTGCAAAAAAGCCCTGTCTTCAAGCTACTACAGAAAATGCCAAAGGGTAAAAAATGATTATATGTTTGGGACGTGTGATTTATAAGCATAATGTATAAGTGCATCGATGTCTTGGGCGGCAATTATTTAAATGAGGAATATTGTGACGTGTTCGTTCCCGGAAGAAAACTCAAGGCTACAATGGAGGAGTTTTAAGAAAGTTCAGAAACAGTGCACACTGATACAGAGAAGAACTCCCTTTGGAGTGACAGTGCTTTCAAACTTGGCAGACCCTTTTCATGCCCAAACAGCAACATTACACACTAAAGAATGTAAAAACCAGATAATAGGATCCCTTTAAGGTTAAGCTGTAGGGTAGGGTTAGGGTTAGGGTTTACGATTTGTTGTAACCGTGTAGGCAATCAGCACTGTGATTGACATGACCAATAAAATCTCTGAAAGTTTGCGCTGAAATGTTTAGAAAAAATAAATAAAACAATTTGGGGCTTATCTGTCCTTCAGATGACAAAATGACTCTGTGCCTTACAGGTGCTGTCCTTCACATCCACAGCTCCGCTATGGTGAGTGTGGAATGGCTGGTGCTGAATGCGACATACAGGCCTCATTGTTACATCTGCTTCACGTGGGACGGGTCACTGAAGTTCCTTTTCTCTACTTTTATGCCCTTTCCACGTTTTGGATGCTTTGTCTGGAAACGGCTAGACCTGCTGAGGGCCAGCCTCAGTGATGTCACTGCCTTTGATAACAGGTGATCAAACTTATTTCAACATCAGGCATAAAATAAACACTGGTACAAAAATGGCAGTGGCCATTCAGGATATGTTATTGCACTGAAAAGCATCATTTGTTTGCAAATGCCACAAATAAATGTTTACTGTAAGTATGGCTTTAGTGGCAGTTTGACAGATATATATACAGGTCCTTCTCAAAAAATTAGCATATTGTGATAAAGTTCATTATTATCCATAATGTAATGATAAAAATTAAACTTTCATATATTTTAGATTCATTGCACACCAACTGAAATATTTCAGGTCTTTTATTGTTTTAATACTGATGATTTTGGCATACAGCTCATGAAAACCCAAAATTCCTGTCTCAAAAAATTAGCATATTTCATCCGACCAGTGTTTTTAATACAAAAAACAAAGTCAACCTTCAAATAATTATGTTCAGTTATGCACTCAATAGTCAATACTTGGTCGGGAATCCTTTTTCAGAAATGACTGCTTCAATGCGGCGTGGCATGGAGGCAATCAGCCTGTGGCACTGCTGAGGTGTTATGGAGGCCCAGGATGCTTCGATAGCGGCCTTAAGCTCATCCAGAGTGTTGGGTCTTGCGTCTCTCAACTTTCTCTTCACGATATCCCACAGATTCTCTATGGGGTTCAGGTCAGGAGAGCTGGCAGGCCAATTGAGCACAGTAATACCATGGTCAGTAAACCTTTTACCAGTGGTTTTGGCACTGTGAGCAGGTGCCAGGTCGTGCTGAAAAATGAAATCTTCATCTCCATAAAGCTTTTCAGCAGATGGAAGCATGAAGTGCTCCAAAATCTCCTGATAGCTAGCTGCATTGACCCTGCCCTTGATAAAACACAGTGCACCAACACCAGCAGCTGACATGGCACCCCAGACCATCACTGACTGTGGGTACTTGACACTGGACTTCAGGCATTTTGGCATTTCCTTCTCCCCAGTCTTCCTCCAGACTCTGGCACCTTGATTTCCGAATGACATGCAAAACTCATGGGTTTTCATGAGCTGTATGCCAAAATCATCAGTATTAAAACAATAAAAGACCTGAAATATTTCAGTTGGTGTGCAATGAATCTAAAATATATGAAAGTTTAATTTTTATCATTACATTATGGAAAATAATTAACTTTATCACAATATGCTAATTTTTTTAGAAGGACCTGTATATATATATGTACCAAGTTTTGTCATGAAACTCTAGATGGCGCAGGCTGATGGGTCCCTAATGTAACTGTTCATATTTATATTGTTAACTACATGCCACAAGCTGATTGGTTCATGTCACATTTGCAGCCAATTAACTTGCTGCTCAGCATTTCAATAGCTGGTTAGCATTTACTATAGCAGTTTGCACTGCACTCTTATCAGAGTTCCTCAGAAACCCTCCATCTTCCCCAGCTCCACCTGCCTAGAACTGCTACGGGTCATTTTAGATATGCTATCTGTTCTGAAGCAGTGTGTCTTACGTGCTCACATCAGCATATTATGTATTGGCAGTAGCAAGTTCCTGTACTTGCTCTGCAGCAGCAGCAACATTAATCTACCACAACAGGAATAATCAATGGCAGCACTGTGTGTGTGTGTGTGTGTGTGTCCTAATATATTCATATTTAATTATAACCAGTTCCAAAACCAACAAACTGAAAATAGACTAATTACATTAATTCAATTTCTCAGTTTAATGCGGAATCTTACACTCTTCACGGAAGACCCGGAGACGTCTTATCCAACACAAGATGCAGCATGGGACAGGTTCGAGAAGATTTTTATGGCTCTGTCTGGGCTGATCAACTATGCACCTGTTTTTAAGGACTACATTTACGAGGCTCTGACGGAGCTTTACAAAGATAACATCATGTACGTGGAGATGAGGGTCGGACAGTCCAAGGTTTGCGACTGTTAAACCACATTACAATATTGAGTTTATACACTGTGTAATCTCTTGGATGAAAAATTCAACTAATTTGTGAACAGATTGCATGTTTTACCTTAAAGTGCCTCTATTTTTCTATTTTAAATTTTGCTATTTGCTGTCTGTCACTCATCAGTTCATTGCACTCAGCTGTTTCCCATCACCTTGTTAATTCTGTGTGTATATATATACCCTGTCTGTTTTAGTGTTTGTCACGGAGTTGTTGTTTTATGTCCTCACACCTCTGTGCCCTGCCTTTGCCTGAGGCTTGTTTGTGTTTTATGTTTTGGACTCCCTTTTGGGATTTTGAACCTTGCCTGGACTGGATTGTGAGTACGGATTACCCTGGGTTTACCGGATTACCCAGGGAGGGCGGACCCTGCACCTGTGTCTCCGGAGAGGATGGCCACCGTCAAGCCAGTGTCTGTTCCTGAGCCGGAGCGGTGTCTGCTGTTCCTGAGCCGGAGCCGGTGTCTGCTGTTCCTGAGCCGGAGCCGGTGTCTGCTGTTCCTGAGCCGGAGCCGGTGTCTGCTGTTCCTGAGCCGGAGCCGGTGTCTGCTGTTCCTGAGCCGGAGCCGGTGTCTGCTGTTCCTGAGCCGGAGCAGTGTCTGCTGTTCCTGAGCCGGAGCCGGTGTCTGCTGTTCCTGAGCCGGAGCCGGTGTCTGCTGTTCCTGAGCCGGAGCCGGTGTCTGGTGTTCCTGAGCCGGAGCCGGTGTCTGCTGTTCCTGAGCCGGAGCGGTGTCTGCTGTTCCTGAGCCGGAGCCGGTGTCTGCTGTTCCTGAGCCGGAGCCGGTGTCTGCTGTTCCTGAGCCGGAGCCGGTGTCTGCTGTTCCTGAGCCGGAGCCGGTGTCTGCTGTTCCTGAGCCGGAGCCGGTGTCTGCTGTTCCTGAGCCGGAGCCGGTGTCTGCTGTTCCTGAGCCGGAGCCGGTGTCTGCTGTTCCTGAGCCGGAGCCGGTGTCTGCTGTTCTTGAGCCGGAGCCGGTGTCTGCTGTTCCTGAGCCGGAGCCGGTGTCTGCTGTTCCTGAGCCGGAGCCGGTGTCTGCTGTTCCTGAGCCGGAGCCGGTGTCTGCTGTTCCTGAGCCGGAGCCGGTGTCTGCTGTTCCTGAGCCGGAGCCGGTGTCTGCTGTTCCTGAGCCGGAGCCGGTGTCTGCTGTTCCTGAGCCGGAGCCGGTGTCTGCTGTTCCTGAGCCGGAGCCGGTGTCTGCTGTTCCTGAGCCGGAGCCGGTGTCTGCTGTTCCTGAGCCGGAGCCGGTGTCTGCTGTTCTTGAGCCGGTGTCTGTTCCTGTGCTTGAGCCATGGTCGCCCGAGGGGCCTTCAAGTCAAGTCAAATATATTTATATAGCGCTTTTCACAATACAGATTGTATCAAAGCTGCTTTACAGTATCAATCAAAACAACTTAACAGTGTTTGTTTATTACTGGAAAAAGACATCCAAGTTTGGTAGAGCTGATCAGTGGTATGATGGGTCATTTAGTTTGAATATCCCCAACTGAGCAAGCCAAAGGCAACAGAAAGGGGCCTTCACCGCCCTGGCCGACCCGAGGGGCCTTCACCGCCCTGGCCGACCCGAGGGGCCTTCACCGCCCTGGCCGACCCGAGGGGCCTTCACCGCCCTGGCCCTTCACCGCCCTGGCCGACCCGAGGGGCCTTCACCGCCCTGGCCGACCCGAGGGGCCTTCACCGCCCTGGCCCTTCACCGCCCTGGCCGACCCGAGGGGCCTTCACCGCCCTGGCCCTTCACCGCCCTGGCCGACCCGAGGGGCCTTCACCGCCCTGGCCCTTCACCGCCCTGGCCGACCCGAGGGGCCTTCACCGCCCTGGCCGCCTGATGGGTCGTCTTCTTCGCCTTGGCCACCCGATGGACTTTCTGTTTCGCCCTGGCCGCTGGCTAAACCATCACCCCCTGTTTCTGTTCCCTTCCATGGACCTGGCCCCCCATCCCTCCCCCTGATCCTCCACCGTTCCACCTCCCTCCTGGACTCTTGTTTTGTTTGTTTTTTGTGGGTCTTGGAGCGTCTGGTAGCCGCTCCGTAGAGGGGGGGTTATGTCACAGTGTCTGGTTTGTGTTCCCTGGGTTGTCACCAGAGGTCCTCGTTCTCACGGTGTCTTTCACGTTTGATTTCATTTCCCAGCATTCTGTCTGTCACTCATCAGTTCGTTGCACTCAGGTGTTTCCCATCACCTTGTTAGTTCTGTGTGTGTGTATATACCCTGACTGTTTTAGTGTTTGTCACGGAGTCGTTGTTTTATGTCCTCACACTTCTGTGCCCTGCCTTTGCCTGAGGCTTGTTTGTGTTTTATGTTTTGGACTGCCTTTTGGGATTTTGTTTATTTTATATTGTCCTGAAAACCAACTATATTGTAAAATGATATTATGTTTAGGTGTATGAACTGGATGGCACTACTCATGACAGAGCGTGGTCTCTGGAGGTCTACAGAAACATCACTGAGCTGTTCAGAGCAAATCATTCAGACTTCATAGGAACTCGTATAATCTTCACCGTCCACAGGTAAAACTACATTACATTCAATATGCTCTGTTGTTCCCTTCCCTGTTTTTTCCCACGAACAGATTAAATAATCCAAATACATTTACCAACCATTCCAAAATAATAATTAAATATTACTTCTGATGTAAAGAATTTGTATATCTGTTGCCTGCAAGGGTTGTAACACTAATGAAACATGTTTGTTCAATTTTATGTTTTAAAATGCTCTTTTTTACAACCATTAAAGAATTACAGCCTTAAGCCAAATGGCATTTTATACAGTGTTTTTCAAGAGTGTACCTTTTTGGTTAATTTAATTCACTCAAATTAATGATTACTGGTTTTAAAAACAAAAAAAGAAATGGCATTACATTTTTTTTTCAATTATGATGGCACTAGACTAAAGGGGTGACATTTCTGATTATGGATGAGATTATGGATAATAATGCTTCCTTAAAACATCAACTAGAAATTATAAAAGCAAAGAAACCAATGTCATAAATTAATGCAAAGTAGGATGAAACATTTTAGTGAACTCTCAGTTCAAAAAGATGATTTATATTGTCTAGGATTTTGTTTTGACAGGAGGTTTAATATACTTACTTTTCTGCTGATTTGAATGCACACACAGGAATCTTTATGTATATCAAGTGAAGGGGGCAGTGCAAGAGGCCATTGAAATGCAGCGAAAATATCCAGACATCGTCGCTGGATTTGACCTGGTAATCTCACCCTTGACCTAAATTAGGCTACAATCCATAGCCATGCCACCAGATATTTTAAAATTATGCTTAAGTTCTTCTTCACAAGGAAATTGGGCTTGATCAGGACCCTGCACGTAACAATAGTATTACTTTTCTCTGATTTGATCAATTTATTGCTGTAGGTAGGTCGTGAAGACACTGGAAGATCTATCTGGTACTTTCGAGAAGCCTTGTCACTCATTTCAGAGATGGAAACACAACTACCTTTCTTTTTCCATGCTGGAGAAACAGGTCAGTATGTGTACTTAGTCCATGTTGTCTGTCAGGCCTTGTCTTTCTAAAGCTGTATGTTCTCAGTTCTCCTTGTGTTTCGTTTTCCAGTTTCTGAGTTAATTGTATTTTGATATAGTGATGAGAGAAACGAAGCTTTTCGAAATCACAAACACAAATTCTCGCCCCGAATTACTGGTTCGAATTTTGAAAGCAAATTTTCTCAAAGGTTTCGAGGCTTGTTTCGAAAAAGCCCATCACTATTTTGATATTACTTTAATTAACATCTGCATTTGGATCCATCTCCCCCGAGTCTCCGAGTTCACCACATTAGACTATGGGTGTTTGCTTTTAGATTTGGATGGTACGGATGTGGACAGGAACGTTTTAGACGCTTTGTTGTTTAACACCAGCCGCATTGGACATGGCTTTGCGCTGGTACATCATCCTTTGGCCAAGCAGCTCTCCAGGACGAGAGGGGTGGCAGTGGAGTTGTGTCCCATTTCCAACCAGGTATATTCAAATAAAATTTGTTGTACTTCGCATGGTATTTGGACAGACTTAGCAGAATTATAGCAGTGTTTTGTTTTTCTCCAGGTGCTAAAGCTAGTCTCGGATCTGCGAAACCACCCCGCTGCGGCACTAATGTCAGACGGTCATCCCATAGTGGTGAGTTCTGATGATCCCACCTTATTCGGGACCACTGGGCTCTCCTATGATTTCTACCAGGCCTTTGTGGGTATTGGAGGACTGAGCGCAAACCTGGGCACTCTGAAGGAGCTTGCGATGAATTCAATCAGGTGCAGATTTATTCATACACTTTCATTTGAGAAATTTCACTTATGTAGAAGATAAATTTAAGGTTGCATTTTCCCCCTTTTTAACAGGTACAGTTCCTTGTCACCACAACTACAGGACAAAGCTTTGACGATATGGCAGGAAAAGTGGAATAAGTTCGTAGCAGATAATTCATAACCATGACAAACAGAAGAGGACTATTTTTTTTTTACTATTACCGAGCTAACAGGAAAAGTTTTCAATCCTTTGGCTAACATTCTGGCAAGCTTCTCACAAACCGATGAACAAACGTTCTTCCAGTAATGTTAATAGAACGTTCGTTCAAAGTTCTCTGGTCTTTAATCATTTTCTCAAAACGTGACCAAAAAAACATTTATACATCGTTTTAGGGTTACACTTTATTTCGACTCCACTTTAGATATTCTACTGACTAGAAGTAAAAACTTATTCTACTAACCCTAAGAGTTAGTTGACATATAGTTGCAAAGTTACTTACAATTCAGTTCGTAGAAGTGGACCATCGCAATAAAACATTTGACTGTTACCCATTTTGGTTGGATGTTCGTCAAACATATTTTAAATGTTATGGAATGTTTAGAGAACATTCAAAAGTAACCTTCCCATAATGTTTGCAATTTGATAAAATGGAATGTTCCCTTATTGTCTATGTTCAGAGAACATTCAGAAATAACATTTTCCCAACTTAATGGGAATGTTAGTGAAAAGTTTTTAGAACAGATTTTGTTAGCTGGGTAGTTACCTTATAAAACTAGGGGGGTTTCAAATGAAAAATAAAAAATGAGGAATAAAAAATTGTGCAGAAGGCCTGACTAAATGACTATTATTATTATTATTTGACATACTACTTTGACCAAGTTTAGTCAGTGAGGTTAATACAAAGTGTCCTGCAATTCAACAGCATTTATATTTGAACATTTAAACACAGATGTCTGGTGTGGCTCCCTTGCCAAGTTCTGTTAGTACTTGCTGACATTCCTCTTTACCACCATAAACAATAAAAAACTGTATTAAACCATATACTGTATATCAAGAACTTGTTCATGTTTACAAATTTTTTTATATATATATATTTTTTTAAAGAAGTCTCTTATGCTCACCAAGCCATTTATTTAGCATTATTCTGAGTTTAAATATTATTACCATTTTATCCTATCCTATTTATTGTCTATCCCATGGTTCTGCAGGAGAAGGCGAGACTCTGCAGGATCTGCCATTATTGGACAAACTGATTAATCCAGGTGTGCCTGATTATTGTTACTGAGGCCAGGCACACCTGGATTAATCAGTTTGTCCAATAATGGCAGACAGGAAACAAAAGAGCTGGCTGAAGTTCAGGAAGTAGTGCAGCTGTGCATAAAGCCAATTTGACTGTCGTCGTAGAAGTCCCACTGCAGGACTGTGAGTCAAATCTTCTGACACTGCCAGAAATTCGTCGGAGGTAAGATTTGATCACAACGGTCATCGGCTGTCGGTGAACATGTCAAACTAACCATCAAAGACTTCAGATTTTAAGGAGGATTCTTTTAGGATTTGTAAAAATGGTCTCAGACGGCCAAATCGTGGCCAAAATCGCACAGTGTGCACCCGGCTTAAGGGCAGGTAAAAGATGGAAAAAAAATGTTTTTTTTTTGGTTATTCCTTTAATAGACACTGATATTTTGTGACAACATGCACCTTCGAGAGCTGTTAGGAAGACTACTTAGAAACATGAAACAATTTCTAAAAATAATGAACATACAATGATTTCATAACGAATCAAACTTACATCCATCCATCGATTTTCTTAAAAATAACCTACTCTTGTACTGAAAGTTCAACATTTCATTTAAATCCTCTTTTATTCTATAGTTGAAATTTGACAATGTATTCCTGCTCGTGTTTTTTATTTACATAGAACCTTACTCCTGAAAAACTGAAACTGACACTTATTTATCTGAGTGGTATATTGAAAAGGACGTATAGGTTTACATTGATTTAGTAAAGTTTCTGTAAACTATGTAGAGCCAAATAATACACTAATTATGTTAATATTAAGTTAAGTTAATATTTCAGTAATTTAACAGCACATTCGCATATTCACAAATCTCTGATGTCCGTTAACAGTCACATGACATGCAGGTTAACAGACACAAATTTTAATCTTTATTTAGTTGAGCGTTTTATTTTGATTGTTTTATTTTAAAATTATTTATATAAGGATGCACGACTTGGCCAAAAAATAAATACATTTGAATTATTTTGTCATATATTACGATTTCTATTTGAACTCTGAAAATCATTCTTTTTCTCTCTAATCCTCTTTCTGAGTATCAGTTATATTTTTTATTTCTCATCAGATATAATATTTTTGTGCCATTTTTAGCACCTAAATTCTTTGTTTCTCCAATGTGCTCCAACATGTCAGCTGCGTTTATCTAAATTGATTATATGTTGCGTTTCAAAAATCCTGAATTACTTGTTTTATCCTCCAGTGCTGGTTTCTGCATTCCTGAATAAAAACGTTGTGTACGTTCTGCTCAGCACTGATCTCCAGACAGCGTTTGGTGTCTCGGTTCTGTATGGCCTGTCCCTGAAAATCAAACAAGATGAAGAAAATGTTTTCATGCAATGAAATATATTGTGATATACCACAGTATTCTCTCAGTATTTGGGGTTTGTTCACCTGTTTGAAGTCCCAGTACATGTGTTTTTGTTTTTCAGTGTCTGAACACCAGGACAGCTCTGGAAACCTGCCTAAGCCGGGATCAATTAGACAGCGCTTCCGACCGTGTAAAAGGGTCGGCAGGGGATAAGCAAATATCTCACCACTTGCTGTATAGTAAAATACCTGTGTGAGAAGAGAATAAAGTATAAAATATTCTCAAATATTCCTCAAAAATACAGAGAAGAGAAGAGAAGAGAAGAGAAGAGAAGAGAAGAGAAGAGAAGAGAAGAGAAGAGAAGAGAAGAGAAGAGAAGAGAAGAGAAGAGAAGAGAAGAGAAGAGATTATACCTGGGAGGAATAGACATGACATGGATATAAAATGGGAGTGTTCTCCTCAGATGATCCCTTATCCAAACATAAACTTGTTTGCAGATCATTAATAAGCTGTGTGATAGAGATAATAAGGACATTATATTAAACCTCTCTTATATAAAACTCATTAATTTGTTCATTCAATCAATCAATCTCTTTATTTGTCCCCATAGCAAGATTTGTTTGCAGACTATCAGGTAGGCATTATATCATACACCACACAAAGAACCTTCAAACATACTGGTAAACACACACCAATACACTTAACACATAATTCCCCATACCCCACACCTTACTACCGATTAAATTAGGCATACGAGACCAGCTGAGCATCCTGCCTATTTACCTTACATGTTTAAAAACTTAATTGCTTGAGGCACAAATTAAGATTTAGATCTATTTTTGGTAAATAGAGGGAGGCAGTATCGTCGCCCAGATGGCAGCAGTTCATAGTGAACCATGTCACTCACCACTCCATAACCAAGTAAATCATTCCTAGGATGTAATGCCGTATAGACATTTTCCAGATACCATTTGAATGGTTTGCATTTCAGCCTCTCTCTCAGTCTCTTTCTCTCTGAAACATCACCGATGTCTATCCCATGGTTCTGTGGGAAAAGAAGAGAACAGATCATAAATCTAATGAAGAGCCAAGGCAATTTAACATTTCAAACCTCAAAACCTTTAGTCACACATCTCGGTTTACTTTAATGGTCTCAAACCGAACCTGACAAAATCAACACATCAAAACTCCTAAAACTGGTCTTGAACATCCAGAATTTGTGTGACTGAATCTTTTCATGAGATCTACCTGTACGGGGACACCCCAGGCGATGTGGACATTTTTCTTGTATTCGTCCATCCAAACTTCTGCCACTCTGAGGGCATTTCTCTTCATTACACCACTAAGGTCAGACATGTAGGGTTTGTGCGCCCTTTCAATGTGGGCAACTTTAGAGCAGGGAACAATCTCTATACTTCCTCCACACAGCCACACCTGAGCCGAGAAAAATCAACACTGAATATAGTATAATATATAGAGTTTAATATAATATAATTCAGTAGAATGATCATGGGCTTTACCCGTATTCCTAATTCAACATTCTCTCCTCCGTACACCTGCATCCCTCCATCCAGAGTCCCAATCTCACCGAAGAACAGACGATCAACCACAAGTATTCCCATTACAGAGGGACTCCTGGAGAACAGGCGGAGAGAACGGATTTAATAGAGCACAAGCAAGATCAGCTCAACAGAACGATTGTCAGCGTGAAACAGCTTTCATACAACTTAAACTTAGAGGCCATATGATACTATTTTAAAAGGTAGTTACTTTGTTTATTGGGTGTACTAGAATAGTTATCATGCTTTAATGTTCAAATTTTTTTTCCGCATATTCCCCTTTATTCCCTGTCTGTCAGACACACTCTGATATCTACAAAGCACCTCCTTCCGAAAAGCCCAGAGTGCTCTGATTGGCCGGCTCACCCAGTGCGCTGTGATTGGCCGAGCGTGTGTCAGATTTGTAATGCCCCATCCCATAATCGTGTCTCACCTTTTTTCTTTATACACCTTATAGAGTGGTGCAGGTATGACGTCAGAGCCCGGAAGACTAATTCGCAGCTGGTTCCCTCAAGATTTTCCAATGAGGTTTTGTAATGGGGATTTTTTAATTTATGAGTAAAATAAAGCCTGTGGCAAATATAAGTTGACGATACTTTGACGTTTTGTTCTACAACGTAAATTACACAAACCCCATTATAAAAACCCTTAAGAAAATCTCAAAGGAACCTGTCGTGAATTAGTCTTCTGGGTTATACCTGCACTACTCGATGTAGAGCTGCGCCATGACAGGTATGAAAGTCAATTGTGACAGACGTTTACAGAAGTTATATCTGGACTTCGATCGATGCATTTTGGGCAGGTCTGGAGCAGCGTTTTCTGTTAGATGGAATAAATACCTTTTGTGGAAAACTTTCCAGATCTTATACATGCACTAACAGATGCATTACACACTAAAGAGTCACATCTTAAACACAATATTAGACAAAATACACACTCACTTTCCTGGCTGTGAAGGGTCTTTTTGATCGTACCACTTCTGTGGGAAAGCCACGTACATGCACCAGAGAGACCAATCAAAACCATGAGCAGAGGCAGGATTGTTTATCACTTCCAAGTCATAGCAATTCACTCTGTCAAACACTGGGCTCAGGACCAGCGTGCGATCAGCCTGGATACGTGCAAGCAGAGGCTCCGCCCTAAAAGTGAGAGAGTACTTGAGAAAATGTCATTTCATTACACTGTTATTGTGTTCCGTTGTCTGTGTCTGTGGTGGTTGTTCACAAGTGTTGTCATTGTTAACTAAAATTAAAGCTATTCAAATCATTTTCGTTAATAGAAATAGAGCTGAAATACAATAAAATGTAAACATAACAAGATTACTAAAATTACACACCATTTGACATGGACCTCAATATGGGCGTCCAAGATGGCAACCACATCTCCGGTGGCAGCCTCCCAGCCTGAGATTCTGGCCTGGGACAGGCCTTTCTGCTCTGGATGGATCACCATCTTCACCAGGCCTGGGTGCTTCTCATTGATGGAGCCAACATAAACATTCAGCTGTGTCTTCAGCTCTTCTGTGGAAGACAGAACATCCAGAATGACTAGATCAGTGTGTTTACAATATGCATCTGAGACTAAGATTTGATGAGGTTTTGAGAGAAACAAACCATTTCTGCTGTGGTCGTCCACCAGTATGATATCTTTGAGCAGGTGGGCTGGAGTTCTGTTGATGATGCTGCAAACGGCTCTTTGAATGACAGACAGAGCCTCATCCAGATAAATCAGTACCACACTGATGGTGGGCAGATTGTGCGGATATTCACGGCCAATGCATCTACAGAACAATGACGAAAGGAAAATTGATGAATCCATCAAGAACGTCAGAGCGTTTCCATGAACGGCTGAAACTCACCTGTGGTCTAGAGTGTCCGGCAGCTCCCGGTCCAGAGGCATCTGGTCACTGAGGAAGGCATTATAGCCGTATTTCTGAAAGAGATCCTGAGCCTTCCTCTGGTCGTCCTCAGTAAGTTCCACAGTCCATTTCTTGAAGAGATCAGAGTTTGGAAACAGGTTCTTTGTTGGCTTCTTTACTGGTTTCTTCTCAGTTCTTATTTTGAGGCTTTTCTCTTCTGCAAAAATGTTTGTGTAAGTCAATAAAATTTGTTAGAACTTTTTACTCTAAACCAGCGAAGTTGAAACCTTAAAGCTCATATTAACAGATTTTTGTTGTTTGATCTATTTGAAAATCATTGTCTACAATCACTTTAAATTACATTAATAGAATCCAACCAAGTTTCTTCAAAACAGTGATTTAAATAATATTGTGTATGACAATTGTTATGTAATTTTTAAAAATTCATTTAAAAAGAGATATCCCAGTCATAGTGGCATTGTAACAGCTGGTTTCATTTTTTTAAAGCACTAAATTGCATTGCTGCCGGAAAACTTTTGCATGATGCATTGCATATATATCAAGACAGACAGACAGACAGAAATATCTTATTTTATGTTCCACAGAAGAAGAAAAAAACATATAGTTTTGAATGACATAAGGTTGAGTAAATTATGAATTTCCATTTTTGGGTGAACTAAAAGAAATAAATAGAGTCAATTTTGGTTTCCTGACAACTTTAAAGAGCGCTTAAAGGGTAATATGTAAAACAACAGGTAAACAAATCATTTTTGTCAAATTTCATTACAAAACATATTAGAAACTCACCAACAGCGTATAAATGAGCCTCCAGTTTGTCCAGCTTGTTGAGGAGAAGTGCGCTGTGTAACGAGAAATTCTGCTGGACTTGGTGAAGCTGCTTCTCTTGAGTTTGGATTTCCCACTTGAAAGAACTCATATAGAGAAACACCACAGCAAAAGACAAGACTGGAAACAAACTCTTCACACTGCTAATTCTCATGATGATCAGAACGGCAAAATCAAGTTTTCCTTCTTCAGGTACCAGTTAGTCTGTGGGCACAGCCCATGTTAGATTTTGTGACACTAATGTTTGCTGAGTGTTTTTTTAGTTTGCTGGTCTTTATCACTCTAACATAATCACATTAATCTTGGAGGAGACCAGGACATTGAATCCTGGTTAAACACTTCAAAATATTCACTTGACCAAACTGTCTTAACCTCAATGATATCATTCAGCAAAATGAACCAGTCTGACATTACAGTCCTTTAACTTAATTTTCTCTTGTCATGTGTTTTTGATTGATTTTGATTTAGCCTAAATGATTACAGAAGGCACTTGTTACACCAATAACTATTTTATGTATTTTTTTTATTTATTGAGAAGCACCCACATAAAGTTCACCAAACTAGGAAAAGTCATAGATATCTTATTTTAAGTCAAAATAGGCACACAGTGAGAGTATTCCCAAAGAGATTATCACCTGTTGCAGTTTTGAGTATTCACAAAACCTGCAGCATTGAAAGACTTGGATGCTGCAATAATATAAGTCAACAAAGAGTTGACTTATATTATTGTAACATAATTTATGAAGAAACACCCTGCCTCTGCAAACAAGACTTCTTACAATTTACACAGGCTATTTAATTAATATTAAAGGCTTTGTTGGCAGTTAGTCTGAAACCGCAGTGCTGTGTGAGCTGGTTTTCAGTTTTATTTGCATAGCACATTCAATAATGTTTCAAAGAATATAGCCGTATATTCTCCACCCCAGATGACTGCGGTAAGGACAGCTTCCCTATTGTTCCCCTCTCCTTCATGGCTTGTTTTGGCAACTAGAGGGAGACATGGCTTGAGCGTTCACTTAAAGGGGTCATATAATGCCATTTTTGTACAAGCTAGTATGATTCTTTAGGGTCTAAATTAAAAGTTATATATATATGTAATATACTTTAATTAAAAATTCTCATTAGTATTGTAAGAAAACACTTATTTTACTTGGTCAAAAACAGCTCTGTTTTCAGCACGCTGTTTCAGTGCATATGACTTTAAATGATAATGAGCTTTGCTCACCCCGCCTCTCTGTTCTGTGTGTACACCGTTTGTAACACAATAACACAATAACCATAACGTGTTGTTCAGTATAAACGTGGGATTATGAATTATATTGAGGACATCATACATAGAAAACATGCCGTAATGTACCCTAAGTGTAAACCTTAGACGCATTCATTGTGAAGCGTGCAGCTAGCGATTTGCAAAGATTAATATAAATATAATATTAATATAAGTTTAATAAAACGTTACACTCACTTCAGTTGTTCTAGAGGTTCAGCAGGAACACGAATAGCTGGTACCGATCCTTTTTTCATGAGCAGCTTCTTAGCAAAACCAGGTTTATACAGACGCTCGTTTATAAAGCAGTCTGGTGAGAAATGATTCGCGCAAACATGAGAGCATTGACGTTGATCGTGTGGAATATTCCCTTCGAAAACAAACTCAGCCACTGCGTCTTCAGCGGTTCGGATTTAGGAACATTAAAATGACTGCTGTGTTCGTTATTACACACAAGAACAGAACACCACAGTCGCTTAGACGCCATTCTGCTCATAGACAGTGCTCCAGCATATCAACAATGACTGCGCCGGTCCGCGCGGACTATGATTGACAGCTCGCTCACAAGCGAGGGCGGGTCTGTGTAGAAACGATGCTGTCAATCAACAATCATGGGAGGGGCTTCCGAGCGTGTGATGTCACAAAATCGAACGGCTCAATTTGAGGCAGGGGAAAACATATAAGGAGATTAAAACAAAAATACTGGATGGATTTTTATCATTTTATGATGGTTGTGTACAGGCACTGCCAACACACATTTCAGTACAATCAACTTGTAAAAGTGCATGTACCATTATATGACCCCTTTAAGACAGGCGCTCCGAAATCGCCCCCATACCCTCATTCACTATTCCCTACATTAGTCCACTAATATATATATATATGTACTGTATATCACTTCAGGGAGTGAATGAAAACGAGTGAGCAAATTCAGATTTTAGCATATTATAGTCTTTAATGTTTATCAAAAAATGCATATTTACAGAGCTAAAACACACCACACAAAAGACATTTAAAAATATTACACTGACAACAAAAAATAATTTATTTCTTACTGTAAGTAAGGGATGAAAGGCCTTAAAATTCTGGACAAATTTCAGTACTTTGAAAATAGACTTCTTACCATTTTTTTTTCTCTGCCATGGAAACCTAAAGATGTGCAGCTTCTCATTATATAGTTTCTTTAAAACTAGTCTGTTTAATTCACAGCAGCATTTTGGTGAAGGGGTTTGATTCGAGCCCGACGGGAAAGTCCTAAACGCAGCCCCTGTCCAGGAGACTTCATAGGTGTATTCTGAGACGCACCGGGACTCCGGCCAACCAGACCTGGAAATGGAGTTAGAAAGAATTTACAACAGGACCACAAATACAGCACTTTTTCTGTTTTTTTGCCAGTCAAAATTGACAACTTTGCATCGATGATTTCAGCCTGTAGTCTCACCAGGGGGATTCCACTTAGGCAATTTGCCCCCTGCAGGACTGGAGCAGAGAGCAGGTTTAGAGATAGGTGGAGTATTTGGTGTCTTCTTCAGTCCAGACACAGGAGCAGCTGGACTCCGACAGATCGCTGGGCTGGGAGCTGTCAGAAAGAGAGAGATGTTACGTGTTAGTGTGGCATGTCTTTCATCGGACTGTAAAATGTAGGGTGTTCACACTTAGCAGGTTTGGTTCAATTAAAATGAACTCTGGTGCGATTGTTCTGTTAGTGTGGTTCATTTGAATGACTGTGAACGCTGCAGAACCCTGGTGCGCACCAGACAAGTGGACTGAGACCCATGAAAAGGTGGATCTCGCTCCGCTTCCAAACGAACTCTGGTACAGTTCGACAGAAATATAAACGCAACACGGACCAAAGCCATCTAAACTAGCCAAAACCAGGACCTGATGTCACAAGATGCGACCCCTAAAAAGGACAGAATACTCAAGCATACCTTTTTTTCTCATCATAGGAGAGAAAATGCTTCTCTTTACAGTTCAGTATAGGCTTCAGAAATGCTGTCTACTTGCAGCAGATCTCGGTTTGGGTGTGTGACGGAGGGATTCCTCGCACTATTTTGACTCCCTCAAACAAACTCTTCACGAGTTCTCAGCTGGTAAAAATACCATGTACACACACATACAATGAGCGCATTTAGCCCAGCACACAGCATTGTTTTGGATGTTCTGTAAGTTTTGTCGCAAAATATATGTTAGAAAAGCTGTTTTTTGTTTTGTATCTAGGTTCAGTGTTAAAAATGACAGTAAGGTTTGCCACAAAATATATGTCGTTTTTTGTTTTGTTTTGTACCTTTAGTTTTGGTGTTAAAAATGACAGTGTGAACCAGGACTAAATGTATGATTTTCTCTTTTGGTCCAGACCAAAAGAACCAAGAGAAACTAACTACAAGTGTGAACACACTCTTAAGAGCAGAAAAAAGTACCTGAGGTTTTAGCTTTTGAGGCTTTCGTGGGCTTTTTGTCTTTCTTTTCCTTCTTGTCCTTCACAGGAGGTGGTGCCTTTTTTTCTGTCTTTAGTTTCACCACCTTTATCTTCTTCACCGTGAATGTCTCGTCTTCACTTTCATCTTCTTCAGTGAAGTCTGCATCACTCTCCGAATCTGCAACCGGAACAACCATAAATAAATGCCCACATTTCGAATCAGTAGTATTAAATTTCATCATGAAAACACTGAAAACATGTGCAGCAGAGGCCAGTCCAGGTCCATGTGACTTTAAAAAGTATCTATTATGCTTTTTAATATGTTCAACTTTCTCTATTGTTCACAATATTCCTCATTTAAATAATTCCTGCCCAAAGCATACGCAAAATAAAGGAACGAGGCCTGGTTCAGTTAATCAGTAGTGTTGAAACTCGCAGTCATGGTAAGGAGTGTGACATTTCCCAAACACACTCGAAGTGGTTGACCAATCACAACACACTGGTCCAGTCGACCAATCAGAGCACATTGTGCTTTTCAAGAGGAGGGTCTTCATAAAGAAAGGAACTAAACAGAGCGTTACTGACAGACTGGAAAAAGAGGTGCTACAACAATGTCAAACATGTGATTTTCTTTTTACATTCCAGCATGAAAACATTGCTCTATTAGACCCCAAAAACAACATTTAAGACTTTGTAAAAATTATTACTTTGCCTCATTAATTAAGTGAAGGTCCTCAGATTACCTGGTGTGTTTTGCGGCTGGTAGTCCTCATCAACTTTGTTGTCCTTCTCCTTCAGTGGTTTGCTCTGCTCTTCTGAGGCATCAGTCTGTTTGGAAACATTGGTAGTGGAGGCATCCATGCTGATCAAATTCAGCCCTGAAAACAAAGACAATAATAAACACCTGATAGGCACACATTTATAGAAAATATAACATTTGTTCTCTTCTTTCTGATTTTTTTTACCCTTTGAAATTTCAATTTTGTAAACATCAATAGTTCATATCTGCATAATGACAAGCCTGCATTACCTAAACTTCTGCCATCAATGCAACAATTTGACAGCACAGGAGGAAAATCTGGATGGGGATGACTGTCGTCTACTGTACAAAATCAAGCACAGAGTTTTGTTTAGAGAATAGACAAAGGTTTTTGCATGGAAATGTCAAATAAAGCTGCATAAATATGTACAAATAATCATAAAAATATAGAAGAGAAGAGATAATCAGTTTGTGACCAGTAAAAAGACAAAATTACTTGTTTTTACCTAAATGGCTGGCATCAGCACTGCAGTGTATCAGAACAGGTGGAGAACATTGAGCAGGCTGAGACACGTCACAATCATCTGCAGAACACAAAAAGACAATAAATAACAGTAAAATACAGCTTTGCACTTCATGAATGAGGGAAATTAGTATTTAGACCAGCAGAATATTCACCTGTTTTGGTTGTAGGCTCTCCATCTTGTGTTCCTGGAGAGTTTAGCAATGACAATGTTAGAGCTGTCTCCAAATCTCTGTCATAAAGTTTATCATCCAGAGACGTCCTGAAATAACGCAACAGTAAAGGGTCAATGGTGTCATTACATACACTCAGTGGACTGTGGTACATTAATACTTTTCTGTGAGTGAAATGTGTTTTGAAAAGGCAAAAAAAGCTTTTTGTAACCTCTTCCTGCTTCCTGAGCTGGTGAGAATAACAACTTCATTTGGAGATGCACTTGTAGTCTTGTCTTGGTTTCTCTCCGAAACAGCCGTTCGAGCTTTTTTGGGAGGAGGTTTCACACAGGTAAAGTCCTCATCTGTCACATAAATCATGTAAACATCTTTATAGGTTCTAAGTGATTTTGAAGTGATATCCTTAAAGCAAATCAGATGTCTCACCATCATCGTCTTGGAAGACTGAGTAGTTAACAGCTTTCCTATTTCTGATGACAGGTAGAAAACAGTTTGCATCAAAGAGGACACTGACTTTCCAGATTTTTGAACTCACGGTGATTGATTATGAAAATATCAGTAAGTAACAGGTCATCACGAAAAACAAAGAGCAACAGCTGTCATACAGATGCAAGCACATATGGAAAGTGACAAGACAACACTAATCTAAGGCACTGATTAACTCATTAAACGTTATATAACGTTAATACGCACCTGGAAGGTCTGTCCATAATTTAGTGAAAAAAGAGATAATAAAATCGCACTTTATGCGCTATGAACACTGACAGTACTACCGTGTTTTTCTACTACCTTTCGTGATATCTATTGTTCAAGTTAAAAATATAATGGGCAATTTTAGAAAGTCTGTATGTATATCATTTTGTTTTGATGTGAGCTGAGCGGAGCTGAGGCAGGCACAGTCCCGCCTGAAAACAAACTATGGAAATCTACCTGAATATACGAATTTGCAATTCACTATAAGCGTGTCTACCGTTGTGTTTCCAGTTCAACACAAAGTAAGTGATTAAAATATAATAGTAGTTTTCAATTATTATATGGTCTTAAAACCTCGACGAAACTTGTTTTAATTGGTACAAGCTTAGTGCGTTTTATAAAAATGTCGAATCTGCGGATACGATTCTAAGCGTGGACGCGCAGATCACGTCACATGGAAAAAAATATGTTTTTTCTATCTTTTGATTTAACTTATTTATTTTTGCTGTTTATCATAGTGTACCCCCATGATGTATTTGTAAATCTTAATAATAATAATAATAATAATGATAAATAATTATAATAATTAGCTATTTATGTTAGATGTTAATAACCTGATGATTATTTGTTTATTTAACAATATATAACGTTGCATCCTCTCTTAGTAAAGGATTTCAAATAGTTTAGGATTACTTCACAGAATATAGGCTATTTTGGTAATAAATAAATAAATAAATAAATAAAAAGTTTGAGATAATGATAGACTTTTGCAATATTAGCCTAACAGCAGATTTAGACTGAACCAACCATAAGACCTCCATTGAAATTTTACATCAGAAACTTCTCTTGAGTAAAATAAAAATGTAGCCCACTACAAATTTCTTATAAATTACGTAACTCAAATTACCTTTTTAAAAATTTACATAAGAAACTGTAAAATGTCATTTTTCAAAACATGTCAAAACATGCTGCTCTCAAATCAGCTACAAAATCTAAATCCTCTTTCTAGTAGAGCTTTAACATAACCAGGTCATGGTGTAACCTAAAGGTGGGCTCTCTGTAAGGCCTTTCCTTCCAAAAATAACCAAAGTGCAGCCTTTGACATTGGAAACAAAACAGAATGTGGAAAGGTTTATTCTTGGAGACTCAGATTTCAGATTGATTCTGAGTGTTCATCATTCCCATCTAATGACAGGAACCTGAGATGTTAAACCAGATAGCTTTCCACTGAGTTCAGTCAAACAAATCTCACAGTCCAGTGACCAAAAGGTGATAAACAGATGATATTGTCCGAATTAACTCACTTTTCTGCAAAGATTATTTTTCTTTTTCTCTTTGAAAATGTCACACTTTTTTGTGTTTGCCTTTCATTGTGTTTATGTCATAGCTTACTGTTTATTGCACATTAAAAGAATTAAAAAAAAACGAACTTACTTTCTAATTTTACTGCAAGACGAATAAGACACAAATAAATCACAGAACATATTTTCTTTAATCATGAAAAAACTTTTATTTGTTTAAAACGAGTAAAACGGGTATTGCCTATAACATTTCCCTGCACATCTAACATTTAAAGCATCCATATAAATACCATAAATAAAACATATGTAATAATTAAATAAATAAATACTTTCTTGGTTGACAGTTGTTATCCACGGGTGGTGTCCAGCACCAAAGACAAATTCATGGGGGCAGGTGAAAAAAAAACAACGCAGGTTCTTCAGATTTGGTGGGATGCAGATATTAAAAAGCCTAAAGAATCTTCAGATCTATGTGAATTTGATTTTTAATATATGTCCTTTAAAAGATTTATTTATGACCATTGATGAAAATATGGAGTCAGTCACACTCTTACGTTGGTGGGTCCACAGTCACCTGCATGGAGGATCAAGATGGTCTATCCGACAATTGCTGAAATCCGGGGACTGCCGGGGCTTGAGTCGTGAAGAAGGTCCCAAGGGTCATCATCGGATGGGGAAACTAGGGTTTCTCTGGAGATGTTTTGTCCCTCCGATGGCTCAAAGTCCAAGTCCGCATCGTCCTCTTGAGCAGCTCTGGAGTCTGACTCCTCTCCGTACCGGAGCGCGTTCAGCGGGTCTGACGGATTCACCTGACGGTTCCTCCGCTCCCGGTGCTGCAGGCGCTCCAGTGGGACAGTGTTCTTCTCTGATAAGAAGAGAGATGACTGAGGGAGGTTTTGTCCAGCTATGAACACCTGTTTTGCCCCATCCAGGTTAAGCAGTATGCCATGCTTGGTGGAGTAGTACACGTCACGATTGTTTTCCAAAAGTGTGTGGTGAAAAAGACAATCTTCTTTATTGCAGACCGTCTAAAGACATAAAAAAAATATACCAATAGTAAAATAACAAATCCAAAGAAGGCAAAGTGGCACGGCTATTATTATGTACCAAGACGTATAAGGCCCATTCACACCAAGAACTATAACGATAACTATAACGATAACAATTGACCGTTGCCACATTTCCGGGTTTCTCACAAGCAGAAGTCATCATAGTAGGGTACACTTCTATAGTGGTGAATGAGAGACTACATTAAATATATTTTTCATGTTCCCATTTGCTCAAATAACAAAAAAGAAAAACTCCATAATAGTGTTTCGCAACTTTCAAAAGAGGGGAAAAAATAGAGAGAGATTGTTAACGGCAGTCGGAAGAGAGATGTCAATTTTGATGTCACTCCCACAGCGGCTCAAAAAGAAAGGCTATACCCTCAAAGCTGTGTTATAACTAGTTTGTTCGTTCTGAAAGTGATTCCAACTTTTCTCTGTGCCATTATGGTTATAGTTGTGGTGTGGACTCTGCTATTCTTTTATAGGCTATTGGAACGATTTTCAGAATAATATCTTTATCTCGTTATAGTTCTGATCCTTGGTGTGAACAGGCCTTATGGCTATTAATAATGATCTGTGTGTGTAACTTACATAAGATTAGCCAATGCCTTACTTTTTATACTTTTTTTTATTACCTTTTTCAACTTAAATGCATTTGATTAAAAACTTACAGATGTAAAAAGGGTCCCTCCTGCATCCATGCACAAAAATCGGTTGCTTTTCACTCCAAATATTGCCAGACGGTCTCTGCTCTCTGCCTTCAATAAAATTACACCTGTTGAAATGCAGGATTTAAAGAAGATTAAACTGGGGAGATATAAAGGACAGTGTTTTGATATGAAAAAAAAATGTTTTATTTAATCATCTTTGCTCAGACTGGTGTAGTTTGACTTTTATTTTACTGGTATTAATATCCTAAATATCGGTGGCATCATCTTTATGCTGATGAAAAACATTAGGTATAGGCTATACTCACTGAAGGACCCCCGGTTTGTAGTTTTGCGCACATGTCCGTTCGGGCTGATCTCCAAGTAGAAGTTGTTTAAGTCTGAAGTTGTCTGAAGGTGGATGAATCTCCGCGGGTTCCCCCAGTTGGAGCCCAGGAGAGGAGAAGGGTTGGGGGCAGCATCCGCAGGTCTGAAGCCCTGGAAAGCTGTGAACCACAGCGCAAGGACGGAGGAGTGCAGCATGTGCAGGTTGGAAAGTGTGCAACGCATCTTCACAGAGCGCAGAGTATCGATGCGTAAAACCAGTGTGCAGAGCTGAAGAGGTTGTGATGCGTAAAAGTTTGTGAGCGTGGCTATTTAAACGCATCCTGTGCCACTCCTCGCCATCCTTTACGCAACACTCGCCCCCAGAGCCAGAGGATGTGAGGGGGCGGCTTCAACATGTCCACCTTGTTATGAAGGTAATTGACATGCAAACCATAATTGGTTTGTCAATTTGCCACAAATTTGACGTTCTATGTGTCTTAACTCATGGGACATAAGGATACAAAGTACCTCTCGGCTCATTTCAGTTGTTATTTTGCATGTGAGAATCATTTGGTGGCCTCCAAATGTTTCTCAAATGTTAAATAAGATGTATAACTTTATGTAGGCTTACGTTTATTTATATAGGCTATTTAAGATTCTCTAGCCTATGAATTGACTTCTCTGCACGATCAGTAGGCTGAACGGACAGTTTTAAGTCGCTGTGGATAAAAGCGTCCGCTGAATGAATAAATGTAAATGTAATGTAAATGTAGTATGACCCCAATCTGAGCTTCCTCGTGTTGACCAGCAGAGGGAACATGTGCTTCATTCAAGAACAGAACAGGGACCGATTCAGATGGTCCAAACATGAACATAACTGTGTAGAATATAAAAAGATATAACAACAACAATAATAATCATAATAGAATACATCGAATTTTTCAGTATATAGCAACAGAAGTGGCCAAAATTGATGTCCGGCCTGAGAAAATTTAAATTGTGTTCCTTTGTTAAACATTTTTTTGAATTTCGTAAAGATTTTATAAGCATTGCTTAGTTGTCCTTGGATTCAATTGTTTTTTTGTGTGTGTGTGTGTGTGTGTGTGTGTGTGTGTGTGTGTGTGTGTGTGTGTGTGTGTGTGTGTGTGTGTGTGTGTGTGTGTGTGTGTGTGTGTGTGTGTGTGTGTGTTATGATAACGCAATGAAACATGACAAAATGTGCGGACATCATTTTTGGTCATACAAAGAAATGATGAACACATGCAAAAACGAAATTGCCAAAAACATATTAATAACTGATTATGTTGGGGTCAATGTATGCTTTTTCCTGTGAGTTTTTTGTTTTCTAAAATAGTAAAATAAAACCTTTAGTTGAAGTTTGCCTCTTTTTTTTTTTTTTTTGCCAAATAATTTTGTCAGATAAATACCTTAACCAAGTTTAGTGTTTTGTTCCTCCCTCATATTTAAAATATCCTCATATTTTGATGATTTATTCAAAATTATAGGGTCATTATGACTAATTTCCCCTCCAGATATCACTTTTGGTCACTATAGTCTAATACTTAAACTTGTTTTTCTTTCTATTATTCTTTATCATATTTTCATTCCTTAAATACTTTATTCTTTTTATATTTTATTATAATAATTTATATTTTAGAATTCCAAAAATGGAAAACAAACAGGAACAATTTGTGGAAACCAAACAGGAACAATTTGTGAAGAAAATAAAGGAACTAGGCTTGGATAAGGCCAAGAAATTTAATCTAAAAAAAAGTAAACATTCCATACTAACATTCAAATAATATATATATATATGTATATATATATATATATATATATATATAAACAGATTTACAGATAAATTGTATTACTCTAAAGCTTAAATTTATACATATAAATCAGACAAAAATTCAAATAACCATGACAGGGAAGAGGTTTATGAATACTTGCGAGTAGTTTATTGAACTGTTTCATGTTGTATAAATGATCCTGTATGAGTGTGACATCCTGACAGCATGACTGGAGTGGCAATTATTTCTAGAAAAGAATCAGTTCTGACTGCTCACTGTACTTGCTACTTTGAGCATATAATGTGAAACAAATACACACACATATGAAAAAAAGAAAAAAAAAAGAAAATAGTTTTATTAACATCTGGAACATGATTATACTGCTGTGCACAGCACATACGTAGAAAAGTAAAGGAAAAAAATATTTTTCAATAAATCTGTATTTATACATAGCATCAGCGCTTGTTTTTAGAAACACATGATTATGTCCTCAGTTTTCTGTCAAAAATAATTGCAAGAAATCTTAACTAAGGCAAGGGTGAGAGATGTGTTTACAAAGAGGAGCGGACAGAAACACAAAACAGCCACACAAAATCCTGGATTGTACTAATGTGTGTGTGTATATATATATATATATATATATATATATATATATATATATATATATATATATATATATATATATATATATATATATGTCCCTAAAGAATATCTATATGTCAAAACCTGCTAAGGGGTAATAATGGAACAAGTAATTTTTAACTAATATTTACAACAGGATCTGCATTTTCATGGGTTTAAATAAAATATTTTTCTTATAGGAGACAATAAAAATAACTTTGTGCATCAAAACCACTCCTTTCCTGGTAAAAAAAAAAAAAAAAGAAGAAAAAGAACTTGGTTTTCAAAAGTCAATGAATTTGCGACAGCTGAATGTAACATTTTGGACAAGCCAAACATCTCAGTCTCTGAGTTACAAAATAAACTTCATTCAGTAAAATAAGTATAACACAAAAAGCATTTTGAACGTCTCCAGCACGTTTTATAATAACCCAAACACCCCTCATGCACATTATCACGTCCGTCAATAACTTAGGCTGGCTGTCGGTTGGAATATTCTAACTAAAAATATGGACATAAAACACTCATGGGCATCAATCACTTCACTGAATAAATAATTATCAGCTTACAATTCCACATCATTTTAATATCCCGACATCGATGTCTGTCAAAAAATAATGTACAATACACTAGTGTTTACTAGAAGCAGAGGTCCAGCGAGTCACGCATTTCCGGGAAAACCCACACTACCGGATGTTTTGACTACGTCATCGCTGTCCGAGAAGAAGGAGAAAATGACGGCATGAGCGGCTTCAACATGCTGTCTGTCAGAGACAATAACGTACATAATACATTACGCATGTGAGTATACATTTGTTCTTCCCTCGCTGAAATTGAATCGGAATGATCAGGGAACCGAGTGAAATCTTCACACTGCATGCTAAAGAGAATAAACGCCAATCCAATTGAAAAACTTCACACGGGTTAGTGAACATTGACTTTGACATTGTTCAAGGTTAATTCCTGACGGAAACAGGAAGTTGTACGTTATATTTTGACGGACATTTTTTAATGCACAAACTAGCATTCTGATTCTGACATTACTGATTTGAATATGTTCAATAATTTTCTACTCTTGACTTCTTGATCTTTTTTTCATAAATTTGGCAATAGATGAATTGTATATTATAAACTTGACAGGTGATTTTTATAAAATGTAGTTTGATCACTATCTTCTCATTTGAATTATCAAAGTTTGATACAATTTTGTTTAATTTTCCAATAAAATATTCATTTTTACATGAATTGTTACATTTAATTATCCCATAGCAGATTTGGACTCATATCCTTTCTTATTTTCCTTTATCTAATTTGTCTGTTTACCCTTTAACAAATTGAAGTAGCTTATGCATTGAAGTAGCTATGTAATGTGCTAGTGACAAAAAAAGAAGAAGAAAAAAATCCAGAAATCACTCTAAATGATTAATGACCCCCCTCAGACACCGGGTTCTATCCTCTCACTGTAACAGGATCAGCCACACAAAAGCCATTTCAAAACAAAAACACTGCGAAACCAAGAACTGGCATCCCATTGTAATGCCCAAAGCCTCCCTCCATATGTGAGGAGGATTCAGACGGTGACAGCTTGCAGTCATTCATGCACATACGTTTTTCTCATGAGCGTTAAGAGTCCAGTCTACCAGGAAACTGGTGTCTATATTCTATGCCCAATAAACATTTTTACAGCTGTTGCTATAAATCCAAGCGACATACATCAGCAGATGAGAAGGCTCCGATTCCCAAATGTTCACGCACATCGCTCATTCTTCAGTCATAGAAAAAAAGGCTCAGTGGGGTTCTATATAAAACCCTAGGGTTCTTGACTCAATTTTAAAGCCAAAAAAGTTCTATATAAGGAGAAATGTCTTAAATGATTGCATAATACTTTCATAATTAATATGTTATTTTCATATTTTTCTAGTGATAAAGTATGTTTAAAATCTGTTTCATTTAAAAAAAATGTAATTGAAAATGAATTAAAACATTCATAAAATAATCCATGATGGAACCCCTAAAAGGTTCTATAAGCGCTTACAGAATCCTTTAAGGTTCTATATAGAACCTTTTCTTCTAAGAGTGTGGTGTTGTCACAATCAGGACACAAATTAAAGAAACACTCCCTGATTTCACTCCCCTATTCTTAACGCTTCATTAGTGCTCAAGACATTACAACACATTCAGAAGACATACTGTATTAAAATAGATTTATAGGTTGACCATGCAGTATAGTTTGCTAAAATGATTAATCATTGATCTTTATTGAATCAATTAATCTTAAAATAAGGTTCTAATGAAGCCAAAATGTTAGCTTATCCACTGACATCATTAAATGTGTATGAAAAGCTATTAAATAGTGACATTTATGTCTTATAAAGGTGTTTTATTGTTTTTGTAGACTCACAGTGATTTGAATTCCGAGGCACATCAGCTAAATACAGTCCTCAATGGCACAGCAGAAAAAAACTGAAGAAATGTGCTAATGTACAAGTAATGACTGAATGCCTTTAACATCTTTTAACAGATGAGACCACAAAACAAGCAGCGTGGCATAGGCAAGAATTATTAGGCATTTTTGTCTCCCTAAAGTATTGCGTCAGTCCTGCAGAGGTCTGTCCTGATATATTCACTGCGCTAGAGGAAGGAGCCAGTTCAATTTTTAAAGTGCCCCATTATGCTTCTTTTTAATATGACTTTTTATGCAGTGTTTAATATAGCTGTTTGTCAATGTAAAGGGTCTGCAAAGTTTTAAAGATTACAGTGCATGACAAATAAAGTTATTGTCTCCCAAAAGAAAGAATCGATTCTGAACTGCATGAAACAAGTCGGAAGTAATTCGTCTCACTTCATGTTACATATCTATGTAACAAATTTGCATAATGCCAGCCTATGGTCATCATTGGCTGCCTGTGAACGACATCTACATTGACCTGCCCTAAAACACTGCTATAGCTGAGACTGGAGGAGTTTGGTTTGTTTTGTCGACATGTCGAGAAGATGATGTTTTTTGCGCTGTGAAAGCAAATCCACTTTGCATAAACTTCCAAAGGATGAGGACTCAGGCTCGAATTTATACAGGAAAACCGACGCCATCGTTACTGTATGTTTCACTGCATCAATCGCTGAGGAAGCCTCCGGAGATGAAATTCAGATATAGTAATGGGCGTTTAGTTTCCAACACCTGCTGTAAGCAGTGGACCAATCACAACAGACTGGGCTATCTGATCAATCACAGCAGAATAGACCAATAACAACAGACTGGGCCGTCTGACCAATCAGAGTAGAGTAGACTAATCACAACAGACTGGGCCGTCTGACCAATCAGAGCAGAGCAGGCTCTCGGAAAGGAGGGGTTTAGAGAGAATCAATCTTCGAATTAACCGTTTTGAGACTGGGGGAAATGAGGTGATGCTGTAATGTATATAATGAGAATATTAAAGTGTTTTTTGACCTTGGATGCATGTAAACTTGGTGCAGGAATCTCCAAAACAAAATTAGGAACCATTAAAATTGCATATGGGGCACTTTAATAACCCAATAACTTCAATAAGGTCATATCACTAATGGATCACTAATAGGGATTGTGTTGGATTTGGCTGATTCGTGGTGATCTGAAGAGTTTGACATTGAGATAAAATCACAAAGCCTGTCTTCAGATGCTTAAAGTAAACATGAACCTATTTTACTTCTGTAGTTTTACTTTTTCTGAGTGAATATTTGGAATAATGTAGACCAATAAATAATCGTGCACAGACCAGGAACGGGCATGGAAAAAGTAAATATGGACGTTTTTGAGGAGCAGGAAAGAACTCAGGATATGTCGGCGTCAATAGCCTCGTGCCGACATATACTGTGCTTCGGGAGACCCGAGTTTGAGTCCCGGCTCGCGGACCTTTCCTGATCCCTTCCCCCTATCTCTCTCGCACTCTCTCCTATCATAATAAAAAGACAAAAACAGCAAAAATGAATCTTAAAAAAAAGAAAGAAATCAGGATCCAAATAAATGCTATCACACAATAATGGACTTGTATTAAGTGATATTGGAATAATGAGAAAAGGAAACGAGACCTTGGTCGGGCATTTTCGACCTGTTCAACTCTTGTGCATAGCTACGACCTTGGACTAAAGTTGGATGGAAAACCGGAAAGAACCCTTGTGCTACAGGAATCTCAAGGCTTCTGGGCACCGTGGCTTTTACAAGACTGTCTATGTGCGAGAGGGACGTCAACAGCGGGGCCTCTGCTCAGGTATTCCACCCCCACCCACGAGGACTCACATACTTCAAACAGATTGAACAAACAACCAGGCCATGGTGTCCCATAAGTCTTTCTAAAATAGTGTCATTCCTTTTGATTTCCCTTTAAGGCAAGACAGCCAAGGTGAATAGGGAAAAAATAACTAATAGATTGCACCATACTTCCCAAGCTGGTGACATTAAGAACTGCAAACATTTTGTGTATTACAAGTTTTCTGAAAGTTTTTAACTTTCAGAAACACTGCATTAAGCCAGGTTTTTAAAATTCTTGTTTCATTTTGTTGACGTATTAGAGATAAAGGTTTTTACAGAGGGGAATTTGTGCATATTTTTTGTCAAAAAATATTTTCACCATGTTTTTATGAATAAAATCAGGCAAAATATATATGACCGAAACCCTTTGTAAAAACCTTCAGAATACAGTTAGGAATAAAACTGTAAAGTTAAGCCCAAAGTATACTTCCTTTTTGTTTATGGCAAGCCGTTTTAGCTCAATATGTTCCCAGCGTTACCCATCATAAAGTAAAAATGCAATTACGACGAGTTGCTGGGAACATTTTAAGCTAAAACGGCTATTTTTATTTTTATATTTTTTACGAGTGACGCAAATTTCGTCACCACAATAGTAAGCTTTCTGCCCGACTTTTGTAACCAGTTGCACATGTGCATTGAATTTGTTTTGCACTAATCAGTTGTCCCAAAAGGTGGCAACAATGGCCCGGCCGTTGTTTCACAGTATAAAAAACTAAACTAAAGAGACGAAACAACAACTACAAAATACCGGAGACTGCAACAACAACAGATGCCCGCATTGACAAGCGCTTGTGTGAGGGGGTTAAGAGATAGCCACACCTTTAGTTTAAAAGAATACAAAGACATTTTTAATCGGTCATAACTTCAGGAGAAAAATAGCACAGACACTGGACAAAGATGAAACTTTCTAGAGCGCACGAGTCGACCGCCACTTTGGGCTTTAAAGTGCTGCTGAAGTGGAGAAAGACCTCACAGCCTTTAAATATGTCTGTCCACTAGCAATAGTAAAAAATGTATTGTAATTGAAATCTACAGGCGCAAAAAGATCAAGTGTAGCGTCTATTTTAGATGCATTCTTAGTCCAAAACAACACAGTATGGAAAGCCAAGTAGCCCAAAATCTCAAAATTGACCAGTGAAAAAAACAATGTTATTGCCTGAAGTGTCTTGCCTTAACGATGGGGCAACATTTGGTGACAGAAACTGATGCAAACAAAGGCAGGCGAACCAAAATCATACAAAAACAGTGAGCGTCCCTCAGTTTGGATGCCACAGCGTCTACCCTGTAATTACATTTGCATAGAGCAGCAGCAACGGGTGCCACTGCAGTGCCTCTGCAGCAACAGGAAAGAGTCCAGGCTCCACTGTCCTCCTCTACCAGGATTCACACACACGCACAAACAGGCATCCACATGGACAGGTGCGCACACACATACACTCACACCAGAAGCAAAAATAAATAAATATATACTGCACGTATTCCCTTGAATCAGATACCATCATTGATGGCAGTGTGCCTTTAGCAACAAGCGACAAAAGCTCAGGGCTACTGGCTTCTTCAGTGCACAGTCAGTATTTACAGTATTTTCATTGGTTTAGAAGACGTTCTCATTCACAGCAATGCTTAAAGCTTATTTTCAAGTGCTCCTTTTGTTCAGGCAAACCTGTGATAAGCAATAGTATAATTGAACCAGCCATTTTCAGTGTGCGCTTGCATCAGTTCCCCTGTGGATTTCACATTTTTTTCCCCCCGTTTTCTTTATAAAAAAGTTTCAATTGCAAAAACATAAGAAATTCTAGTCCAAATAAAACGTACAGCCTCAAAGCTCCAACAGGGATTCTGCTAGAAAAGATCACGTTTAGTCGACAGCAGACGATGCTGAACGCAGCCTCTTCATGAGTCACTCTCGCACCTCATACGACGTTCTCTGATTAGAGAAAGGTAAAATAAAGCAGAGATGCACACCCCTCCCCCTCGCCCCTCTTCGGGGCCTTTGTGGGAGAGTCCCCGCGGGGCCCTGGCTAACATATCAGCCCTATTTCTGACGCCCCGGGGCGTTCAGAGCATGCATGTTAAAGGGGCGGTGTGCGGGAATGCCAAGGCACCTCAGCGCAACATGCAGCAAGAGAGATCTGCTTTCTTTTAAGTGCTCACACAACCCTACAGCATGAGGAAAAACAACAAAATAACTGTCAAAGTTACAAAAATAAGGACTCGTTATGCTTGTGTCGGCTCAGACAGAACTAAAAATAAACAAGCGTTCGTCTCTGCGTAACTTCATGCATCCATTTAAACCATCTAGGTAGCTCTTTGAGGTAATAAGCCGAGAACTGTAAAAAGCAGAGGAGGACTTCCATCATCCATCCCAGAGTCTGTTCAATTCTTGGCAAGCACCTGACTAGGGAAAGGAAGGCTGGGGAGCCTCCACATCCATAGTCAATATATATGTTTGTATATATATATATAAATAAAAGAAAGAAAGAAGCAGCGACGGATAGCATATTCAGAGATTCTAATAAAAAGCTGGCCTATCCAAATATACATATAAAAAAAAGAATAAGTACTATTTTGGTGATATTCTTGCAGTTCCTTGTAATGTTCGTGTGTCAGTTTTCAGATCTCTCGGGGAGACCAGTGCAAATGAAGAACTATTGCAAGAGTCTGCTCATATTCGAGGGAGGAAGTGGGTGACCGTCATGGCGGTGGTGGCCTTGTTGCCTCGCTTCACTCGGCCGTGTTTGCTGAGAGCGACATAGAATCCCTTGTAAATGGAGGACTCGTAGGCATTGTAGTTATTTGGCAGCAGGGTCTCCTTGAACTTGCATTCATCTTTAAAGGTAGCCTGAAAGGAGGACAAGTGAAGGGATGTGAATGCCAGCATTCGGTCAGATGCAAATTTTTGAAACAAATTAATGAAAACAAATGAAAAACTTAGTGAACACATCGAGCGGTTTAGTCCAAATTTTCTGAAGAGACACGAACGCTTTATATGATGAACAGATTGAATTGAAGCTTTTATTCACATTTATCAATGCACACATCAGTTGTGGTAAACAGAAGCATGTTCGCTTGACGTGCGAAAACCAATTGACGTTTTCAATGTTTATATGTGAATAAAAGCCTAAATTAAATCTGTTCATAAAGCAACCGTGTCTCTTCAGAAAATACGGACTAAATCGATCGCTTCATATGGATTCGTTTTATGATCTCGTTATGAATATTTTTAAGCGTCAAAGTGGTAGTTGCGTAGCTGTCAATGGAGGGATAGATCTTTTTTCCTCAAAAAGATCTTCATTTGTGTTTGGAAGATGAACAACAGTCTTACGAGTTTGGAAAGACATAAGGGTGAGTAATTAATTTGTTGCCTTGGCAATAAACAGAAACGAGTTTAATTAGATCTGCGAGTACAAATAGATCTAACCTCTTGATATTATCCGTTTCTCAAATTATCATGGCTTGATTTTGCTTAACACCGGGTAAATGGACAACATATTGAGAAAATGCACACAAAAGCAAAGCAACTTTAAACTTTAGTCTGGTTCCACTTGACTACAAGAAAACCATTAACCTGAAGTATTAACCTCATATACTAATCCCAAACAGGTCTTTTAAGTAAAAATCACTTTAATTGTTTTACTGACGACTGCTAGGCCGGCCTGTGGAACAGTCTACTTTATCTCTGCTTCTCCAGGAGATGCTCTTGAAACACTCAGCAGTTTTTGGACTGAACTGTCATGTGCTCATGGGGCCCAAAGGACCAGTGTTGCACTGCGCTTGTCACACATATGCCAAACTTCAGCTAAGTCTATCATTTTCTTTTCAAACCTGCATGGGACACACTTTATACTAAGTGTAAAGAATTAAATGCAAATGACTAATAATCACTACTACTGCTATTAACAATTCAAAACAACAACGTGTAAATGCAAGCAGCTCCACAACACATTTTAATTTACACACACATTTTTAGTGCTGTTATTGAGGGTTCTTAGACAGTACATGAAATATAGATGAAAACTTCAATTAGGCTTACACATTACATGTCTGACTACTCTTACTAATAACCTGATCTATATTACAACTACCAGCCAGCGAATAAAAAGGAATGAGGTGTTTGTTTATAGGCTTAATGCAAGTAATTATTATAAACCTTTTGTTAGTGCTTGCAAGCTGCTTTGGCGCTGTGCCTGGATCTAATGCACCCTGAAATTCGTTTAATAATAATTTGCAAAAGCCGTGCAGCAGTTGCAAACGTCAACAAACCAGAGCACATTATATTTATGATGCATGAAAAATTGAATGCAGCACACATCCATGCACGCCGTAAACACTACGTATTAGTAGTCGGGTACGAGCCCCCCTCGCACGAGCCAAATGCATGGATCATCAATTACTTGAAAACGCACAATGGAAGCATCACCTGTTTAACACACACACGCGCGCGCGCACACACACACTCGATGTCTTCGGGGATGCAAAGCCTCGTTGTATTGGCAGCAGGCAGAATGAAGGGAAACAGTTGCGCACACCTACCGTTCCGTACAACCTTCCTCTGCTATTCATTGCGACAAACAGCTTGCTTTTCACTCCGTACAGGCTAACCACTCCTCTGGCCACAGTGGAGATCTCTATGAGACCTGATCAAACAGAACAAGCATGTTACACACAACAAAGCGGCTCCGCGTGACTCAGAACAACAAGGCATGCGGTGGGTGGAACCTCTGCAGGTGCCAATTGTGGATGCGCAAATGGCCTCTCGCGCCACTAGGCTACTACATTATTGCCAAAAGATGAACATCCCTCACACTTTGAGTGCATGTTCTAAGCGCTTCTGGGCCGCTCAAGGAGCCGGTGTAAAAATAAGTTGGCATCTATATCCGTCCCAGCATTCATGTCATGTTTAAGCCCGCGCAGTTATTTAGCACTAATGGATACGGTGTGTTTTAATAGATTTGTCTTCGCCTCCAAAGACAGCGGGCAGTGCAAGCACACTGCAAGTGTCGCCTATAAAGAATACGGAGCTATGCGCAATTAATGATTGCATTATTCCATGAACTCACTGTACTGGTTCTCATTATGTACACCGTTTATCTTGCCGTCTGGGAGGACCTGAAGATGAAACCCGATGCCTACATTGCAGTACAGCCTCCGCACTCTTTTGATGCCCAGCAAATAGTCATTCTCCCAGTTTGGCTCCGGTCTCTCTCCAGAGATCCCCAGCACGGAGCGGGAGAACAGGCTCTCCCATCGCTTCTCCAATAAAGTTGTCCTATTAGTCCAACTCGGAAGCGGACTGGAGGACACAATCCCAACTAGGAGCAATCCAAAGAGCAGAACGGCAGTCCTTGGCCAGTGTTGCGCGTTGGCCTCGCAGGACATACTGATGAGGAACCTTTGCGCAATGGCCATCGGGTTTACCTTCGGGGCACGTGGTCAAAATTAATGGCACTAAAAATACCCCTCTTCTAGTTTTTCTTCCCTCGGCATGGTGGTGCAGGCTTAATTTAGCGAGGCAGGTCAGGACTTCGGGCATGCGACGGTGGCCCGAGATGAGAGCAGCAGAAGAACGGGCAGAGAGCGCAGAGACACAACTTGAGGTGGAGAAGGTGATGATCATGTTTTGTAACTCCGAAGCCTCGTGTCGTGGAGAATGCCACTCACCAAAATCCCTATCTCACCTCAGAATCCACCCTCATCCTTACATGACATCATATTAGGGGAGGGGAGGCAGAAGAGAGAGAGAGAGAAAGAGAGAAAGTTGCAAGCGGCGAGAAGAACTGGCCGGTCTGATGATGATGGGACGCTGCTGTCACTCCACGTGTGAAATGGGGGTCGCATGCTGAACCTTATTGGACGGCTTGTGCGCGATCATGGGATGCGATGGGCACTCTGGCAGCGCCCAAATCGGGACGGTGGTCATATGTCTGACAGCCCTGCTTCCTTATTTAGAAGGATGGTGTAAAAACAGTCCACTTGTCATCGGAGAGCAATGGCACCCCTGTCTGTCACATCCCAGGCTGTTTGTGCAGGAAGTTTACACAACGACCCAATTCCAGAATATTGCGCTCCCACAATGCTTGCCGATCATATAACGTCCCCCGCCTCGTGCAGCGTGATGGTTTTATTTTCCGGGAGGCTGCCTGTCTCTTGATGTCACGGTGATGATGCTGAGAAAACGCACCTTCAAGAATGTTCGGACCGCGCGCGATGTCCGGACGTCAGCAGATGCTGCGCTTCGCTACGCGGCTCCCCAGGTGCGCATAGAGTACAGCGGACGCGGGCTGGATGACGCTTGGGGAGGCGCTGTTGTTGGCAGTGTGAAAAGCGCCAATCACATTATTATAGCAGAATAATTATACTCCGAAATCAACAAATATCAGGAGTATACAATTATACAACTAAAATACGTACATTCTAAATAATAGCAAACCACAACCATTAAGTCATAATATGAGTGACAGGTTGTCAAGAGGGATGGGAAGTTATTTTGATTAAAGATTAGGAGGGCACATTATGTGGATTAATGGATTAATCTTTTACAATAAATACTGCAATAGCCTATTCCATAAAAAACAAAGAATGGTTAGTTTTGCTTTCATGGTGACCTTAGAATCCTTTTAAGATTGACAACTGTCATTCAGGTTAATTGCTCTAAGAAGAACTGCAGTGTGTAGCAATAAAATTAAAAGTCATGACTTGAACATTTGTCGCTGAGTAGTCATCAGCTGTCACACATCTTGCTAAACAGTGACAGTCTAATTAGCAAAGAATTCTAAAATCAGTAAAATACCTGAACCCTTCTGACTCCCTCCGCACCAACATGAGCAGACCAGCATTCAATGTTACAATAATCAGCATCAGTGATGTCGTTGCAGGGCCTTTACGTCTATGCATGTAACACAGTGTAAAAAAAAAAAGTCGATTTTTCCAGGAACACAATCATATGGCGCTTTTAATATCCCATATAAATGCATTAAAGCTGATGCACTGCACAGCAAACCCACCCCGTGGCATAATTCATATGATTTCCACACGTCCATGTTGATAACAGAGCAAAACTAAGATCAAAGCAGAAACGTGTGAGAGTTTCTGCATTCAGCTGTCATTACCTCTCAAGTTCAGACAGATTACGCCGCACCCAATCATCCGCTGCACATCTCTTCAGTTTACCTGGGATAGGATTCAACAGCCTGTGACTCACTCAATCATTTCTCTGAGGAAAAAGCAGAAGCTTTGATTAATAAATCACTTCCAACAGCTTCTAATGGTGTATGTGAATACTGTTAGAGGCAGAACATAGCAGTAGCACACATACACACACAAACACTATCGAATATAGAATATAATTGTTTTGAAGAATATAGTAACCCCTCAGGGCCTTGTGCAAGGCGGGTTTGTCACAAACCCGGTAACTGGATCTGTGGTTTCAAACCCTTTCAATTAGATTTTTATTAACATGGGTTTAGGTGGTATTGAAATGACAGCTGAGGAGAGCCACTGAAATCCAGGAGAGAATTACTCATGCATGACATCAGGAGCATCAGCGGACGTTTAACATTTAACACGCCGCGCAAATGGCATTCTCTTCAGCAGCATATGCTCCACTTTAACATGTATTCATCCAGCCGTTCATTAAAAACGAGCTGTGAGCTCAGGGACTAGAACAATCTGCATGATGGCACTCTGCTGAAAGTGAAGCTGGCAGTCTGTAAAAGTGTCCATTGGAATGGCAGAGATGGATATGAGTCAGGCCTGTGATCTTGCTGACACAGCTGATCAATAATTCAACATTGAAAAGTGGCACGACCGCCTTCATTCCACCTTTTATTTTTCTTAAAAAGCACAAAAAAGGCGCTCAGAAAACAGACTGGTGTGAAATAATGGATTTAATACAAATGGTTGATTGATGCAATTTTTGTAAATATTGATTCACAAATATATAAAAATGGGCAGCTACAATACAAACGCTACAAGGTATTGGGGTTAAAATACAATAAGTGTATATGTATATATACACACACACCTCAGTAATTTTATATAAAATTACTCAGGTAAAAAAAATATATATATATATATATATATATATATATATATATATATATTATACTATTCAAAAGTTTGGGATCAGTAAGATTTTTGGGGAAAAAATTCACTGATCACAAATGACATTTTTGTAATGTTACAAAAGATTTTCATTTCAAATAAATGGGGTTCTTTTGATCTTTCTTCATGAAATAATCATAAAAAATTATAATTTTTTAAAAATGGATAACTGTTTTCACAAAATATTAAAATATAAAATATAAAAACTGTTTTCAACATTCATAATAATAAGACATTTTAAGATAATAAAACACCCCCTTCAACCATATTAACAAGCAAAAATGACTAAAGATAAACCTTACATTTGTGTTTAATTGTTTTACAATTTTTATTGCTGAAGTAAACGTGTTGAAACGAAGTAAAAATTATAACAGGTGTGAATTTGCATTTCCTTCAGGCTAAGGCTTATTCATTTCACTTTTGGTGTGAATAGGCCTTTACATTTGCAAAAATAGAAAAATGTTTTGTTGTTATAAAAAAAACAAACAAGCAAGCCCACCTAGGTGTGAAAAAGTAACGCAAAAGTAATGTAACGCATTACTTACCATAAAAAGTAACACAATTAGTTAATTTTTATGTAGTAACGCAATATTGTAATGCATTACTTTTAAAAGTAACTTTTCCCAACACTGTATATATATATATATATATATATATATATATATATATATATATATATATATATATATATATATATATATATATATATATATATATATATATATATATCACCAGCAGTGATGTAAAGTGGTTTCTGCAGTGGTGAAGTTCCTCTTGTGGCAGGGATTTTGTGTGCCAGGCCGAGCTGCAAGAACAGCACTAAAAGCACAGTGTGTTCATGAGCTGACAAGAACTCAAGAGAGAACATCTGACCCCTGCAGAGAGCAGGAGCTCAGCTCTGCGCACACTATTAGCACAGCTGAAACTCACAGCACAATGACTCAGGTAAAATTTCTGTCCACCTTAAAAACAAAGGTCACTTTACTTCTGCTGATCGAGTTCAGAATCCTGATTATTTTCCAGTGTTTAAGCTTTTTGCGCTGTTGTTTCTCTGTTTGAGAACAGCCTGATGCTGTCTGCTTCTTTTTCTCGTGAGCTGAAAAGTGCACAGTCATTTTATTCAATCTCACCTCTCAACATTCATTATATGAGTCACTGTGTGAGTCTCAGCGTGACATCAGGCGTTAAGTATGGATCGTCCTCATATGCACTCTGATCTAGTCAGACGCACGATTACAAGATATTGTGTTATAAATGTATAAATAATCAATTGATACTTTAAAAAAACAAATCTGTAAAATTTATGATAAAAACAGCAGCTTGCCACCGTGACGATTCGGGACGAATACATGTACCGCTACATCCCTACCATAACAACCCCTAATATATATACCTTCACGGTACAGACATCACGGTTCAGTGCATAGAGTCAGATGCAACAGCCCTCATCTCAACCAGCATTGCTACAAAGTTCACAGATCCTGCCGGAATAACTTGTTTGCACAGAAACAGGCTGCACTAAAGTGACTAGTTTAGGCAATTTATTTTTTGGAGCATTTCGTTCTGACAAACAATAAAGGAAAAGCAGAATGATGTCAGCGGAGGGTTTCTGCTGAGTCAGCAAGACACAACCCCAGCGATCCCCCAGCATTCCCTTGAACTCTACACCAGCACCCGGCTCCCACTGCCCAGCCCTGGAATGAAAGGCATTCTGTTAGACATCCTTGCGCCACTTTACACATTCTCACTCCCTACAGGCGAGAATGGTGTTGCCGACTCTGATGCGGGTGTACGGTGGGTGTATCCACCTCTTTCCATTCTGTCATTTCAGCAATAGAGGGACCAACTGCACCAAAGGACAAGTGGTCGGGGCTTTGGTGGGCAGATGAGTAGATCAGGGCACTTTGTTTGATGAAGGGACACACACATGTTGCGTTTTCATGTTTAATGGGGACTTTTATACTGTACAAACGGTATAGTCTATGCCCTTTACACTAACCCTATACCTAGAAAACTTTCTGTATTTTTACATTTTCAAAAAACATCACTTAGTATGATTTGTAAACTGTTTTCCTCATGGGGACCAAAAAACGTCCCCATAAAGACAAGGATTTCAGATATTGCCAACTTTGTGTCCCCATAGGGTTTACCAGGCCACACACACACACAAAGTGAGCGAGGGGAGTGACTCATCCACGACACTGATTCTGTCCCTGTGCCAATAGGCACTGCAGCAGCAGCAATCATTTACATAATAAATATCTCATTACGGAGACAGTAACTGGAATGCATTCATTAATCATCATTAAAGATAACACTCTCTAGAAACTCATTAAGATTTCCCAAACCAAAACAGCCCTTGTGAATTACAATATATTCCCTACAGCCATAAAGAGGTCACAATGACTCTAGATGGAGCAACAGACTTTGTTATAAAAGCAACAGTTGGATCAGTTCACATTCTTAAAAGTAATTTCTTTTTCTTTATTGTGTTTCAAAATTAAGTGTCAGAGACAAAAACAGGTTTTCCATTGGGGCTACTGAGGGGGAAAAAAGAGTTGCGATAGTCTTTTCCCCCCTATCCGAATGTGAAACGGCTTCTCAAACAACACAAAAGTGACAAGTTGCCCCGCCCTCACGCCAGGCATGACAGAAGAGAAGAGAAGAGAAGAGAAGAGAAGAGAAGAGAAGAGAAGAGAAGAGAAGAGAAGAGAAGAGAAGAGAAGAGAAGAGAAGAGAAGAGAAGAGAAGAGAAGAGATGTCGCTACAACAGGGAGGGGAAGTTATTTTGATTATAGATTACTGAGGCACATGGATTTAAAAAAAAAAGATGTGCACGGATAAATCATTCATAATAAATACCACAATATTTCATAAAAAACAAGAATTGTCTCTTTTATTTCATGGTGACTTTAAAAGAACTATGAAGTCAAAGTGGGGAGTTTTTTTCCTCTAGAAATACTATTTTATACTATTTATATACTATTTTTTTTTTATATTTTTACTATAGGAATACTATTTACTGTTTTTTCCCATTGTATACTGTGCATTTAATAATCAATATAATTAGCCTAGCATGTTTATAGTATGTTTAGCAAGAAATACTGTTTTAGTCCTTCTACTTCAAAATATTCAATTAAGTGAACAATTAAGTGAATATAATAGCCTACTGAAAGTTTAATCATTTCCTTAATTAACAAAAACCAATGATCTTCATTTTTGATGGGAAAACAAAAGCGCCAACATTAGTAGTAAGTATTAGAAATGTATTTCTGTAATCTTTTAGTTAGTTTTCTCTCTCTAAATTATTCTATCCCGTTTTATAAAACGTGTGTGAGCTTGAAGATCTGGTGTAGCCTTTAATAGAAATGTTTGCTTACAGCACAACAGGAGTGATTTAGGTACCTTTCATCACCGGTATCGCCCTCTGCTGGTGTAAAGGGCGGAGAGCTTCTGTCCAGTGGAACCGCTATTAATTTACTGCATTGCAGCACTGGGACGTTGTCACTCATTTTGGCATGGCATCTGCACAGATCACACCCAGCAGAAATACGGAAAAACTTATCCAATAGATGTCCTAGACAAATATAAAAAATATATATATTAAACTTTTCAGAATGCAACATCAGAAAACTTCAGTTGCTTGGAAAATCAATATTATACAAAAAGTTATAAAAGCAATCATGCACTCTCTAGTCAACTAAAAGAGTAAATTTCCATCTTAGTTCTTTTTTTATTTCCCAGCCAAGCAAAAATGAGTCAGGAAATGCAAAACACAGGAAACTTAGATAATTGATTTAAATTAAATTAAATTAAGGTAGGATGGAAGCTTAAACACATTCCATTGATAAAAGTAGATTATTGAATCCAATCTGCAAACTGGATCCGGTGTGTGAATATGACACTGCAATTGCTATTGTGGAGCTACTGATACTTCACACAGAATAATAATAATATATTATACAATTTTTAAAATGCTTTTTTGAATATTAAACATTCATGCAGTGTGTAATATAGCTGTTTGGTCCATCTGGTCCAGCAGTTTGGTAAAAATGTTTCCCCCAGGGAAAGCAAGAACTGATAAGACTGTAAATGTGTACCATGAAATGCAATGTAAGTCGCTTTGGATAAAAGCGTCTGCCAAATGCATAACTGTAAACTGTAACTGTAAATCTGACCAATCAGAGCATAGGCTCCCAGAAAGGCGGGGTCTATGGTGTATATGCATATCCAAATGCATTTGCCCATATGACATCACAGATCCCACAATATACAAACGAGACGCTTTTGGAGCTTGATTAAATAAATGCAGTTTATAATGAGGAGGATGTTTTAAGCTATGAACCTTGCAGGATGTTTTAAAGCCCTTTAACCAAGATTTTTTTTTTTTAAAAAGAAGAAAATTTGGAATTTGCATTCAAAATTAACTTGTTTTTACATCCTCTCACACCTACACACATAAATCCACAGCCTCTCTCTCTTATCAAGGCAATTAGCAGACAGGCTGCACAGCAGTCCGTGTTCTGCATAAAAAAAAAGTCTTCAAAAGCAACCGTTTAGAGACACCGAGGGAAAATAAACTCCGGAACACAATGCACCACTAGCTTTCTCTACCCACAATGCCCCCACCATGGTCTGTGGCACAATCCAGTGTGGTCACACTGCGGTTTGTTTCTGGGGAAAACTGACCTCGAGCAATTCCTGGGTTACAGGAGCACCGGAGCGTTCCACAGCCCTCAAAAAGCGGATATCCAAAAAGCCCGGTCCAGCCCTTGGGGCCTTTTATAGAGAGCACAGGAAGTACAATCAGTACCCGCAAATTAAACAGCTCTAATTATGAGCTGGAAATGTGCTGAAGAGATCAGCATTAGCATGCACCCTTCAAAAGTCACTCTATAAATACACCTCTTCACCACCACGTCCTCCATCATGCTATCAGACAGGATGTTACCTTACATCCGTCAGCCCTTTTTCTTAGTTTGATATTCAAGATAAACACCGCTCACAGTTCTGGAAATAAAATTGCTCTTCTTTCCATCATTAACGACATTCCAAATTCGTATTTCCAACAAAAAAATGGATTCTGATCTAATTAGTAGTAGTATGATGTGGTTTCTTTATGCTCCATTAGTCTTTCAGTATGTGATTAATGAAGGTGCTAAGCAAATCCTATTGATTGTTCATTTCACAGGTCCCATGAGAGTGTTGCTGTGCTGTGTCATCAAACCACTGAGGCTCAAATATCACTACGGACTATACAGCAGAAATGGCAGAAATTAAGAACTATAAACTCTGCTTTCAGAGGTGGTAATAGGGGAGTTTCACCAACAAGGCTCAGACTGACAGCAAGAGAGTAATTACAACTACTTCTTCAGGTGAAAGCGCATATTTGTAGAAGGTCCCATTCAGTTTCCTCAGAGTTAAGGCCCGTTCACAACAAAGACGATAACTATAACGATAAAGATATAGTTCTAAAAATATTTCTAAATATAAAAGAATAGCAGAGCCCACACCACAACTATAACGATAATGGCACAGAGAAACAATATGGTTAGAATCACTTTCAGAACGATTTTCGTTCTGAAAACGATTAATGACAGCCAATCAGAATCCACCCTGCTTGAAAGAGCTCGAGCAGTCGGTCTTGGTGTGAACGGGCTTTTTCAGTTCTGATGAGAAGTGAAACATTTCCTCATGTCATGCCAGTTATTATTTAATTTATAATTTAAGTGTTTAGAAGACAAGGGAAGTCAGTTCTGTAAATTAATAAACTGAGAAAAAATATATATTTTCTTAGTACTAGTAGTTTTATCTTGTTATACAAATATCTAAACATTCTTAAATTAAAATACATTTACTTGAGAAGCAAAATTACTTAAGGTATCTTATTTTATTTTTTAAAAAAGATTAAAAATAGAGAAAGATAATCTTGGTTTCCCTCTGAATTAAGTAGCCTCTTTTTCTTAACTGACAGATATTTAACTCAATACATTTATTATGATTTTTTTTTTTTCAGAAAACAAGGCTTATTATCGTAACCCATTTCCCTTTTAAATGTAAAGTAAAAGTAAATCTTGATTTTAAGAATTTTTAGATATTTGAAAAGAAAAACAAGACAAAAAAATACAAAGTGTTTTTGCATTGTAGGGGAGACCGGGGACGGTTGTAACACTTTTTTCTTCAGCACCTAAAACGACCTTTTTTTTTTAGCTACACGTCTGAAACTTTTAGGCAAAGTACCCATATTTGTCTACTACAAATGGCAACAATTTAAATTTCTTCAAAATATATCACAGACTTTGTGAGATGATCATGAATACAAGGTGGTCCTTTGTTACAACCTACCCCACTACTGGGGTAGGTTGTAACACATACTGGGGTAAGTTGTAACAGGTAGACAAAATGCACAAAAACTAAGGGTATTCCAAGTGATATGCCACAACATCATTTTTATTTTAAATGAATGGCTGCAACAATAAAATATGTGTGAATATGGGGGGTGTATGTGCATATTTCGTGTTTGTGCATGTGTAAACAATGGTGACAAGAACAAACAAATGAAATGCATTTTTAAGTCACAATGGTGAAAAAGAACAAAGAAATGAAATGCATTTTAAGTCACAATGGTGACAAGAACAAACAAATGAAATGCATTTTACGTCACAATGGTGACAAGAACAAACAAATGAAATGCATTTTAAGTCACAATGGACTTATACACTAACACAATAACACTTTCAAAACACGTGTTACAACCTACCCCGCCACTGTCACAATTGTTTAACTAGCTGTATTAGCATGGTGCTTTGAAATTACCAGGAGATTGATACACCATTCTTTACTATAGAAACTACAGTTTGACCTGATATAACTCATACAACATTATCTACAACGGTAGAAGTACTAAACAAAATATTATCTTGTTATGTTTTTTTATTTTCTTATCTCAGAATTAGATTTTCTGCTGTAGCTTCAGGAGAGATTGCAACAAAGACTTGAAAACCTCAAAAACCTCCGTGTGAGATCGTAAAGGAAGCCTGAGGAAACTGAAACTGTCACATGACTCCTATCTTATCCCTGATTGGTGGAATTGGTAGTGTTACAACTAGCCCCGTGTTACAACCGTCCCCGGTCTCCCCTACTTAATGCAATCATATTAAATTCTGGAATAAATTAAATTATACAATTACATATGAATTTAAGATTACACAATTGAAAAACTGTGCAATGTGGTTTTCTTATCTGGCCTCTATAGCTGGTTTTCACAGTCTGGTTTGATCTACTGTCAGATTGACAACCAGCAAAGCAGCTGGTCATACCTGTATTTACTTCCTGTTTTCGTTCGAAGTCCACAGTAGTCGATTGTCGAGTTCGCGCGCGCGATCATTAGTTATATTCGTCATAGACATAATAAATACATAGACGCCCTATACACAAGTTTATGAGCCGTTTCCGCTCTACATCCTAAACTCCTCCCGTCGATGCAACCCACTTCCGTTCTGGCGGGCTGGGTTTGTTTTGCTAGCTAGCTCCGACAAAGCGCTGATATCGCAGTGACATAACAATTACAACATGAAGAAAGGTGGTTCGGGAACGATGTGTGTGATAGTTGGTTGTAAACACTCGAGAAAGCACCTGAACGAGTGGTTAGATAGAGAGTTCTACGACCGCAAACCAGCTACGAAGAGGTCCATGCGCTCCATTGTTTACACACAAACACACTCACACAGTATCGCGCCCGCGCCTCTCTCTCACACACAGTTCGATCGCCTAATTATTATCATCATGGCTCACACACACACACACACACACACACACTTTGCACTCTAGCTAAGAAGCCTATGATATAGTTCGGATCGTCAGGAGGACATTCACTGACAGCGCGTTCTCTTTTGTCTTGTCGCGCATGAGTGGTTAAAGCATTTGCGTGAATAAGAGAATGGTCATAACCCTAGCAAAAGGATGACAGAAAGAACAGATGTTGCGTTTGCATTAAATATTTTAACACGTTAAAGCTGGACAAAAATGAATCGGGAAAATATTTTTCTCACGGCCGCACGCCGGAGATCCGGCACGGTCCCGAAAAGTGATTGCATTATTTATTGCAATAAGTAGAGGCTTCAATCGTTTTGTTGTAAGTAGAATAGGCTACTGCATTTTAAGGGGTTAGTTTCGACATTTAAAGGTATTTTAACCGGTAAAATGGTTGGTTGGTACACAGCAGGTAAAACAATGCAGAGTCATAAGGATAATTGCAAAAGAGATCATGTCTTTATTTATAGCTCAGCAGTAAGTCATGTTATAGGTTACAGTCCGTTTTCCAAATACAAACACGTATTCCATCCGCAACAACATGCTTCTTTTATTTCCTATAATCATGTAAATGTCTTCCCTGATTAAGCTATAAACTGCAAACACTTATTTAGCCACAATTGTTGTTATTATGTTAAAAGAAACATTAAAGTAACACACAGATACATTTGCTATTACCACGGACATAAACTGATAGTTATTTGCACGTTATGTCTGTTTTATCTAGCTGTGTATGACATGACACAACCGACTTTGTTGCTGTGCAGATATTGATATGCCTCGACGGCTTTCAGATTGTCCAATTGCTTTTCCATCTATTGCCATGGATTGCACGAAGTAGGAGCAAATCTCGCTGTACGTTATGCTGGGCCACGTCGTCATGTTAGTGTTCTGCACTGAATTCGGGTGGGGGATAGTAACGCCATCTCCAGTCGTGGAACCGTCGCTGTGTACACCGGCAGACGCTGTGTGCAAACCTCTTCCGGCGGAAATGAAGTGCATTTAAGTAGAGTTATGGCGGCGCCCATGATTTGGCGCGTAAACTTGTGTATTGTCCGCTTTGGAACGTTGCTGCGATACGTCAACGGGTCCGCCATTTTGCTGAGGGCAAGACTGCACTGTAATCAAATGTAAGTAAACGGGGGAGCTGCGTTTTTTCTGGATAAAAACAAACTGTTTTTACATTTATCAACCGATTTCAGTGGTTTGTATGTGGTGTACAAAAAGTTCCATCTCTAGTTATTTAAAATCTCGATAGTTAGACTTGTAAAATATTTTTTTTTAATAAAGAATGGTCAAAGCTCAGGCTTGTCATGTATCTGGCTTTTTATTCTTGGATAAGAATGGTGAAGACCCCCATACTGAGATATAATTTAAGTTTTCTTATTGTGGAAAAAGCATTTTCTGTGATTGACCAGATTTTAGCAATAACAAAGATAACTGATGGATCCTTTATAATAATAGGTTATGGTACAACTACAGTGCAATGCAAATAGTATATAACATAAAGTGAAAAGTAATAGTAAATAGTTTAGTCAATAAAATAAACAAATAGTATACAGCAAATAAAATAGTAATGATTAGTATAATTATATAATATCATAAGTACAATAATACAATCATAAAAATATTGATAATAGCATAGTTTATTAATAATACTATAATAGCAATAGAATAAGAAATATCAATTACAGAATATACACAATAAAAAATAAGTTAAATAGTGACTTTAATGTTTAACTCTTTTTGTTAAATTTCAGTTTTATTGATCAGTAATAGCCATTATAACAGAAGTAGCTTCAGTCAAACATACAGCAGGATACAATGTTTAAATAGCCTAAATATAAAGTTATGAAACTTCACTTTGCCCTCAGCCAAAACGATTTGCCAGGGAACCATTATAGATTAATGAGACCAAAGATCGCCCGTTAGATATACACAAGACGAATTATATCTCATGTTTAACCACTAGACTACAGACATCCGAGTCAGCGGCAAAACTTCAAAAGCACTGGCCGAGGGACGGCTGTTCCAGGCGGGGTAGACGAGCGCTGAGCGCATCTTACAACTCCGAAAACGTCAGATCAAATTTTTAAATAGGCGCTATCTTTATAAACAAACCACATATTTGAGCTTTAAACAACTACATTGTCGACTGAAAAACTATTAAAACTACATTTCGTGACACAATAACAGTAGTATTTTTAAATTTATCCTCTGAACGTTACTATTACTAATTAAATCATGACCAAATACAACCAAAAACAAACGTTCAGTCTTGCTTGTGAAAGGTAATTCCTCGAAAGCTATTTTCCATTGTGTGGCGATGTGTACAGCCCCAAACAGCGCACAAAACATGCATTTTTCTCAATTCCCGGTATGAGAGGTATGGGAAAGTTGCCATCCCCAACATGGCGGCGCCGTTGACGTACGCTCCAGCGGCCAATAGGGCGTCTATGTATTTATTATGTCTATGATATTCGTTACCAATGATCACGCGCGCGAACTCGACAATCGACTACTGTGGACTTCGAACGAAAACAGGAAGTAAATACAGGTATGTGAGCTGGCTAAATTAACATCATTTTTATTAATATCTTGCACATCTACTGCAGTCAGATTGACCGTGGTCACTCTTAATAACACCACTCACATGGCTGTGCACTTGTAATGACACATTAAGGTTGTTAAGAGGCTAAAAGCAGGTTTAGAACTTGCCCCATTGAAGTCAACAGGGTGCGAATTTTAAAAAGAGGATAACACGGTGTAGGCAACACCGATTTTTGTCGTTTTTGTCTGTACTGACAGCACTCCAAATGTACAAAAAAATGAGCTCAATGTTAAAATTGACCGGAGTTCTCCTTTAAGTGGGACTGCAATAGAACAAAACATTGTGAGCACATGACTTTGTTTGGGTGTCTTAACTGTGTGGAAACTAAATAAAACTGCTGGTTTTATTTAGAAGTGGCATTTTTCTGTCTAAAAAAGTAACATCTGATTTTCAGCTACTTTACAGGTTGTGCACGTGTATAAACCTTGTACAATAACATACCTGAAGATGCTGCAGTGCTTTGATGGGTCACGATGACTCATGCAGCATGTGTGTGTGTGTGTGTAAGAAAATGTAAATGTGATTTGTCTGAGCAGATATTTTAGGAGCTTCTGTAGGAGTTGAAGAATGTGTGGCCACAGACTAGTCTATCGTCTGCTTGGATTGTAGGACGTCGGTACATTTGAGCCGTCCAGGTCCCCTGCGTGACCAACTCAACCAAACTGCCGCCCACTTACCGGCAGGAAAATGACAACCCTTAGAAGATCACTAAGTTTCCTTCGCCGGTCGGCAGGGAGAAAATAAGGGACCAAAGATGGTGATAGTTTCCTGTTGTTGGAGTGGGCGGCAGCGGAGACGTGTCCTGTTCTTCTCTCCATCAGCAGGTTGGCCCATCTCTCCTTCAGAGGTCAGTAGCACAGCGCCATCTTCTGGATGACATAGCACAGACCAATTAAACACAACAACGGAACCACAAATCTTCAAACACCATCTCAAAATGGCATTATGGCAGAATGTGTTATATTTGGTGTATTTGAAGGACATCTTAATGTTTTAATGGATTTTGTTTTAATTCATTTGTTATTTTTATTTAGTTTTATAAATTAAACAGCTTGCAAACATACTTTGTCATCAGAAAAAATAACCTGTTAACCATGAAAGTATAATGCAATCATTTAGGACATTTCTCCTTATAACCTTTTTGGCATAATGTGTTCTTCAAAATTCAGGTTCTAAATATATTAGAACCCCAACTAACCTTTTTCCCCTTAAGAGTGTAACATGATGTTTACATTCCTCTGTGCATGTCACAACTCACATTTAACATTCAACCTGGAGATATAAAATACAATTAATGATTTCAGAAACCCTTGTTATTAGCGACACTGGTGGTCGTTAAATGAGTTGCTGCCAACAACACGTGTACACGTAACGTACGAAACACTACAATGATTCAATGCTCCGATATACTCACGTCAAAGTTCTTTGTCGTCTTAGAAGTAAAAATAAGTTGGAAATGCCCTCGCAGCGATATACTGTTATCATCCGACACCTTCCACTGAGCGACATTTGTTTAGAATGAATATGTAAAAGGGCCTATGTGCTTTCCTCTCAATAGCAAAAACATAAATTACAGCAATGAGAAAAAGAGGTTATTTGAGACTATACATCTAGGTTATGTGAGACTATAGTTTATCCCTTTTCTGTGCATGAAATATGGCAATTATAGTAGTAGACCTACAGAATGGTTCGGTATTATTCTGACCATTGTATGTCAGTCAGATGCTCTCGGGAGCGCGCGTAAACGTCAATTTCATCTGATTTTACGGGCAAAACCGTCCCGAGTCCTTTACATAAAGTTGTTCACACATTGGCAATGAAAAAGCAATTAATACATTACATTTTTTACATATAGCCCCTTTAAAGCTAAAGCATCACAAGATTTGACATTTTCTGTGCACATAAATTACACAGTAAACAGTCAAGATTTAACCACAAATGTAAAGAAAAATCAAACCTTCTTAGCTTTACATTTCTCTGAATCTCTTTATTGCATAAAAATTAATATACATGTTCAGTATGCGTGAATACTGCAGCATTTTAGAGGCCAAAACCACAGTAGTGCGAGTATAAAGTGCTTATATAACGGACAACATCAAAAAGACGTCTCACGATTGTTTGCATTCAGTCAGCGGACGGGATAAATAAATCACTGCAGTTAAATAATTTACACAATAAAATCAATCACACAGACTTATATGTGCTTTTCGCTTCAGTCGTTGAATTTGTAAGGAGCAATAAATAAAAACACTGGCAATGCCAGATAAACCAAACAGTCACATAATACTGTTAATCAGAGTTTTTGACATCATCCAGGTGGTCTTTTCTGTTGATAAAGATACACTGGATGCGGGCGCTCTCCTCTCTGCGGAGGGTGATGATGAACCTGCTGATGCCAGTGTTCGGGCACGGGGAGAACACCTGGTTCATCTTCAGGCCTGCTGGCAGACAGCACTGCAGGTCCTCTACTAGGTGACGCACAGACACACGAATAAACGCCCCGTGACTAACGATCAGAGCATGGACGTGTACGTTGTGGACTCCGTCACTGGCTAGTCCAGCAATGACAGGCTGTTCTGGTTCTGATGGTCCAGAGCTGGATGCAGAACACTGGTCAGATGAGCCGTGTTCCTCTAACATGCACTGATATAAGGATTTGAGGAACTTCTTGAAGCGTGTCTTTACCTGGATAAACACAGAAACAGTTTCTTCTGTCAGAGCATTTAATCTGAACAGTCACTACGCTCTTGGAAAAAATACAGTGAAAATGACTAAATAGTAAATTTTATAGTTATGTATTCTACAGTTTAAAAGTTTGGAATAATGATTTTTTTTTTTTAAAGGGGACCTATTATGACTGGTGTCATGATGCTGAAAAGCCAGCTTTGATCACATGAAATAAATTACATTTTAAAATATATTACAATAGAACACAGTTGTTTTAGATTGTAATAATATTTTACAATATTACTGTATGTTTGCTCAATAGAAACGTTATCTTCCCCAACTTTTAAACTTGTGTACTTCACAAAGTACTTTCACAACAGCCAGCTGCTCCAAATTCAGTGTATAAGCTACTTCTGATTTCCCTCTGGATTTAAGTGGCATCATATGTGGCAACATTCAAGACTAGTTTTCCTAGAGAAAGGCTCAATTTCTACCTGTTCCAGCGTCTCTCCGCCGGGAGGCGTGTAATCTCGGCAGGCCTGACCCGCTGCGTTTGCCATGTTCTTCAGATGTTCCTTTGGTCTTCCCTCTGCCACCCCGAAACCCTGACCAATACATCACACATGTGCATTTGAACTAACACTACAGCAATTCTTATGGGATACCAAATTGAAGAGATGCTATTTTGTTTTATTAATATTATAACTTATCTTGTTCAATATTATTTCTGATGTTAATCTTATCATTAACATTATATCAAATATTTATATATTTAATGCACAGTATGCAGCTGACCAAGTTTACATTTCCCTGCCAGCTGTTTAGTGTATATAACAGTGCATGTGACAAATATCGAATCTTGGTTAAGATAGACACTCACCCTCTCTCTGAGAAAAGGATCCAATATCATCTCAGTCGCAGAAGAATGGAGGTTGTTTCCTAAAATGATTTCAGCTGTCTTGAGAAGAAGAAGTTATATTTCACATGATGGATAAATCACTCACAAAATCTAACAGTTGCAGTCACACACACACACACACACACCTGGACGGCTCTTTGCAGGTTACTGACAAAGACATTGGTGAAATGCAGATCTTTGAGGTACCGGCCAGCTGCGGCCGCCTGCTTATGTCCCGTCTCTGACAGCGGTGTGTCAATGCCCTGACCTACACATTTGAGAAAAAAAAACATTCATCCACATACAAAAAAGGTCAACAGCACATCTTGAGCAGGGATTATGCAAGGAGTAGACTACTAGGGGGTCCGTGAAAATGTTTAGAGAAAAAGTGTACAAATTTAAAATACTAAATAAATAAAATGATTGTATATTATAGATTACAATATCAAAATTAAAATAGAAAAATTAAATTAAAATAAGCAAATAACTCTAGTATACTCTGATATACACTTGGAATATACGGCATGTGTTGCATATCATTCTGTAAAACGTTGCATCTTTTTTTTAAAAGCTTGAAGATGGTCGCTAGAATGTCATTCTTTCTTTTAGTTGAACCACAAAAGGAGATTAAAATATATATATCCCGCTTGCGCTATTAGAACACCAGGGTGAGTAAATTATGACTCTATTTTAATTTTAGGCGGAGGAATGTGTCCCTTTAAAAGAAACGAAATATTTTCACAATAGTATTTATAATATTATTTATTCACAATATAAATTGGGTAAAGAAACTAAACAGATGGGAGTCCCTCACATGACGATGATCATATTTTGGGTGTTCGTGGCATCTAGGCTAACCAATTGAAACCACTGAGCATTAACAAAACACGTGTATTTACTTACCTTGAAGCAATTTATCTCTGTTGTATTGTGTTTCCCCACTAGGAAACAAGAGCACATAATAATAAAGAGTGATAAATCACTTCAGGAGGGACAGCTCACATGCCATGTCATGTAGAGGTCATTATATCAACTAAGTTACAGACAAAACATGTCCGATCACAGCGTTGACTAACTTATATGCAATATAAAGCATTCGTGGAAACATTTAGTGATGCGTATAAGCAGAACAGATGTAGATCATGCATGTGCTCTCTACCGTATCACCTAAAGAAATCATAAACATTCGTATGCATGTACAACAAAAGCAAACATACAGAATACACAAGCGCTCACTTACTGTCGAACGACCGTTAATGCAAACGTCAGCATAATACAGATTTGCAAGAGCAGATGAAATGTATGACCATAGACAGTAAAATGACAGGTGTTCTTCCTGGTTCATGAGTCAAAGTGTTGCAGAGAAATGACGTCACTTAAATGAATGGAAGTCTGTCGCCCTCCTGTGGTGATTTTTGGGAAGTGCACTGCTGCATCTTATGTTTTTTTTTGTTTGTTTTTTACTACCAGTTGCAAATGTTGCTTTCTAATATCTGTTCCTGTTTTTGTACACCTGTAATCAGTTTGTAAATTGTAACTTCTGGAAATTGTTTTGTTTTCCATACCCCTGGCCTGGCAAAATAATAATAATCACGTGTCAAACGTTTTCTTTAACCGCGTTCAAATTCAAATCGGGATTTCAAATGGAATATTTATTCCTGCCATTAAAATACATTTTAAAAAATCTCCTTTTTTTATGATAACCGTTTGTAAGAATCACGAACCACGAGTTCTTTGTGACCGACGGCGGCGAAAAGAGTAACTAATTAAATAAATGACACTGAACAATGTTACTGAGAAATAATAGGCTACTTTACATACCTGCCCGCTAGAATCAATATCTCAATCCGTCTATTTTTAATTTCATATTGTGTAATTGACAAAACTCACCACACGAGGGCGATATTTATATTACCGGTATACAGCGTTCTGCTATAAGTCATATAAATCACCACAGAAGGGCGCCATTCGGCTCCTACTTGTCTACTGCAGTGGTATTCGCAATTAACAAAACAAAACACTGCTCAGTTTTATTCAAATGGATATTTATTGAATTGAATGTGTGATAGGCCAAAATGAGAATATTCAAACTTAACAGTCAAAGGGTGAAAATAATTATGGTATTGCTGAAATGCCACTTCTTTGGATTTTTTGGGATGTGGAGGTGGAACTTTTAACAGATGGCTGCTTCAAAATAATTCAAACAAAATAAAATAAAAATAATATCTTGTATCTAAACAATGTGTTGCCCCGGTCTTACATCTACCTGGTAAGCAGTTATAGATGTTTGATGAAAGACAAGTTAATAAAAGAAGTTGAAGGTTTAACCTGTAGGGTAACCTGCTCGTTAAAGAGGTTCAACTACCCTTTTTAATCCTACTCCTCCTCCCTATACTCTTGACTGAAGTACTGTGAGGTAAGTAATGCGACTGTGGGCAGGAACATTATTTGAAAGCAATTAAGGCGTTTTATAACACGTTTCATAACACATATTAATATAATAGCTAGGGAAAGAAGTCAGACAACAGTCAAGTTAGACAGCATTGAACAAATGAGGCAAGACTGTTCGTGCAGATATGAAAGTAACACTTGCATGCATGTTAAAGGTCCGTCTGCAGTAAAATAAATGACAGTGTAAATGCAAACAGAAAACAGACATGCAGCCACCATGAAAACACGTTCAATGATTCTGTGATATAGCAGCAACATGAAAACCGAAGGTATGCAATAGCTCTTTTTTCATTTTTCTTTTTCTTTTAGCAGCACTGGAACACAAGTTTAAACATTTACACAGAAATAAAGGAACTGGGGAAAAACACAAAATGAACATAAGGATATGATAGCACACAAACTCACTGAAAACCAAATGTGTGAAAATTATTAAAAAACACGAACATCGTTTCAAAAACAAATCAAACTGAGCATAAACGTAGAGTTCATTTGCATAGATGTGTTGGAATGGAACATTGGTCACAACACGTTATATTTTAAGTAAACACCTCAGACCTCTGAGTTACTTTTAGGTCCACTAATATAAAGAGAACTGACTTAAGAAATCAATTTTCAAAAGTGCAAGAACAAACTAATGAAGAAAGAGAAAGGAAATTGGCATAATGTTTCAAAATATCTTCTTCCTATATATGAGAAAGTTCAAGTAGATGACAAAATAAAATAGACAAATAAAATAAAGTGATTTAATGAAATTTGATGATGTCCTATCTATGCTGACATGAATTTAACACAACTAAAAAAACAACAACAACAACTAATCTTGGCATGTCAAACCTCACCATTTCTATGGAAGTTGCTGACTGTTAGATCAGTTTATGGTCTGAATTTGTTGGTCTAAAATTAAAACTATAACCCGCAAGCACACCTAATATGGGAAACCAGCCCCAAAACAAAAATAACTTAAAAAAGAAAAACAATGCAAAAAAAAATGAAAACCCTTGCCCTCCTCTTGTATAGCACGGATAACCAGCGAGAGGTGATATCTCAAAGTGCATTTGTATCGTGTTTTTGCTAGGAAGGATTTTAAGACTCCCAAATCATTAAACCACCATAAATCCCTTCAGCATAGCGAGTGTCTCTGACTCACATGTGATGGTGTTTTTAAATATCAAATGAGCAAACAGCACATTTTATTCATCCGACGATTAGTTCGTTCCAGAAACCACCTGTCTAAAACCTTTCATATTTCAATCGCGTGCAAAATCTTTCAATCTGTGTTCTTCAATTCACCTCTTTTCTTCCTTGCCTACCTCACCTTTACTTCACGTTCACTACATACTTAGTCTATCTGAAACCGTCCTGTGTTCTCATGGAGCTGTGATGGTCACCATGTATGGATAGAAACCATTTAACATATTCATATATGCTTATTGCATGCAATTACATTCATCTGTAAATAATCCCTATGCTAATGGAGTTACTCATACCCAAGAAGTAACTCATCAGATCATTGTATTAATATCTTGATGATAAGCAAACCGATCCCACTGAAAGGACTGATGGATGTCTCTGTCTAGAATAGCTTTCCGTGGGATCACATCTGGATGCACTCTAAATTACCTAGTATATAAAAAACGGCCTCTGGGAATTACTAAAGCAATACATTCTATACGATATAAGAATGTATTTATATTATAAAGCATAACATTCTTAGTAATAATGTAATATTGTCCTTATTATTATAATTATTCAATAAAATATCAATAGTATTAATAGATAAAGTTGCATATGATAGCCAATACAGATGTATGCTCTTTGTTAAGCAATATACCACATACTGCATTATTTAATCATGGTTTGAGGCCGATTCAATTTAAATTCAAGTATGTAAAACGCCACCGCCTGCAGATATGAGACGGCAGCAGCAGCTGCTTTGCTCCTTAATAAAACGTCAAGCTTGTGTTTGTATATTATGCGCATATGACCATGACGTCACAGTCACCTTATGTGGCTTTGAAATAAAACTTAAATACAGTAATACAATAATAACTGAATCATTTGTAGGCTGAGTAGGTGTGGTGGATAGGAACGGGAACTGACATCATAAATTGACATCACGGACATCTGTAGGGGTGCAGGACAGATTTTGAGATTGTGTCCCTTTGTTGTTGGCTCTGCCGTCCTGTTGTTGTTGACTTTCTTTCAGGCTGCTGGTCAGTAACTGCTCAATCTGCTCTTGACATGATTTCAGACAGTCCTAGAAGAAATAGAAGGAAAGAAGTAGAAACCAACTTAAGCACTATACCAAAGTCCTTCTCTGACTATACTAGTTTCATCCTCAAACACACTGCATGGAAAGCAATAATTTTCCCAGATAGAGTAAAGTTTCTCGTGGGAAAGCAATACCTTTGCCAAAGAACGTAAAGTTTCTCAGGGGAAAGCACATTTTTGAGAGAACGTAAAGTGTATTGGGTGAAAGCAATACTTTTGAGAGAGAACGTAAAGTTTCTCAGGTGAAAGCAATACTTTTGAGAGAGAACGTAAAGTTTCTCGGGGGAAAGCAATACTTTTGAGAGAGAACGTAAAGTTTCTCGGGTGAAAGCAATACTTTTGAGAGAGAACGTAAAGTTTCTCGGGTGAAAGCAATACTTTTGAGAGAGAACGTAAAGTTTCTCGGGGGAAAGCAATACTTTTGAGAGTGAACGTAAAGTTTCTCGGGGGAAAGCAATACTTTTGAGAGTGAACGTCAACGTAAAGTTTCTTGTGGGAAAGCAATACCTTTGCCAAAGAACGTAAAGTTTCTCAGGGGAAAACAATACTTTTGAGAGAAACTAAAGTTTCTCGGGGGAAAGCACTACTTTTGAGAGAGAACGTAAAGTTTCTTGTGGAAAAGCAATACTTTTGTGAGAGAACGTAAAGTTTCTTGGGGGAAAGCAATACTTTTGAGAGAGAACGTAAAGGTTCTAGGGGGAAAGCAAAACTTTTGTGAGAGAACCTTAAGTTTCTTGTGGAAAAGCAATAATTTTGTGAGAGAACAAAGTTTCTCGGGGGAAAGCAATACTTTTGTCAAAGAATGTAAAGTTTCTCGGAGGAAAGCAATACTTTTGAGAGAGACTGTAGTATTTCTCAGGGGAAAGCAATACTTTTGTGATGGACTGTAAAGTTTCTCAGGTGAAAACAAAACTTTTGCGAAAGAACGTAAAGTTTCTCAAGGGAAAGCATCTCTGTTATTAACTACACTGAAAAATAAAATGGTGTAGGATTTACTTTGAAAAAATTTTCACTCTTTTGTGAAAATTGATAGTAAATTGCCTGGTTTAAAAAGTGACTTCTGTGTGAATTGTGATGCCTACATCACTACACTACTGACAAGAGACAATAGTGTAGTGAAATTGAATGCCAAAATTTTGCTAATGTGACCGCACCTTAAGTTGGCAGTTCTTAGCCAAAATTAAGTTGCAAACTGGTTTAGGCTTTATGTCAATAGGCTACAAAGGACCATGTACTATCAAACAATAAGACTTTGACTTCTTGTGCCTGCCTCTTTCTGCAGTAAAGTGTGAGGTCTAATGAAATGATCCCATATCAAACTCTTGTCTTTCTCAGGATAATTAAAACCTGACAGGCTGTTCTCGCTCTAAACCGAATGAGAAGACACAACAGGCCCCATTGTCTTGACAACTACAGGCACAGGAAGGAATGGTTGCTAATGGAGGCATGTGGTGTTTTTTCCAGAACTTCAGATGGAGAAAAAAAACTTAACACATTACATTGAGGAAAGACAAAGAATGTGTTCAACCATATGAGTGTATGTGAGGAGTTTAAATGGGGCGTTCACTCTCTGGGTCTAATTCAAAAAAGTTTTACTGTGAGACTTTCAAAACAGCCTGAAGGCAAGATGTGTACGTTTCTGTAAGAGCATGAGTGAGTGTGTGCGTGTGTGTGTTTTAATCCACAGATGTGGTTGAGAGGCCTGTGTCTCGCCACAAGTATGCAGCTCTGAAAACACACCGCCATCGTTGCATTGAACACACACTAACATTCATTCATAAAATTACATTTCTCAATTTCCATACAGTCATGCATGAATGTCCTGCACACGCACATGTAGGCTATGTCCACAATTTGTCTCTCAAGAAAAATGGACTTGTCTTGAACACATTTAAAAGCGTACAGTCTTTCTCTTGAAAGACCAACATGTCCAATTTAATGTTCAATAAATGCTTTCTAGAAAAGTGGATCTCAACCTTTTTTACTCCCACTGTGCAGAATAGGCCCCCCACATATAGGATAGATATTTTCTGTTGTAATTATGACTGTCACACGCACTCAGTTTTGTTTGTTCTAAGTTTCTGTTTTCATGGACTTTCAGTTTGTTTTCATCAGTCATATGCGTTTCTTTGTCTTAGTTTCCCGCCAGTCATCAGTTGTCATGGACACTCAATTGTAAACTGTATTTGCCTTGATCTTTTGACATATAAGAGGTCTTTGTACAGTTAAAAAAAGTTTCATAGCTTAAAACGTCCTCCTCATTATAAACAAAGCATTTATTTAATCAAGCTCCAAAAACGACTCGTTTTGATATTGCAACATCACACTGGCAAATGCATTTGCCTCCACCATAGGTCCTGCCCACTGGCGTTCAGTTGCTTAACGGCTGGCACTTGTCTACACTGAATGTGAGCGTCGCGTTGCGTCAAAAGCAAATAGAAACCATTACAATTACTGTCGCTGTCTACACTGGATACAGTATACAGTTACTCACGCACTCCATGCGCTTGAGTCTGCCAACAACAGGACAAGTGGAAGAGTAAATGAATGCATAAAGGAACGTTTGCTTTGATGCATCCAATTGCTCATTTCTGTAGAGACTTCAGAAGGAAACCAGCATCAGGAACAAGTGGATGGCTTATTTTCAATGGCATCATGGATTGCGTCTGAGGACTATAGGTTTGTTCAGAGCATTTGACTGCAGGTTGTTTTGTCAACAAGGCACAGTGTAATGGAGAGTTTGCAAAGGAACTTTTGATGAAAGATGAAGCAGATGCTTCAGAAAGATTTGGTTTGATGTGGATGATGTTTTCATCGAGTGGGTTTTGATGCTGTTTCCTATGCAATGACATTAGCCAATCATAACAGTGCCTGTTTACTGACAAAATTTAAAGGAGCCACCCCTTAAAAATGTATAATTTATGACAGATAGTCAGAATGAGGGAGGAAAATAATTGTTTTTTCCACTCCACATATGTATTTGTTTTTGTATTGTTTTTTGTTTACGGGGATAGCATACACACAGTGTTATACATTTTAACCAGTTGATGGAAAAGTATTATTAAAAGGCATTCTAAAAATCTAAATAATTTGAAATCTAATTATGTAAAAAAAAAATTACAATATAATAAATTTCAATTATGCTAAAATAACATTGCTTGAAATAAAGCTTTTAAAAAAAAGAGATGAGCTCCGAGATGTGTCCAACCCCAACTGTATTTTTCAATAGGAAATGTGTCAAAACAAAAAACGAAAAAAATGGGATCTACAGGAAGTCGTTCTGTAGTTCTGTCACAGAATGAATGGATTACTGTACAACTAAGCAAATAAACTTTAGCTTAGCCTGGGTTAAACTATATCTCAAAAGGTAATTTGCTATGTAGCATTGTAATAACTGAGATTTTGTTTAATTTCTTTTTTAGTATGAAGATGTTGGGACACTTACCACCTCAGTGTGGGTGATTTTAGCCAACAGCTCCGTCAGATTGTCCCCCCACAGATTTTGGTTGCTCTGGTTGGGCTGGAGGCCACATACTGCTGCCCCCACACATCCTGTGGCGATCATGGAGGGAGGGTACATGGTGAAGCTGTGATCTGAGGAAAAAACAAACACGTGCACATCCCGAAACATTAGTGGCCTGGTCAGTAAACTCCCTAGAACATTACTCACCTAAGAGAACCTTCAAAATAAATTCCAATGAAACAGTTCTGATTATGCAATCTGTGGTGTCTGAATCTGCATCTTACATCTGTTTTGAATTCCACACAAACCTTAACCTGACATTCACACGCTCTCCGGTTTCAGACCTGTTTTACCATCACTACCTCGCTTAAATCCTCCTGCAGCTGCGAATGGAAAATGAGGAGAGCCTTCCTTCTCCTCCCACCCCATCTTCCTCCCTCCCTTCCTTCATCTCTCAGAGGGCTTTGAGGTTCCAGGAACTACTCCCCCTCTTCCTCTGTCTTGAGATCCTGAGAACGGGCCCTCGGTTTTCAGTTGGAGAGGAAAGCCTCCTCTATTCTGTGCTGGAAGTCGTTCTTTTCATCTGCTTTGTTGGAGTTATCGTGCTGCTTTTTTCAGATGCAGAGGATGCAACAGTCATCCCTGAATAAACACTACACTCGAGTGACTGCCGCAGTTTAGCAGCTGTGCAGAAAACCAACATTCCTAACTTGAGAAAATTGTTAAACGCAACGACAAAAACATTTGTAATAGCTCAAAAAAGCTCTTCTCATGTTTGCTTGGCTCATGTTCAGGCCTCCGCCTCTTGAACAGATGCAGGGCCGCAGAAACACACCCAGTTAAATATACAACACTTTTATAGACGCAAATAACAAGGCCGAAAGCATCATAACACATTCACATCATGGATTTCTAACATGTAGATTCAGCCCATCAGTTTTTGATGAATGCTGTCAATGTCACTCAGCTCCTACCTGTTGCACAGAGGGCGATGAAGGTTTGCGCGTGTTTGCGGATCAGCGTCTGTCTGTCTTCAGGGAAGGGCAGTTTGTGCAGGATGTGTTCGATAAAATCAAGAGGGGTGATGGCAGCCAGGTTCCATTTTAATTTACTTAGAACCACCAACTCCCACTCCAACAGAGAGACAGAGAGAGGCAAAAACAGAACAAAAGATAATGAATATGATTGGCAGGATAACATACAGAGATTACATTACCCACTATACATGGATACAGGATGCAGTAGGGTTTTGGTATTATCTACGAGCAGGCCCAGATGGCTTGAGGATGGTCTTTTTCAAAATTTCGGCACAATCTGATTGCCCTTTGCTGATTCTACAGCCAATGAGACTGCTTGCTCGCTATTTACATAGTCTAGTTCAGTGCTCTGCTCAGTGTAAGCTGGTCGTGCAGAAGAACTCTATCAGAGTTCCTCTGAAACCCCCCACCTCTCCCAGCTCCACCTGCCTAGATCTGCTATATCATGTCATGCAATATATATCTACATACATATATATATATATATATATCAATGTCATGCAACATTTTGCAGCCAGAGATTCCATGTGGACCTAGTAATGTCTACACTGAATACAATTTAGTGTAGGATTTACTTTGAAAGTAAATTTCACAAATAATTACAAAGAAACGACAAAGTAATTGAATTAAACATGAAATTCAGTAGGAAGACTGAAATGGTATTTTCTTGGAAAACATACTCCAATAACCTGTTTTACTTACAACTTTGGAAAATCCCCTTTTACAATGTATATGAACTTTACTGTCATTAAGTCCAACAAGTCTGCAAATGATTACACAAACTATATGATATAAATACCATGGTTTCACTAGTTCGTCTGCCCATTCAACCTTAAAGGTTAATAGTAAACTAACTTGGCTTGCTGTCCTTGGAGGAGGCTCGAACCCGAGGCTCGGCTTGAGCTCCGAATTAAAAAAACCTATGATGCAATTGCGCGTAATAGGATAGAGGTAATTTACTGGAGGAGAGCTGCCGGAAGAATTTGTCACTGAGATGACGTGGTGTCTGCTGCTTATATAGTACGCTCGCTCATAATGATAATTGACAGGACTGAATGTTTGGGCTCCTCCCGAACCTACGTTTTGAACTTAATTTATTATGTCAGTACCATATTTATTCAGTATTCATAGTTTATTATTTCAGTACCATAGTATCAATATCTGATGCTATCACTTCTCCATTGTTTGTCAATGAAAGTGTATCTGACTAAATCAAACTCCTGACTGTCGTCTGTTTTATTGCCCCCTACTGTTTCAACTAGGCAACTGCAATCTTCTGTTGTAAGTACATGCTATACTTACTCCAGACAGAAAGATTTTAAAGTGCAAAAACATGTATTGCATTAACACACAAGGTTGTGTGCCTTAAAAAGTCTAGGTTGTGTCATTGTGTCACTCAACACATTCTCCAACTTGTGATTCTTCAAAACAGGAACACTGAGTTAAGTTGCTTTTTAAATATGGATCTTCTTGCCCAAGGGACATCATAGTTGTAAAATGAATCAGGTCATCATATAAAGCTCCACCCCTTGTCTTTGATCTCCACCACCAATGAAGGAGCATTCCATGCACACGCTCAACTTCCTTCCTCGCACGTGCCTGGCTGGCTTTGTTTCGCCCTGCTGAAGCTGCTTTCTGAGAAACTCTCAAGAGCAAAGACACGAGGGGAAAAACAGCCCAAAGTGAGAAGCTCTCCACCCTTATTGTGTGTGTGTTGATGAGTGAAGAGAGAGTGTGAAAGATTTGAAGTTAGTGAAAACTCCGCCAAGTGGGGACAGTCCCTGAAAGCGACACCAAATCACCAAGGTCAAGACTCCTACAGACACCTCCAGCTCCTTCTGGATGCTTCAGTCGGTTAATAAGAATCTGTGTTGGTACTAAAATTACCACTGCAATTTATGGCAAACCTTTTTGTTAGAACAGTTGCCTTAATTTACCTTCCTTCCTGTTCTCTCTCTCTCTCTTCCTCGGTCGATATAAACACACATAACATCCAAAAGCGATCATCAAGAGATCATCTCAATTCAGACTTTACCAGGGTTTTACCAGCTCATATGAGATTAGAATAGACTGTCTGATGGAAGTAGAACGTCTTTGCCAATCTACACTCTTAAAAATAAAGGTTCCAAAAGGGGGTTTTCACATTGATGCCATAGAAGAACCATTTTGGGTTCCCTAAAGAACCTCTCAGCTCTTAAAAGAACCATTATTTCCTTAGTGTAAAGAGCATTTTTAATAACCTAAAGAACATTTTTCCACTATCAAGAACCTTTTGTGTAATGGAAAGATTTCATGGATGTTAAGGGTTCATCATGGAACCGTAGATGCCAATAAAGAACATTGTTTTAAGAGTGTATGCATGAGAACCATTCAAAACCATTCTCACGCTCATCAGAGATCCCTCACTCCAGCCACAGAGGCCAAAATCACAAGAGCATTTCATCTTAGCTCAAACCAGAAGACTGTTCAATGTCAAAACAACCATTATGTGGCAAAGGAAGCTCTAAATTCACTAAAATTTACAATAATAAAAATATGATGAATAAGAAGCTCACAAACTAGGGCTATTTAATAAAAAAAAATATGATGTATTTAATCTGGGGTATGAATAATATAGAATTACACAACAGATGGAAGACTTCTTGCTGTCATCAACAGCTCTTACCAGCAGTTGTTGAGATGTAATAGAGTTGTCCGTGTACATGCAGAGCTTCCTGGCCGACAGCGACTGGCATGCTTTTAATTTTGAAGCCAGGAAGAGACAAACGGCCCCTAAAAGCTGCAAGAAACATTTTCTTGTAGGAACTGCAGCTAAAAACCTGTCCAGGTAGTTCATTGCCAAGGGAAAGATATCCTCTTCACATTTCTCCTCTTCACAAACCTACAGGGACACGACAGAATTAATTCACAATTTAGACTGTCTGTCAAATGCTTAGTGTGCATTGAACAACTTCTCTATTTTAAATATTGTTATACTCTTCAACCAGGCCTTTAAGTTCTTTTCATAGGCTATTCCATTTTTTAGCTTTACTATATGGAACATTATTACATTTAATGTATAGCTAGGCCTATATTTTTTTACTGTAAGTAGCCTGGCTATAAGCTATATGAATTCTACTTTATGTAATATTAGGTTCGTAGCCTACAATTTGCAACTACAATATGTTCCTAGTACTGTAACTCTTTTGATGAGAAAGAGGAACTTTCCAGTGGTAAAGATCTTCATTCATTTCAAGCCGGGTGTGCTTTGAAACCAAATGACGCCCACACATGACTGCTTTGGTGATTCGTCACGGTAAAAAAAAAAGAAAAAAGAAAAAAAAGTGATCTAACACTCAGTTCCTAATGTCAATGACAGCATATAATATCACACATATATGTATCTCTCTAATTAAACTATATCGACTATTGCGTTGCATTGATGAACTGTAAAACATTTAAATCGACGATTCTCAACATGGTTGCACTTTCGCACAAGCAACTCACAGGCTGTTTAAAAAATTCGCAAAAATTACACAAATGCAAAAAAACATTGAACATGCACACGTAAATAAAGCACAGACCCTCATCTGTCCAATAAAGCATGCCTTGAAAAAACACACAAAAGCGTTCAATATTAAAATGACAAGTAAGTTAGGCTATCACGGAGTGTGGAGGGTTGAGTTGCATTTCCTGCTGATTTCTCGATCAAACTTTCCTTTCCAATATTTGCACATCGATGAATAGATTACACATATGCTATATATATATATATATATATATATATATATATATATATATATATATATATATATATATATATATACATATATAGGCTATGCTATGCATAGAGGTCTGGGCTAATGTTTTTTTTAGTTTGACTAGCCTACTTGAGAAATGTTTCTTGACTTTGACTGTCTGCCAAAGTCCAGCTAGCTACTTCAGATTCTTGCCAACATAATCTACATTACATAATACTTTTTGCATAGTCTTTACACACTCCAACCAAACACTTTCCATAAATAAACCTTTAACTACAAACCTCCAGCATCCACGTCGCGACCATCCGCCTCATAAAAGGCTGAATATCTTTCTGGACACGTTTAAAATAGGGTCCCTGCGGAACATATCTGTCCTCCACTGTTAGAAGACTTTGCAATACTCTTTCATCGCAGAAGATGTTGGGATCTCTCTGAGCTCGCATGATTGTGTCCTTTTCCAAGCAAAAAAGTTCCATGTTTGGGCTTTTCTCGGTGTTATAGGCTATCTAATATAACCACCTCACAGTGCCAGCTGCATGTGGCTGTGCCTATGCAAAAAGGACGATGGTGATCTTTAGGCATCAATAAGTCGTCTGCACTGTTAAAACGTTCACTTTTTTACATCACGGAGGCTGCAATCCCAGGCACGAGTCTTTCTTTCTGAACTACAGATGAAGCAGATCAACTCCAATGACTGAATGACCACCCAAAAGGCAATGTCGGTCCCTCCTCCTCCTCCTCAATTCACGTTGCAAAAAATGCTCATATTCTCTCCTTCCTGCCCAGACATGGCACATGCATGGCATTCTAGCCAATCTTTTATTAAACCACTACTCAACCATCTTGTGCAAACATACATTCAGTGTATTGAAACAGGTCCCGGAAGAGACAATAGTTTTTTGTTGTTTTTTTACATGCATGGCATGGCCTGCATGACACATGATGTGATTTTTTTCCTGAATATTATTTCCTCTCACGTGCTGATGCACATGTCCAACTCATTTTACTCACTCACAGCTATTTACTGGTGAATTTAATTACCCCATTTGTATATTAACTGTAAGTGTTACCATTTAATGCTCAATTTAAATGCATTGTTTGCCCATTATGCGCACTTGAAGCTTGTAATAATAGGGACAAATGGTTTCTTTAATGTCTCACAGTTCTGATTCATGCACAGTGGAAATCCCCATAAAATATAGGGCCTATACATTGACAATTTATCACTAAATTACTTACAATAATGTGCAAGAATGATAAAAAAAAATGCTGGGTTGTTTCAACCCATGTTTGGGTCAAATACAAACACATTTTTAAATTGGTTGGGTTTGTCTATATTTGACCTAAACATGGGTTGAAAAACAACCCAGTATTTTTTACAGTGTACCTGTGATAGTGAAGAGCAAAGCTATAGACACAAAAATGACACAAAGACAGGCTGTCAAAAGGGGAAGTGACAGGTTGTGCTTGTTGGGTTACATAACAGTGTAATACCAATAAGAAAAGAAAAGAAAAGAAAAGAAAAGAAAAGAAAAGAGCTTAAATGGGCAAATTTTAGCTTGTGCTATAAAAACATGCTGAAATGTCTGGTCACCCAGATAATAACTTTCCTGCACCCGTATGTCTGTCTTTCTCCGTACAGCAGATGTTGGTGGGTGAGAAATAACTGACGAATTGACCATGTGTTACAGCCCTGAGAGATGAAACCACAGTTAAATGATAAGCTGCCAACCCACAAACCAACACATGTATTCATTAAGTATTTAATCATAACAGTCTGTGACAGGTGATGTGTCATACTGGTACCTCCATATGTAATACCACCAGTGCACCACAGGAGGGAGCCGTCACCTGAGTATTGACTTCCGGGTCACAAACACACCTGAGCTGCATCATGTTCATTAGTAGTCTGGCTATAAATAGCCCAGCTCGCACACATTTGCCTTGTGAAGTCTTGTTCTTCCTTTTGGACACAACTCTGAGCATTTTACTTTGTATTGGATTTCTCTGTGTATTGCACTTGGACTCTCTTGTGCTTTTTCCATTTGCTTTTTGTTTTGGATTTGTTTGCCTTGTCTGGACTGCCTGCCCTGTTTACTGACCCTGTATTCCTATACTGTTTTCTGCCTGCTGTTTCATTAAACACTGCACATGGATCCGCATGAGCTTTCTGAATCTTCATCATTACAGAAGACTTCACCACCATTGCATCCAGCGGAGCCTCGGGTGCACGTCACGCTAGCATCTCAGGCAGCAATGTTAAGTGAGCACTACCAACAGCTCGCCCGTTTATCGGTTGCCATGGATGAGGTTTTAGGCTTTCTTCGCCAACAGTCAGCCACTTCAGCGGCGACTTCAACCGGTGCTGCTGCACCCGCTCCTCCCATTCCCTCAAGCCCACAAATGCCTCTTTCTGTGGCTGGAAATCCCCATCTTTCACTTCCTGAGAAGTTCGACGGCACCCCGGGTCGATGTAAAGGTTTTTTGCTTCAGTGTTCTCTATATTTTGCTCAGCTGCCCCAGACTTTCCCCACTGAAGAGTCTAAAGTAGCATTTGTGATTAATCTGTTGAATGGCAAGGCCCTTGATTGGGCCACGGCGATTTGGCAGCACGATACCGCCATTCACGGCTCTTTGGATGTGTTTACCTCTCGTTTCTGTGACGTTTTTGAACATCCAGCGGGAGGAATTAGTGTGGAGGATCGTCTCTTTTCCAATAAACAAGGTACTGACATTGCAGCTGATTATGCTCTTGCATTTAGAACTCTGGCCGCACAGAGTGGCTGGCCTGTCGCTCCGCTTAAAAATCTCTATCAGTGCGGGTTATCGCACTCTCTTCAGAGCAAGCTTGCCAGTCGCAATGAACAATTGTCCCTGGAACAATTCATTCAACTTTCCATTTGCATTGACAATCCGATATGAACCCGAAGCCCTATTTCCATGCCGTCGGAGCCCCGCACTCACAGTGGAAGCGATCTCTCAGCTCATGACCCCATGCAACTAGGACGCACTCGTCTGACTCCCGCTGAAGGTCAGCGTCGGATTGGGATGGGATTATGCATTTACTGTGGTAAAGCTGGTCACTTTCTCTCCGCCTGCGTGGAACGCCCCGAAGCCTCAACTGCCAGTCGCTCCCCGGTGATTTCAGATTCTAACTGTTGTCTTACCATTTCTGCTATTATCAGTTACAAGGGGAGTCAAATGGTGGTTTCTGCTCTCATTGATTCTGGGTCTGCTGGAAATTTTTATTGATGTATCTTTGGTTAAAAATGTGTCCATTGATACTGATACTGATACATTGATACTACTGAGGAGTATGTGGAGGAAGCACTACTTCAGGGTTTCATCAGACCTTCAACATCCCCTGCAGCCGCAGGTTTTTTCTTTGTGGGAAAAAAAGATGGTACCCTCAGGTATTCACCAAGTTAGACTTGCGCAGTGCTTACATTCTCATTCGTGTTCGTGAGGGGGACAAATGGAAGACTGCCTTAATCACCAACACAGGCCATTATGAGTATCTGGTCATGCCTTTTGAGCTTTATAATGCACCTGCAGTATTCCAGTCCTTCATGAATGAGACTTTCAAGGACATGTTAATAAGTTCATTGTTGTATACACTGATGACATTCTGATTTATTCCCCATCTTTAGAGACTCATGTGGTACATGTTAAACAAGTGCTGCAGCGACTGGCTGATAATCATCTTTTTGTCAAGGCAGAGAAATGTGTTTCACGTACCCTCAGTCACATTTTGGGTTACGTTTTGAGTCCTGGGGAGGCTTGCATGGACACCTCCAAAACCCAAGCAGATTGGCCCGAGCCTCAGTCAATCAAGGAACTTCAACGTTTTTTGGGGATTGCAAACTTTTATAGACGGTTCATTCGCAACTTCAGTAGTGTAGCTGCTCCACTCACTTTTCTGCTGCGGGGTTCTCCCCGCGCCCTCCATTGGACCTCTGCAGCAGCTCAAGCTTTCCAAGAGCTTAAGGTTAGTCTTACTAGCACCCCTATTTTGAAACACCCAGACCCAGCTCTTCCTTTTGTGGTAGAGGTAGATGCATCAGACATTGGAGTGGGACCAGTTCTCTCTCAGCGCCATGGTTCCCCAGCTAAGTTGTTTCCTTGTGCCTTCTTTTCCAGAAAGCTGTCCACAGCCGAGAGAAATTATGATGTAGGAAATTGTGAACTGTTGGCCATTTGAGGAATGGCGGCACTGGTTGGAGGGAGCCCAACATCTATTTGTAGTACTCGCCAACCATAATAACCTGGAGTACATTCAAGGTGCTTAAAGACTGAACCCTCGTCAGGCAAGGTGGGCACTCTTCTTCTCTAGATTTCACTTCTCAGTAACCTACCGCCCCGGGTCCAAGAATGTCAAGGCGGATGCGCTCTCTCACATGTATTCTGGTGGCTCTTGCTCTGAAACCCCTACTAGCATCCTAGCCCCATCCCTTGTGGTAGCACTAGTTTGTTGGAACATCTTTAATGAAATTTCTCAAGCACAGGAGGCTGACCCCACTACTTGCCCAGAAGGACATATTTATGTTCCTCAAGTTCTTTGAAACAGAGTCGTGCAGTGGGTACAAACTTCGCTTAGCTCCGGTCATCCAGGAGAGAGTCGCACTATCCAGCTGGTGAGAAACAAGTTTTGGTGGCCCTCCCTTGCATCTGATGTGACAACCTTTGTAAAGAACTGTGCCATATGTGCTCAATTAAAGACCTCTTGTCTGCGTCCAGCAGGCTTACTTCATCCGTTACCCATTCCCCATCGTCCCTGGTCTCATTTGGGTGTGGACTTCTTCACTGATCTCCCTCCATCTCAGGGGAACACCACAATACTTGTTATTGTCTGTAGATTTTCGAAAGCCTGTCATCTAGTGCCTCTCAAAAAGCTACCCTCAGCCCTTGAGACTGCAAAGGTACTGTTTCAAAATGTGTTTTGTTTTTTTGGCCTGCCTGAAGACATTGTTTCGGATCGGGGACCTCAGTTTACCTCCCAGGTGTGGAGAGCCTTCTGTGAGTTACTATACATTAATGTGAGTCTCACTTAGGGCTATCACCCGCAGGCCAATGGCCAGGTGGAGCGCCTCAATAAGCCGTTTCCACAGAACCTACTGCTCACAGAACCAGAATGACTGGAGCCACTTCCTCCCATGGGCTGAATACACCCAAAATTCCCTCCGCAAGCAGTCAACTGGCTTAACTCCCTTCGAGTGTGTACTGGGGTTCCAACCACCTCTCTTTCCTTGGTCTGGTGTGCCTTCTGAACTTCCGGCTGTGGATCATTGGCTTCAGTGCAGCGAACAGGTCTGGGACGCCACACATGTACACCTTCATCGGGCTATCCGTCAGCAAAAGATCCAGGCCGACCGTCATCGTCGTCCATTTCCCACCCTCCGCCCTGGACAACGGGTCTGGCTGTCTAGCCGAGACCTCCGACTCCCATGCCTGCCCTGTTTACTGACCCTGCCTGTATTCCTATACTGTTTTCTGCCTGCTGTTTCATTAAACACTCTGCACATAGATCCGCATGAGCTTTCTGAGACCTCTTTATTACATGATGAAGGTGAAAGTCAGTTTTGAAATGGTGACTTGAGTAACACCCTCATTTTTCTGATGAATAGCAAATAAAGGTGTCTTTTGTGTTTATGTTTATATGGTTAAATGTGTGTTTTACAGTTTTTTACAATCACTTTGTTACTATTTTCAGAACCTTGATGTCATTTTTCACAACTCTAGACACAAAACTCACAACCAATGATCAAAAAGCACATTTTTCAAAACTCTAACCCTTTTCTCAATTGCTTGGATACAATACACATAAAACTTAGATCATTTGTTCATTCAACAAAGATCACCTGTTCGTCATATTATGACACAACTTAACATCAAAGTACTACTATTTCAAAAGGCAATTCACACATTACATTTCAAATGAGTGTCTATTCATTTCCTTACAATGATCTAACTATCAATTGATACAACTGCTCAAAATGATAAGTAACTGTTGCATTACTCTTAATGCATAGTTGTATGGAAACAGACACACAATCTTCCATGTTTACAGTAAATCATGAAAGTTTCAAGATATAATGAGATTCATTGTCACCAATTAGCATGGCATGAACCAATTAGACTACAATATCCATGGATGTAGCCTAATATTTTATCATACTGTAATGCTTCATCAGACACTGTGTCTATGGTGCCAAATACTGTACCACCTTTTCAGACTATGTACAGTATTGACAGTACAGTACTGTATAGATGCAGGCCCTTGTAACTGCGTGTCCAATTCTGCCAATCACAGCAGAGCAGTGTCAGGCCTGGACTCGCCATGCCAAAGGTTTTTTCCAAGATGTCATTTTCCAACATCCATTGTGATGTAGATGAGAACCTGTGGCCAAATCCACAACACAGAGTTGATGACAGTGTAGAAGTACAGTAATCACTCCTGTTTAGTTTCTTACAGCAAGTTGAGGAACACTGCATTTGATGTTTTACAGTACTGTCTTTTCTTTTCTATTTCATAGCTAATTATTTTTGCTTTGATTCAAAAAACCATGTTGTGATTGTACTGTAGTGTTTTGCATCAATATATTACAAACTTTGTTCACAATGATTCCACTGTGTCTGTAATATTCTCTCTACTACTGCAGTACTTTTACAGAGATGTATTTACTGTACATGTAGTACCATAATGAAACCTGTATCACCTATTTTGCTCTACAATATTTAATGATTGTACGAACAATGACACAGTGAAACTATCGGTTGCTTGTGTGTGGGTGATCTATAGTTATGTTTCAATGGTATTTCACAGTTAATTTGTTTTTTGAACCAATGATTGTGCAAGTGCAAGATTTCTTTAAAGATGTGAATGCACAATGCAATGTTTTGAACATTAGACAGCCTGTGTTACAAGTGATTATCGTTTTGAGTTTTGTGTCTAGAGTTTTGAAAAATGACATCAAGGTTCTGAAAATAGTAGCAAAGTGATTGTAAAAAACTGTAAATGGAGCAGAACCTCCCGTATCTCTGAAAAGAGACATAATGGTGCACAGATGCATGATAACTGTTGTCTGGCATAGTCCATTCATGAAAACAATATACACTCTTAAAAATAAAAGTTCCAAAAATGGGTTTTTGCAGTGTACAATCATTTTGGGTCCCCCCCCCCCCCCCCCCCAAAAAAAAAAAACATTCAGAAAACGGTTCTTAAAAGAATCACCCTTTTTTTTCCTTAGTAGGCAGAATATTTTAATAATCTGAAGAACCTTTTTCCACTATAAAAAAACTTTTGTGCAATGAAAAGTTTCTATAGATGTAAAAGTTTCTTGGAAAATAAACTTTTTATTTAAGGGAGTATCTTAAAACTCTGTGTGGCTTTTTAATCACATTCCATTAAACTTTGAAGTTGAAAACATCGGACAACATAGTTGTACACAAACTGCAAATTGTACAATAAGGAGAAATATAGACAAAATAAGTAACATTTAATATACATCTAGCTCAAATGGATGCAGTTGATAAATGAAACATTCATCAGGAATGTCAAGAACTAACATGGTAACTGAATGAGTAACAAATTGTTTTGGCCAAGCAGTGGGTCTTGGAATGGAATTTCATTCAAACCCAAAAGCATCCATATTGTGAATTTATTAGAGATGCTATTCAGTAGCATTATTCAAGACATATAGGCAGAGAGAGGGATGCTTGACATTAATTATCATACTGACTCAGTATCTGTTACGATGCGGCTGAAGCAGATTCTGAAGCAGGATCCAAGTGCAGCAGTATTTATTAAATCAACTCAAACTAGACAAAGACTCAGACTATAGGGAACAGGACTCATGAACAGAACAACCAACAACATCAACATTACAACATCAAGAACTCACAAAGACTGAACTAGACACAGGGCTGAAATAAACAGGCAAACAAGCTTAACAAGGGGGTGTGGCCAATAATCTAAAACGGAGACTAGTTAAACATAACGGGGAACTACCAAACAGGGGAACACAGACAGGAATCATGACAGAACCCACACCATGACAGTATCAGAGTAAGAGTAATTTATCACTTTTTTTTTAAAATGCTTTAAACCACAACAGAGATCAGATTCGATAAGAAACCTGTCTCAACAAATGCAGATCTAATGCGGGGGGAAAAACTTGTTCAGTTAAAAGATTAAACTGTCACTCTTGGGTTCCATCATGCGGGATCATTTAATGGATTTAGTTTTAATTAATTAATTTTGATTTCTTTTTTTCTTTTTTTTTAATGAATTCTCGTTCGTAGCTCGTAAACATACTTTATCACAAATAAACAAAAAACCCATTAAACATCAAAGTATTTTGCCATTGCCATATCAGACATTTCTCCTTATATAGAACCTTTTTTGGTATAAGGGTTCGTTAAAATTGAGTGTGTGTGTGTGTGTGTTCATGTATGTCTGTGTCTTATGACAACATGTCAACCCACATCACACTTCACAATGGCACAAAGGTAAAGGAATGCTCAGCTGCCTGGGAAAATGTGTAGAAGCATGAAATTACCTTGATCCAAAGATTCCTGCTGCATGCCGGTTCTGCTGCAGTAGACCACAGAGAGAGACAGACTGTTTGTCTCCTGTCTGAGACAGGTTAAATGTAATGTAGTTCTTACTTTATTATGGTCTTATTGCATCAGCAGTTGGCAAATTTCGTTAAAAAAAAGTTATATAAAAGTTATAGTCTTCTATAGTATAGTATTCTATATGCTCTTAATGCAATTATATGAGTAATTATTATATAAGTAACTGTATTAAATTACAGAAAAAAATAAAAGTAATCCCTTACTTTAAGATTTCAAGGGAAAAGTAATTAAATTACAGTAATTAATTAATTAGTAATGCATTACAGTTACTGATTGATTGTGTATCGGGTTAAGTTATTAATCTTTTACATAAAACTCACCCTTCATTCAGGTGTAGACCAGGCTTCCTAAGAATATCTCAAACATGACATGACATGTAGCTGTGCAAAACATGGATTGAATGCATTTTTATGCAACTGTAAGTATTCTTTATTTTAATTTTATTTAACCGATTCTTTCAAATGCACAATCGAGACATCGTTCATGGAAACGTTTTAGTTGGACGTTCGTCCCATCATTTTTACAGAATGATAAAATGGAATGTTCCCCCTATAACGTTCATATAACTAAGAAAAAAACATTTCAAAACATTAAAAAAAAAACATTTCAAAACAACATTTTCATAACTTAATGGGAACGTTTGCAAAACATTCTTAGAACATGTTTTTGTTTGCTGGGTATCTTTTATTTAACATTATTTATTTTTGATTTGCAAAATAAAAATATAACCATAATATAAATACATTTTATAGGCGTTTATTCTAAATGTGATAGAAAATATTGTAACCTATGGTGTATGAATAAAATCATTTGTTTTAGGTGAACAATGAAAGCAATATTTACGGTAGTCCATCTTGAGTATGGACATTACACGCCTCTATTGGTTTCACCTTTATGAGAGAGAGAGAGAGAGAGAGAGAGAGAGAGAGAGAGAGAGAGAGAGAGAGAGAGAGAGAGAGAGAGAGAGAGAGAGAGAGAGAGAGAGAGAGAGAACAACAGGGTGGGGTGTCCATACAGTATAAAGGGAAGCCTGGCTTCAGTCATAAGCAAAGAGTCACATAGGCTGGATTTCTGGAGAATGAGATCACATCCTGAATCTCCAAACTGAGGAAGATCAGTAGAAACTCACACGTGTTATGAGGAAACTCTACAATGTGAACTAGATCGCACTTGTGTGTGTGTATTTTAACAGTTTGGCTTAAGCCTATAGTCCCAGACTAAAATGCATGTTTGAGTTGTCTTAACTGAAAGTATAACTTGCACTGACATATCTTAAAATATCTTAAAATATGTCAGTGCTTTTGTTTTGTCTCAAGATGCACACCAGTAATGTTTTCTTATAAGGCACATTTATAAAAGCTACTTAAATGTCCTAATTGAACTAAGGCCTAATCCTGGCTTAATAAGCCTTGCCATTGCATTTGCACCCGGGCCATTATGTCTTTTAGACAACATAATAAGCATTCAATCTCCATCCAGACCAAACCAATTTAAAACGAACTAAGAGTGTCTGTTTGCACTCATGTAAAGTTCACTTTCTGCAGAGGCCCCACTCGTGTCTAACATGAAGGATACAGTACAGCTGGAAAGATTTGATTAGTCACAGACTTCTTTGTGGGTGTGGTCCCATTGTAGCGAGCAAGCTGATTGGTTATAAACACCACTTTGGAATTTAGTCTCACAATAAACAGCACTTGACTGAAGGACAAAAAGGAAATGACCAGGAAGAGACTGACATTCAAACACCATGCAAGACAAAAATCACCAGTTGTTTTCTAAACTGCGCTCAGATCAAAGCAAACCTCTGATTAGTCACAGATATCAAGCTAGTCAATGCAAAACAGCAGAGTTTGATACAGAGTGTACATGTTTCTCAGCCCAGCGCTGTGTGTGATGGTGAGGAGGTCCTCCAGTCTTCCTCCACATAAAGGGCCCTCTGTGAGCCCGCTAGAGCTTTAGCTTTAATTCTCCTGATTGGCTTATTGCTTTATTGAATTCTACTGCAGAATCCTTGGACTTTGCTGACGGCATGCCGCCCCAAACCAAGAGGCCTGTCACCACTCCCGGATTCAAAAGAGCATTTTACATGAAGGCATAGCAGAGCGAATTCTGACTTATGTGCTGTTTCATCCAAATAAGGAAGAAGACAGTGTTACTTTTGAACATCTCCACATTGACACTGACTGTACTCTTACAAATAAAGGCGTTTTATTAGCATTGATGGTTATATGAAGAACCTTTAGAGTCCATAGAAACTTTCCATTACACAAAAGGTTATTTATACACTATAGTGGGAAAAGCTTCTTTAAATCAACTCTTTGGACAATTATTTGTATTCATTTTTGTTATACAAAGAAAGAACACAAAACACAGAACAATTAAAACTTTCCCCACTCAAACATATTCAATAAAGTTAAAATATTTACAATAGTATTTATATACAGTATATATATATACAAAAAATATATTTTTGGGCTCTATTTTGCAGATAAATTGGGAAATTTGATTTGTCTTTCTTATGGATTGAGAACATTCGCAATCACCTTTTGTTTATTTATATTACCTGCCCACATTCCAATTCATATCTCTGTATTTGGGTTTGTCATGACGATTACATAATCTCTCATTCTATTTAAACATTCCAGCGTTATCTGCAGGAAATGGCATTACAAGACCAAGATCAAGATGAGAAGCTGATGACCATATCCTCAGCCTGCATGTGATCTTCACAGGGGATTGATCTTTATATGTAAATGGCTGCGGATTCATGTTTTTCCATGGTGAAGATTAAAAAATGGACACGTGCACTAGTCCAGCCTCCAAGTTAAAACAAACTAGAAAGTAAGTTTGTTGGGAGAAACTTTTATGTTGGCTTGACAAAGCCTTTTCTGAATGTTGTATAAGCGTCCTAGCATATTATCATGTTGCTAACAAGTTTTAGCATTATTTTGCCTTTTGCTAACATGTTTGTAGCATGTTTTATTACATTGCTAGCATGAATTAACATGTTACAAGCATTTTTTATTGTGTTGCTAGCATGAATTATGTTACTAACATGTCTTACCAATTGTTATGTTGCTAGCATGTTTTAACACATTGTATGTTTTAACATGTTGTTAGCATGATTTAGCCTGTTTTACCACATTGCTAGCATGAATTAGCACATTGCTCTCATGATTTTGTATGCTTCTAGCAAGTTTTAGGACAAAAGTGTTGACCCTCTCAATGAAAGTCAATGGGATTCTTCGTGATTTTGATCGTTTGTTTAAACGAAAACCTTAAGTCCATTAGAAAAGGTATAAGCTAACTCGAGTCAGACCATTCTGAAGGTCTGACCCGAGTTTGGTGGATGTAGATTTAAAACTGATAGGCTACTGACTAAATTTTGTCTCATCAGAAGAAGAAAAAGAAGCTTAATTAGTAGATCAGTATTTTGGCTTTGTATCAAACCAACATAATAAATGAAAACAAGAAATCTTGTCTTTTAGTTAACTATAATAACTCTGTTTGGAACAAGGTCTCTGAGTGTGTGCCATAACCAGCAAAAACATCCAAAAGTCTCACTTCAAAAACTCATAAAAACAGAAAAATAATGTTACGTTCAAATTGGGTTCCACAGTGCCCATCCTACTCTCCAAGAATAGAATTCCCATTCCAGCATGGGCAGATCTGATTTTCCCATGATTCAGTGAAAAAATACTGCAGTTTTGGCATAGAGCTATGAGTTATTCTGCATGTGTTATTCCTCCACAACATATTCATATTACAGCACCACTCTCTGATTGCTGAAGAAAATCAGCATAAATGGGGAACTGATGAGAATGACTGTTTCCTAAGACTCAAATAATTAATTCCCACATAGATCGCTTGAGTTTATCTTCACAGATAGTCTAATAATAACTGATGCCCCTTGGAAAATCTCTTTTGACCTTCTCCACAGGGTCAAGTCAGAGGAGGTTCTTGACCCTTCCCAGCAGCGACTGATTCTGCGAGGAGCAGCAGAGATGTTCTTCAATTGTTACTTGTAAGTCTGTGAAAACTGGCCTGCACTGACCTACTCATACTGTATATGAGAAGAAGAGAGGGAAGAATAGCAAAGAAGAGAGATTTCCCTGATCTTGAGACGGCTCTTCCCAGGACTGTGGTGACCTCTCCTGGGATCAAAATTCTCCAGCCGGTTCCGGACACAAGTTCCATATCTGGAAATATATAATTGCTTCCTCAACAGATATATTCATCACTTTCTATAGTGATGATGCCACTTTGTAAAGAAACGCACCTATAGGCTGAACACTTAATATGCATGACGTCACCATTTTCACAAATTTGCGTTTTTGTTGACACGGATATGATAACAGTGTTGTTGTTTTTTTTTAAACGTGCTCTTTGAAACCTGTTTTCAAAAGTTTGCATTTTCAGGCCCCCAAAACGCCATTTGCATGTAAATGAGTGGTTAAACACATAAAAGGTTTTCAGTTTTTAGTTGAAAATGAAGTCGTGTAAACGGCCCCTTAGCTTCTGTTGTCTGGATTATCTTGTTTCTTTGCTTGGATTTACTTCTGTTATTTTGTTTATATAAACTTTATACTGCATTTGGATCCCAAGTCCTGTATTTACTAAAACAATTTCCTGTACAACTCTTTTTTTCCCCTTTTTTTTTTAAGTTGAGGGTAATGTGTTTTATTATATTTGTTATGAAGAAGAGATATCATTTTATTTCAGTAGTTTTAAAAATATTTAAACAAATTAAACTGAAAGTATACATGCATTACTTTTTAAAAAAAGGAACGTGTAAATTTAAATTTAAAAGTAATGCGTTACTTCACTCGTTACATGATAATAATAAACGTAATCTGATTACATATTGCACGTTACTTGTAATTCGTTACTCCCAACACTTATTAACAGGCAGATCTGACTTGCTTATTAGAAATCATTTACACGTATAGGTTGGCAAGTTCTATGTGCCTCGTTATATCAATTAAGTTTGAGCAATGATGATTCAGCATATTAAAAAAAGAACTGAGTGAATCAGATCAAGAAGTTTAATGTATAAACACGTTCATTATTTAGCTGACAACCCTGCCACAGATATTTGGGTTAACAACACAATATGCATGTTTGCATTATATTTTAGACATGTCAGCATTCAGTCCCATTCAGAATTTGTCAGTCAGACAACTTTTCGTACGATAAGGGTTAATGGTATGCTCATTTAGATTAGAATCTAATTTTGACTGCATATTCCACAATGGAATTGTATTCACCACATCATCAGTTTCACAGCCAGGATGCCCTGCATGGAATTCTGGGATATGGTTAAAGGGCAAGTTAGTAGCAAAGAACAAGAGTGTTTAGAATTTATGAGCAAATTTGCAAAGCTTATTCTGCTCTTTCCCATGGTAAGCTGAATGACATCACTGGCCAATACAGTGTCCATCTGCTGAACAAACCCACAGATGCAGATAAAGACACTGGCAAATGTTGCTACAGTGAGGTAATGTGGTGTGCTGCGATTGCACATTGATTCAGGACAGTGCTGCAGTCAAATCAACGTGAAACATTAACAGCTCTGTGTTACACACGACTCTTTTGGCACAAGTCATGGAAGCAATGGTTAGACCTCCGGTGACTGGATTCATCGCAGTGATGGCATGCGAGACTAATCTTGAGGAAAAAGCACACAGATGCCTTTCAATTAGGCAGTGATGCAGCCAGCCATGGTTATTATAGTTAGAAAGCTTATTCTAAGTAACTTTGCAACTACAACTAGCAGTCATTAGAGTAGACTGCTTTATTCTGATGCTCCCCAACAGACATTCTACTAAGCAACTACATGTCAACTTATTCTATTAACCCTAACCTAACAGAAATAAAATAAAAACTAAAATAACACTGGTGACAGCTCTATAAAGACAAATGATCATTGAAACCTCGGTGATCCATCAGGGAAATCATTATAGTGATTGCAAAAGACGTCCCTTGAAAGGCTTCAGATTATTATGCCAAATATTTTAAGGGTGTAGCCTACTATATATGAACTTAAAAAGGCCCATTTTAAAAGCATTAGCTTCTGTTGAGAAATTAGCATTTGGCTGCTGATCAATTGGCTCATCATGTCAGGAAGCGCCAGCAAGACCTTCAAAACACACACACACATGCAAACAAAACAGAGCAGCTCTTAACATAATGTGAAAATAGTTCTGATAATGTCAGAACATGGAGATGGTGTAACGTTTGTTGTCTTGGTTGTTGGAGGTGGAATGTGAAACAGATCAAACGGCTCTGCCCAGGGGCGCACTGGATCAGATTGCATTTTGGGTTGAGGCCCTTCATTCATTTGTGACATTTACAGTCGTTTTCAGCCCTAGCTCCTCAGCATCCCTAAAACTGGGCCCCTCGTCTTTCTGGAAAATCCCTATGAGCATGTGTCTGGCTCCACTTGTGTGTTCCACGCTGGTGGAGGAAACGGGCCAATTACGGAGGCAAGAACTCAGACGTGTATGATGTCATCGCGCTCTCTCTCTCTCTCTCTCTCTCTCTCTCTCTCTCTCTCTCTCTCTCTCTCTCTCTCTCTCTCTCTCTCTCTCACACACACACACACACACACTCCTAACTGTGCTGTAACAAATTGTTTTTTTATTGGCATCTATGGTTCCATGAAAGAGCTTTAACATCCATAGAACCTTTCCTTTGCACAAAAGTTTCTTTAGAATGGAAAAAGTTATTTAGATTATTAAAATGTGCTTTAAGAAAAACGCACAAATGATAAAATGAGAGATGTCAGCTCTCCTTTACTCCAGGTAAAGCCTAATGGTCTCCATCTTTATCACAGCTGTGTTGTGAAGCAAGACTGAAAGTTGTACCCATTTTCATAAGGGCATGATGGTTTGCACAGTGTCTTGCTGACCTCTGGTGTTTAAAACCGGATTTGCAGGGAGTTTGTTGCATATCAGGCAGATTTGCTTTTAAAGGGTAATTCATCCAAAAATGTGCAGGCTAATTACTTACCCTCAAATTGTTCCAAACTTGTATGAGTTTCTTTCTTCTGTTGAACACAAAAGAAGATATTTTAAATGTTGGTAACCAGACAGTTGACGGCACCCATTGACTTCCATAGTAGGAAAAAAATACCATGGAAGTCAGTGGGTTCAGTCAATTGTCTGGTTACTAACATTATTTAAAATATCTTATTTTGTGTTCAACAGAAGAAAGAAACTTATACGGGAACAACATGAGGGTAAGTAAAATTATGACAAAATTTTCATTTTGGGTGAACTATGCCTTTAACATCTGAATTTATACCATATAGTAAATAATTAAAATAGATACGAATACATTTTTATTATTTAGAACAGCATATGATTTTTTTTATAATTTATATAAATTATATAATTATATAATGTTTTTCAATCAGCATATCAATTAACACGAAATTTAAGAAAATCCTCATGTAGATAATATATTAAAGATAATATATTCAAACCGTTCTGAGAATATCTGGTTTATCTGCTGTCCATATAAAATCCTGGAATTTACAAACTGGTTTCTTTTACTGTCTAGGTTTGGAGCTGCAACAGCCAGTCAATTTTCTCCCGAGTCCATTTTCTCACGTTAAGAGACTTTTATTTTGAAATGTTATTCAAAAGTAATTTATTTGCTGCTGTTTTCACTCTTTCTACTTTACCGCGTTCATGCAGGACTGATTGAGAGGAAGTATGTATCAGACACATTTAAACAGAGTTTAGATGCAGTTTACCCATGAAACCTATATATTCTTTCGTGTTTTGTTTATTGTCGCCTGAGTTCTCCAGTGTAGAGTTTGCTAGGGAAGTATTTTACAAGTGCACATTGCCTAAAAGGCTCATAATGTAACTCAACATTACAGCTCGTTTACATGGATCATGGTGTTACATTCACAATTGTATAGTTTTATTTGCCTTCAGACACAAAACAGTCCAATCTTATTTCAGTCGTTCAGATGCCTTGATATTCATGATGTGCCTTTTGTTATAGTCTGTTTATGTTTTCTGTTTTATTACAAGAACTTATGGTGTAGTGGAGGATCTAGTGCAGATATGACCCCATCAAAGGAAGGCATGATCTCCCTCATCGACAAGACCATAAAGCTTAGGAGGGAGGAACAGGCAAGGCAGGTTGTCCTGGCATGGGCTGTGCTAAATATGTCTCTGGCTGGGATGATCTATACAGAGATGTGAGTTCATAGTCATACATGTTAAGAATTATAGCCCCTAATCTGATAAGTCTTCTGAACCACATGTAACCAAGTCACCTTGTCTTTTAGGTCTGGAAAGCTTCTTAGCAGATACTATAACATAACTTACTGGCCCATCTGGTATATTGGTAAGTAAGCATATAATAATATCTCAAAGGGTGTCACAGACACCCATATGATCATCCTCATGTGATGGACCATCATTAAGTATATTTCATTTAATCTAACTATGGTTTTCTTGGACAGAACTTGCCATGGCTTCCTTGTTCAGTCTCAATGCGCTTTTTGACTTTTGGAAGTATTTCAAGTACACTATGGCCCCAACCACAATCGCCGTTAGTCCAGAACAGCATCAACTTCTTGGACTCCGGGGCTCAGGTGAGTTATTTGGCATCTGTAAGAACGTGTTTTGGGTAAAAACAATCATGCATAATGCTTATTTCTCATATCAATGCAAAGACAACAGATATAGTTAATTCTTGCATACGTTTATAATGAATTGATTTAAAGTCGAGATGGAACGGAAGTTGCAATAGTCTTTTCTTTCCTATCGTGACACGTGACCGAGTGAAACGGCTTCTCGAAGAAGAATAAATGTTGGACGGGACTTGATTTTGTTCATCGGTAATTGATTGGATGGTTGTGGTTTGCTATTGGTCGATCTCATGTGAGTGACAGGTTGTCCCGCCCTCACGCCAGTAAACACGTCACCAAAGAAGAGATGTCGCCGCATAAGGGAGGGGGAAGTTATTTTGATTACAGACTATTAGAGCACATGGAAATTACAAATAATGAGATACAAATGACAATAACAGTCCTTTAAGTTTTTCAAGTACAGTAGGTCTATAACAGTATCATTCAAATAAGAAATACAATGTTCAAATGCATAATAAAAATGATTTTAATAGGGATTCAAGCCTCTCCACCTCAGAAACAAGAGAAAAAAGAAGCTCCTGTATCAGTCCAGTCATCGCCCCTGCAGGGACAGAATGTACTCAGCTTTAGTCCTGCTCGACCCTCAAGCACCAGCCCCAAGTTTTCCCCCAGCTGTGTGTCTGGGTTCAGTCCACCTCTGAGCAGCCCTTCTTCAGCAGGAGGACCCTTTTCGCCCTCCATGGCATTTGGCAAGGTTGAGTATTCTGAAATGCTTCATTAAAACTGTGTTGTCAATATTTTATTCTGTTCACGCACCCACTGCATTTCCCTTTTTATGTCTGTAGGTGCTGAACTATAGTCCGAGTTCTTCTCCGTACCCAAGCAACCTCGGGCCGGCAGAAGGCACCAGTCTCCGTGCTCGTTACCGCACATCCCCATCCGTCTTTAATTCACCCGGAGGTAAGGAGGACTACATCGATGACCTAAAGACTTTGGAGAAGTTTTTGCGTACGGAGGAGGAGAAAAGCCACCGCAGTCAATTGGGTAAGAGGCCTGCATGCACATAAAGGTGTTGAATCAAACTGTGGCTGTGCTAAGACTTCGGCATTGCAATATTTTCTTATTTAGGAAGTCCAGAGTCAACATCTCCAAGACACAGTCCATCGTTCTGGAACTACAGTCGTTCAGTGGGGGATTACGCACAGAGCCTGAGGAAGTTTCAATACCAGCCGGCCTGCCGTTCACAGGCACCATCTGCCAATAAAGACGACACAGAGCTGGGCTCCAAACAAGCTGCTGAAGAGGTGAGAATGAAAGGAATAGCAAAATTTCAAAGCATCTTTGTTTATATTCATTTCAAAAACAATTTCTTTAGTGTTTTAAAATGAAGAGATTTATTACAGGTCTGGGCAAGAATCACAACAAGTCGTGTGGTGACGGAAAATATTGACAGCTGGACTGCTAAGCTGAGAAATGTGAGTCCATCCATCCTAAATTGTCCAAAAATTTTCATCCATCCATCCTAAATTGTCCAAAATTGCCATCTATCCATCCTAAATTGTCCAAAAATTGTCGTCCATCCATTCGAAATTGTCCCAAAATTTCCATTCATCCATCCTAAATTGTCTAAAATTTCCATCCGTCCATTCTGAATTGGCCAAAATTTCCATCAATCCGTCCATCCTAAATTGTCCAAAATTTCCATCAATCAGTCCATCCTAAATTGTCCAAATTTCCATCCATCCGTTCATCCTAAATTGTCCAAGATATCCATCCGTCATAAATTGTCCAAAATTTCCATCCATCCTAAATTGTCAAAATAAATCCAGCAATCCGTCCATCATAAATTGTCCAAATTTCCATCCATCCATCCGTCCATCATCAATTGTCCAAAATTTTCAACCATAAATTGTCACTCTTTTTCTCTATCGACTTATTGCAGTGGATAAATGACACCATTCTAGTTCATCTGGTCAGAGAGATGGACTCTGTCAACAGTCAGCTCAGGAGGATAGGCTGCCCTGAGCTACAGATCGGAGGTAATCATCTTTTCTTCCAAAGATATTGAATTGTAAAAGTTTGAGCTTACTTCATTATGTCTCACTTCTGTTTTCCTTGTTTCACGAAGAGGCCAGCATCAGCAGTCTCAAACAAGCTGCCGTGGTCAAAGCCTCTGCAATTCCCACCCTCAATGCCATCGTACAGTATCTGGACGTCACACCAAACCAGGAGTATCTTGTGGAGAGAATCAAGGGTGAGCAGAATACACAATTCACTGATATTATCAATTGCGCTTAAACATTATAAATATTTCGACTTGACATAGTCCAATATCATGAACCAGGATGATGCCCCTGTGTGTTCATTTGTATCACTGCTCTTGTCTTGCAGAACTAGCCCACAGTGGCTGCATGAGCTCTTTCCGCTGGAACGGAGGAGGAGATCTGAAAAACCGCAAATGGGACACGGACCTTCCGACAGACTCTGCTGTGTGTTCTTCCAAACATTTGCAGCATTGTTGCATTACCAATGTATTACAGTTTAGAGGAGATCAATAATATTTGTAATGATGCAGTGCATTTATTTTCGCTCTACACTTTACACAAACACTTCTGTGCTCATCAGATCCTGATGCATGTGCTGTGTACATACCTGGACTCACGGCTCCCGCCACATCCTAAGTATCCTGACGGAAAAACCTTTACGTCCCAGCATTTTATACAGACACCAGATAAACCAGGTATGCTGAGACATTGTTGCATTGAGTTTTATACAGCATTTTTAAAGAGTTAATGTTTTATTGTACTTGTTCAACTTGCTTTAGTGTGTAATGTTGCTGTTTGAACATGAAAAGGTCTGCAAGTTCCAAAGCACAATGTCCCTCCAAAGGGGGTTCTTCTCTATATCAGTGTGCACTGAACTCCCTGAAACGCCTTTCTTCCAGGAACAAACAGTCACAATATATTAAATATTATATTATATATTAAATAAATCCTGCCCAAGGCATGCACAAAATATGGTGCGAGGCCTTGTTGAGTTAAGTTAGTAGGTAAACTCGCGGTTATGGTAAGAGGTGGGACATTTCCCAAACACACTCGATCACAACACTTTGGTCCAACCGACCAATCTGAGCACATTGCACTTTTCAGAAGGAGGGGCTTCACAGAGACAGAAACTAAACAGGGGTGCCCAAAGCCAACTATGGTCGCAAGTTCCGTCGTTATCAATAGAGTTCAATGGAAATTGCGATCATAGTTGGATAACGATGCTTTCGGGAAACGCACTCCAGAGCTGTACTGACAGACTGGGAAGAGGTGCTGCAACAATGTCAAATATGACGTTTTTTGTGTGAATTTCTAACAGACGTGTCCAATGAGAACCTGTTCTGCATCCATCAAAGTAGCACAAACCCTCCTCATTTTCAGCTCGTCTACCAGGGACACGTCTACAGCTTGCCCAAGGTGAGTTGATACTCTCCAACCATATTTACAGTGAAGGAACTCTTCTGTTCTTGTGACTTATAATTTCTTCCCCCCTCCCCCTCTCACAGGGCAGAAATAACTTGTTCCATACCATCCTCATGTTCCTCTACATTATCAAAACCAAGGAGTCTGGCATGCTGGGGTGAGTTTAGATCCATCATATTATGTCTGATCTGCTTGTTGTTACATTGAAGTGCGAAATGGATGAAACCTTTTCCACACTTTTTTTGCAACAGGAGAGTGAATCTCGGTCTTTCAGGAGTGAATGTACTCTGGATCTTTGGGGACTGATATGGTCATGTTTGCCGCTTGGAGGAAAACACTGCACAAGCCTTGAGATGTGATAGACTTTTTTACCTTTACATTCTTGTGATGTTGAATGTTTTTGAGATGCATTGTACATGCAAACTTGATGCAAATACAGATTAAGCACAGAAAGTCGTTTTAGCTGAAGAAAATGTTTTAAAATTCGACGCTGAGATATTTGGAGTCAAAATAGACCCTTGTTCCACTGAATTTTGTAAAAATATTTTTTTGTATTTTTTGTTCATCATACAAGAAAGACAATGTAGTTCTACATGAATGTAAATTCTTCCAGGCTAGTCAGAGTGGTTGGCCACTGCAAGAGTTATATGATTTTTAAAAGTAGTTATTGGTTTTTCTTCACCCTTTCTTTTCTGTATGAATGAACACCTGTTACAACCATACAACCATGAACAACAACAAGACAAATTTACTTTTGGTGTAATGATGTTCATTAACTTGCTCTCAATGAAGGGCTTTTCTTATTTCTTCTCACTATTACTTTGACAATGTACAGAAGAGCTTGGTGGATAGGTGATCCTGATCTTTAGTGCCAAATTACATAAACAAGTGTTTGTTTTTTCTATCGTGTCTGAAGTGAAACATGAAATGAAATGAGCTTCCACTTTTGTCTTTGGTTTTCAATTTAATAAATGCCCAGCAATGTTCTTATATTTATCACTCCATAGCCTTGAACTCTATTCCTTCGGTTAACCACTGGATGGTAGTGCTGCACTCCTACGGGTGATTATAAATGATAGGAACACAAGTATGTGCTATTTTTATAGTATTTGCAGCTTCACCAGTTCTATAACTGGAGTTTCCTAGAATGCCAATATGAAATTGCTTTATAATGTTCATGCATAAGGTGTGAGAGAATATAAAAAGTATTTTAATGAGCCTCCCAACAGTGGTCAAACTGTTCCAAACCTGGTACAACCATGCTATACTTTGAATTAGTAGATCATATGGTAATCCCATGGTACTTAATAATTACCATGTAAATACCATGGTACATTAACATAGTAATTATTTTAGTACCATGGTATTACCATATGATGTAGTACTACTACTACAGTAGGCAACTTTTGTAAATGCAAAGTAATGTTTGCCAGAGTTTGATAACTTATAAATCTTATAGATAGTATAATAATAAAAACCTATAATAAAATATATTTTTTAATGGTAAAAAGGTATAAGTCTTAAAAGTATAATAATATTGTTATTTTATTATAAGATGATTATATAATGTCGTTTTTGAAAGATTTCTGTTACGAAGTTTTAAGAAGTCTATCTCCTGGAAAAAAATCGTTATTATTACTACCACTGTCGTTCGTTCACTATTATTAACCATGCTTAACATTATGCGTAGTAGACGCTATGGTAACGTAAACTGCATGTCCCATGGTGCTTAGCGCCGAGCGTCATCCCACCGTGCGTATCCGTTCGTGTGTCGCTTCTCTCTGTATTGGAAAAAGAAGCACCGTGCGGTTCGCAGCGATGTCAGTCCAGGCTGTGGCAGTGAAAATGGCCGAGGTCGAATTAAAAGACGTGGCCGGTAAAGACTCTCTCCCCGCCATATCTCCACTGACACCCAAGGCAGAGGAGAAGAAGAGTGAAAATAACTCAACTTCGTCACCAGCAGCAGCGGCCGCGGCGGGGGATCCGAGCCCGGTGACCGCCGCTCCGAACCCCGTGAAGATGCCGCAGGCGTCCGCGATGAAGCGGCCGGACCAGCAACAGAACGGCGGCGAGGCGTTTGTCAACTGCGATGGCACCGTGGCCGAGGCACCGCGAATGAAAAAGGTAAGTTAACGTGAACTGTGATGGAGCTCGTTTTGTACCGTTCATCCGCTGCCGTGTGTCATTGTGCGGCGATAATTCTGGCCTATCAGACCTATACTAGCACCGTAACAGCTGTAAATTCACATCAATTTACCTCCCAGCTGTCAGAGGATGATCGGTGACAGATCTACTGAGTACTTTCCCTTGGTTTTTGATCTGATCACGTTGATTTTGAGCGCGTGAGTGATTGTTTCTAATGATTGAAAGACCCGCAGTGCGCGTGTCGTGGCGCTGCAGTGCATGCGTTTTATCCGGGGCAAAACATTCAGTTCCCAAACATACGGTGTACAACACTTTTATAATAACTTTAAAAATTAGGTCATTCGCAAACATTGGCTAATGCTTTTTAGATAAGTAGTTGATGTGCATCTCAACATGCATGTAGCCATTTAATTTTTCATTGCGCTTTAAAGGTATTGTTTGATTGTACACGATTGAAGCCATGTTTAATTAAATGATGATTGTTATGAGTGATTTTGAAGTGTTACCCAAGTTTCTTTATTAAAGTATACTGTAGTCCCATTTGTGCCATGGTCATTTTCTTTGGATAAAAACACTGTGAGAAACCTACAGATTTATCTTGTATTTGTAGGTTGTGATTAGCTATGAATTGATTTTGCTGTTGGTTATAATGATAGACTTTCTTTCTCTTTTGCTACATTAGCCAGTGCTTTCTCTGTCGATGGTTGGCATGTAGACATTAATATCTAGTTTTGCTTTTCACTTTCAAAGAAGAGAAAGGTATTGTTTGAGTGTATGTAAGTCAGTTTTGTGGCTTTTGTTGAAGAATACTGAAGCAAGGCCATTAAAATGGTTGATGTTTGAGTTTTCTGTTATGATTAGGTTGCTTTGTCCATGTGTCCTCATTGACATGTCATCATGCCCTGCCATTTGACTTTCTGAAATAAAGAAATGCAATTTCTGTTTCATGTTCAAAAGCAAGGTCAGACTTTCTCTCTCTTCAAACATGGGCTACTTTTGGTTCTCTGTAATTGCATTTTTTTTTAAAGTGTGATATAACTTCAGAAATGTCAGTCTTCTATTATGTGTCAGTGGGAATGACACCCTGCCAAGACTGTGCCGCCTCTTTCTATCGGAAGCTTTGAGTTGCCAGGGATAGATTGTTATTAGGGGAATTTGCCGGTTCTCTTAGATTTTACTCTTATCTGCCTTGACCGTTCCTTGGAAGGACTTAAAGCAGACTGTTCTCTTAATGAATTTCTTATCAATAAAAGAATATCTTTATTATCTCATCTTAGCTGGCAATGGCAAACAGAAGATGGTGTACAGTTCAAGGATAAAGATTTTGATAAAGAAATTATTAGCCAAGGATTTGATTCAGAAATAGCCATAACATGACATAGTAATGGCAAAATCGGGATGTGGTCTTATATATTCATTATATATTCATACATTCATCCCATTTTTTTCAAAAAAAAAAAAAAAAATCCTAAAATCTTTCAATGAATTTAAGGTGTAGACTCATAGGAGCCAATTCCTGTGTGAAAACCATTCTTTCACAGTTTGAGCCTGATGAATCGTAACATTGTCATCCTGGAATATGGCCATATGTCTTCCTTCGTGGTTGTTTAAGATATGAAAAGCTACACACTCCAAAAGAAACATAATAATCACTGCAATAATGTTGTAGGCTAGTTATAGACTCTTATATTTGTCTATTTAAATCCAAACAGCGACTTTTTGTTTTTGCCCAGACAGTGTATATAAAGTGCACACTGTTGGCTGAACTGTTATTAGAAGTAGCCTATAACTCTGGACCTTTTCTGTGGACAGTGACAGATGATAAACCATAGCGCGTTTAGATAATCTGAAGAGAGACTCTTATGCCTCTCATTTATCCTAAATGTGCTGGCGTGATGCCAATGCACTGACTTTATCTGCCCTGTTTCTAAGAAAAAAACATCTAGTCAATTTAACCACCCATAAAGCATGCTTGCTGTTCCCCCATAAATGTGCCACATCACACCGCTGTGGCTTGTGTAAAGTGGCGAGAGGAGGGGGAGGGCAGTGACTTGTCTCTCTAATCCATGCCTGTCTATCACCACATCATGTAGGTGCAAATGGCCTGTAGTTTGACTCAGGATTGTTGTGATCTCAGTGAAAATTCACACGACTGGATTTGAGGGTGTTGAGGGGAAACGGGGTGCTAATAGCTGGTGTTACTCTGGCATCAGGCTTGAGCTTTGTGCATACCTTGCACTGTTGTGACGTTATGTCACTAAGCTATGGTTCCCAGGATGCTTAGACCTAACAGGCTTATGGGGGAAGCCCTGTACGTGACTTTTACGTGTGGTACAAACTGGGGGAATGTTCCAGTAAGTTATATATAGGTGATTTATTTATAGAATAGGATTAGTTACAGTTAATAATATGCAATGGTGTAGCTTAAATAAGGTTTGTGATAAGATTCAGACTGATGAGATCAGGAAAAGTTGTTTTTAGAGCAATATAAATGTAGGCTATTTCCCAATTGACCTGTGATTTTCACAGAAAGTAGGCCTCATGTGTAAATCATATATAGCCTACCGGTCAAGATGGGGCTTGTGGAGGCCAGCTGCTACTTTCTTCAGCTATAAGCAGTATTGCTATTGTTAACCAAAACTATTCAAATAGTTTTTGTTCATTGAAATAAAGCTAATAACCCTAAATATAAGGGTTACTCTTTATTTTTAGGTATCCTTGTAACAGTTAAGTTCTGAGTAATATTAATTTAAAACATGTACACTATAGCGTTTCGTTTCACAACAGACTGGGCTCGTGGAAAGAAAGGGTTAAAGAGACTGAATCTTCAAACAAATCATTTTCAGACTTTTTGAGAAATGAGGTGATGTGCAGTGTATATTATGACAAAATTAAAGTGATTTTTGACCTTGGATGCATGCAAACCTATTGCTGGAGACTCCAAAACTACATTGGTGATATCTAATCTTGCTGATATTTGTGAAATCAGATCGAAGGTCAGATCGACATGCAGACACCACTCGAACAAACTTTGTTTACTCCTCCATTTTTCTTTCAGAAGGGTTTGGAATATTTTGCTTTGAAATCAGGGTCAAGGAGACATGCTGTGCATACTGTGATTTGGTCCATGTCTCCGTTCCAGTTTGCTCTGTACCAAGTTCCTCATCATCGCTCACATGAGCAGTTGACAGGAAAATATTTCTCACTATGGTGTGAAGTTTGGAGACTGATTAATGGTGGAATGGAACCTGGGAGACTGACCTACACGTTGAACCTGCTTCTGTTTATCTGCACTCCGTAACTTGGATTCATGTGGGAATGATAACAGGCCTCCAGGAAGGCCTGTGTCACCATATTCTGTTTATGCTACTTATTGTCTTTTAAGAGCTTAAGAAAAAGCACTACACTTGTGATTAAACAGAACTAGACGTGCTCTCAGGTAAGTGGCGTTTACGTGGTGGTCATGGAGGCTGAAGCTTTGAACGAGGGATGTATACATTGAACTGCATGTTTTGTGCTGAATACTGATAACAGTGCACTCACTGAATCATCTTCTCTTGCTCTCAAACACTCATCCATGACTTGGTGTCCTTGGCAGCAACCCTAATGGTGCACTTCAACCGGGACCAGCTAACACTTTAAAGGGCACAGCTGAGAGTTTTTTCCCTCAGGCTGCCCTAACCACACCGCAGCAGGATTCGTTCACCTGAAATCACCCAGAGTCTTCTCAAGTGCCTTAATGACGCTGTGTATTGCGGAGGCAACGGTGAGAGCGAGCCAGCCAAACAAACACAACTGTGCCAGCTCACTGCTGCTTCTTTCAGGAGGATGTGTGACAGACTTCTCTCTCCCGCTCTTACCTTCTCTGTCTCTCCTGTTCTTTTTTGTGCATATCAGGGCTTTACATGTGTTCCAGAGTTGAAACACAAATAACAATGAAAATAGATAAAATAGTGTTTTGCGCACATCACGACATTGATGCTAAAACGATATATCGTGCAGTTCTAGTCTACTTTAAACTGTGTGTGCATAAACAGATTTTGTCAATACTAGTAAAATCCATATATTGAATGTGCTATAGTCACCATGAAATCAAAATTGACAGTTCCTATTTTTTGTAGAATATTGCCATATTTATTATAAAAGTGTTATTCAAAATCTATGCACATCATTATTATTTTTTTTAATTCATGTTCCTCGTAATTTTTCATTTAAAATAACTTCCCTCTTGCAGCACCTTCTCTTCTCTGATGACGCGTTAACTGGCGTGACGGCGGGTCATCCTGTCACGCACATGAGATCCACCATTGGCAAACCACAACCATCCAATCAATTCCCAATGTACAAGTCCCGTCCTACATTTCTTGTTCAAAAAGCCGTTTCACATACGTCACAATGTTACAATATAAACAGCATAAATTAAACATTGTCATAATTCATCAACAGTAGATAATAAGCAATTTATTGGCGTAAATGCTCAGTATTCATTGATTGTGAACTGCTCTGAAACCCCGGGTCTTTCGAACGCGCAACAGCGTTGTGTTTTGACTTGGAACATGCAGTGCTCACATTTAATTAAATACCTGCCTTTTGAAGTTTAATAATGACATGATTCACGATTTCTGTTTTTACATCCCCACATTTAAGACCTCTTAAAATGACAATTCAGACATTTGTTGTACCATTTAAGATATTTAAAACTTTGAATGACCTTCATTTCATAAATTAAGCACATTTCCAGGACCCGCAGGGACTTTTTAAAATTCACACGTGCTCCTAAAAACATTTTACAATTTGCACACACATATTTTTATTCACAAATGCAAGTGAAACTGTCACGCCCTGGGTAAAAAACATTTTGTTTTACTTTCTCAGATTGTACATTTGGAGATGTGCTGCCATATGTTGCTTTCATTTCCCAGCAAACCTGCATAAGAGAAAACAGTTTCTGGCTTGATAAGCCGATGGAGTCAAATCTGTGACTTGATGTCATGCTTTTTCACAAGTAAGCTTTAGAACAGCAGAGCTAGAAAAGTCAAAATAGGCATCATGGAAGCAAATCTGTTGGAGGCAGCCAGCTGTTGTCTGATTGTACGCCTGGGTGTATGAAGCAGGAACACCAGGTCCAAGCTGCGTACAGCAGTTGGTTATTTATTCTTGCTATTTGCTCAACAGTATACGGTAAGCTTTACTTTAGAGAGATTGTGAAATAAAATCCTGTAAGAACATTTTAATCCCATTGGTTTATACATTTGCTCACTGAATGAATTCAGATTTGCGACGTTGTTGAACTAAGGAGTGAATTTGCATCAATTGTGCAAGTGAAACATTAAGCCACCAGTCAGGGGTTAGCCAGGAATGTGAATGAATGAACAAAAGCTTCTCCATTGACCAAATTGGCTTTCAGTTCACAAGTGACGAGACGATTCGATTGATTTATACTGCTGGAAGTTAAGTAGATGATTTCTGATGGTGCCCATATTGGCCTGCTTTGCAAAGGGCCTCAGGTTTTTCAATTAGTTGACCATGGAATGGACACACATGCAGGATCCACGGCTAAGGAATGCACCCTAGACCCCTGCACCAGCCCCCCACAAAGAACCTTCATTGTGTTCAAAAACTGCTGCATCACAAAAGACTCTCACAAAAGGGTAAGAAAGGCCACCCTCATCTCTCTTCCTTTTCCTTTCTACCAGCTCAAAAAATTATACAAACCTCAGACCACAGCTGTTGAAATGCTTGGCATGATTTTTACAAGTTACCCTGATTTTAGTGGTCTGGCTTGCCTAAAATCATTGTGTTGCATTTTTCAGAAGATAACCTGTCAAGTTAACCATCACCATCTGTGCTGTTCTGACGTCAGTTTTTTTTTTTTTGTCCATTCATTCACTAGAGCAGGGGTTCTCAACTCTGGCCCTCAAGTTCCACTTTCCTGCAGAGTTTAGCTCCAACCCTAATCAAACACACCCGAACAAGCTAATCAAGGTCTTCAGGATTACTAGAAAGAGGAGGAACTAGAAACTGTGCTGGAAAGTGGACTTCAAGGGCCAGAGTTGAGAACCCCTGCTCTAGATTATGCAAAAGTTTTTTGGACCCATGCAAGTTTGACATTTTTGTGCATTCTTGAAATTGGCCAAGAGATCAATCAGTGACGTTTGCATCCTCTGTTGGTCAAATGTCTTTCGCTGTGCAGGTCAGAGTTTATTTGAATGCTGATATGCAGCTGAAAACGTTATGGATTGCAAAGTCTTTGACAACTTTAGCACAGACAAATGGTTCCCTCTCTTAATATTCTAAAAGCGTAGTGTTCTTAATTACATGTTTGGTTGAGTGAAGTATCTATTTGCAGCAGTCTGTCCACACAATCCTACAATTTCAGCATACCCTAGACTTTCTTTGTAGTGGGTATGTATTCCTAAATTGTCCATCGTTTTTCTTTCAGACCACAACCACCTCTCCAGATCAAAGCAGTGAAGGCCAGTTAATGCCTCTGATCTTGTACTGGGTTGAAAATGCTTTGTTGCTGTGGCTTGTTACTCTTTAAGGAGGTTGCACATTTGTTACCAAACATCTCTGAACAGAAAGTTCTGGACGTTGCGGTCAGTCTGATTGCACAGTGTTTTGAGCAGAGAGTTTCATTACCAGAAGAGTGTGTGTCATCAATCAGCCAATGACCCAGAGCTGACATTACCTCTGAGCTGAATTTGTGGGTCGATTGAGTAGTTCATTGTTGATTTGCTTTCAATGAACGTCAAAGCACACAATGTCATCCTTTCCCATGCCCCCTCCCTATTCCCTAGGAAATGTGTCAGAGGTGCAGTGCATCATGGGGAAAAACTGCAATGAGATTTCCAGACTCAGCATACAGGTAACAAGCTTAATGCTAAACCATGACATTTGGTTCTCCTCATGCCAATAACTGCATCAGGCCCATTTGTTCTGCATGTTAAATGCTAGCAGTTGCAGTTAATCAAGACCCATAATTGTTGCATGTACTACTCGTGTGCCAGAGTTGATAAATCAGTGCAGCAGGGCATCGCTTTCCGAGTTTTTCTGCTCGAGGGTCTTGTTGCGCTTTCACGCTCATCTTGGGCCCCAGTAGCTCCATTGACCAACATAAAACTGTATGAGGTTCTTCCTCTTCTGCATCACTGCAGATTAGATGCTTTCTTCCTCTTCTTAGAGGATGAGATTAGATAATACCGTGGATATATCTGAATGAAATTATGCCGAATCTAAGCACGCCTGTTGCATATGTCTGTGCTTTTTAGTGTTTTTTTTTTGTTTTCTTTTGGTGTTGCTATATTTGGCTTGTCTTGCTGTCTTATGAATTATGAATCGGTAACTGTTTTGAGTAATTTCCTCAGTTTCTTTTCTCGCTCTCTATGCTGAACTGCTGTTTGTTCCTAACGTGGAGCAGCAGGAATGATTAAGCTCCAGACACATTGATGATCCTAAAAAGGCCGCCACCATCTGCTCTCAAGCCAAAATTAGCGAGGCGGAGGCCCTGATACGCTGAGAGCTTTAGCTGAATATATTAGAGGCTGTAGCATTGGCTACTAGTCACCATTAAGCTACAATTATTACTTGTTTCATCCCAAAATTACTAGAGGATGTGATTTAAAATGGACCCAAAATGTATCCTCCTGATCATAAGTTTAGCCTTTGTACGTTCCCTTTTTTCTTGTACAGTTTTATCTCCATTATCATGTGTTATGCCTATTATTCCATTTCCTCATGGAAAAAGTTTCTCTGTGAAATTCGGCCCTAGCTATAACATTGTCTCTCTTTTGATAAAAGCAATTGCCATATGTGACCCTGGACCACAAAACCAGTCACATGGGTAATTTTTTATTTATTTGAGATCTATACATCATCTGAAAGCTTAAAGGAGCTGTATGTAAGAAATGTATTTCAATTAATCATAAAATGGCCCTGAAATGTCACTAGACATTAAGAAATCATGTTCATTTCAAATACTTATATCACTGACAACAGTAGTCCGGCCAGGATATTGTCATTTAAAAAGTGCAGTTGCAGCCCTCAACTGATGTTGATGTTGTCATCTTGTGTTTTGGTCTGATGCTCCACCCTCCACCTATCTACCAATCACGAAGTCAGTAGTGTTGCGGCATCCGGGTTGCCAGCTCTGCTCAGTTACCACAGCTGCAGCTCATCACGTTCCTGCTGGATCCTGCAGCCGATCTGGCAACCTCGAGTCAGGGAGGAGGGGGAGGGGATACACCACTCTACAGTAATTTGAAAGTGATTGCAGTACTAGTTTTGGCCACAATCTTACATACAGCTCCTTTAATAAATAAAATTTCCATTGATGTATGGTTTGTTAGGATAGGAGAATATTTGGCCGAGATGCAACCATTTGAAAATATGGAATCTGAGGGTGCAAATCGAAACATTAAGAAAATCGCCTTTAAAGTTGTCCATTTATGTTCGCGTTTGTGCTGCATTCACTCACAAAAACAAATGTTTTATATATTATTTACTGTAGGAAGTTTACAAAAAATATCCTAATGATTTTTGGCATAAAAGAAAAATCGATAATTTTGACCCATACTTTTGCCACAAATATACCCGTGCTACTTGTGACTGGTTTTGTGATCCAGGATCACATATAAGGGTTTCTTGCATCTTATATCACAGTGTTGACGGAATAGATTCCTTATAATAATTTGCTTAATAATGCATGGCAAGTAAGTCTTGAAACATTGTTTTTCCTGCAACTGCTGTAGTTAATGATGCACTCGATTTAAGATAAGTTTAACAGGATAAGTGGAATATCTAACAAGCTCAGAATGGCTTTGTGCATCTGTGTTCGTGTTCACCAAACTCAAACTGTTTCTGTTTATTGGTCAGAGTGAAGTCAGATGGGTGGTGTTGTTTGCTAGGGGACCTTCATTTATTGAATTCATGGTTGTTGGTGAACAACAGTAAAGACAGGCAGATGTTATCTCATCAGTAAATTGCTTGTTTCTTTGTCTTGCTCTTTATCAATGCATAACAGATGACAATAAGATAACGGTGTGTGTGTATGGTTAAATATCATGTTATACATTATCAGACCACTGCTGCAACATTATTAAATTCAGTGATAAAAGATAATGTATATACCATTGCAAACCCATTACTCAGCTTGTAGCAAGCAGGTCTACAATGGCTGGAGAAAGTTAGCATTCTCGAAAACTTTTATACTACAGTATAGAGAATTATGTTGCTTTTAAACTATTTTATCAGAATACATGCAAATGTTGAATTTGCATCGGAGTAACAGACTTTTATTTTTATTTTTTATAAATTACCAGCTGAATCTAGACATCCAGTTTCCAGATGTTTTGAAGGACTCTTATAGAGCCTTGGAGGTAACATGATTTTCTTGCAGTAAATAACAGGTGCTCAGAGACGTTTAGATTTATTCGATGCAACAATTACTTGGTAAATAAAACTTAATTTTAGATCTGCCCCTTTCCTTGCCTCTGAGCCCACAGCAGTGAATTTTCTTTTTTGTTTTGTTAGTTTTTTGTCATTTCAGAATATTATGCAGGATGATTTTCTATTTTCTTCTTTTGCCTCATCTTTTCAAAATAAGCACACTGTGAAAGAACATGTTGACAGTCTGCGTTTAACCCAAATACGAAAAGAACGGAGAGAACATCGCACTCACTCTCTCTGTTTGTGCCTAGTCAGAAGAACACCATCTGGCACATAAATAGAAGCCTTTTATCCAAGGACCTCTAGACAATCATTGCCGCTCATCACTGCCCGCGAAACAGGGAAATTTCTAGAGTAGGCTTGCGGGAACAGGTTCATACTGGTGGGAGAACACTCAGAGAGAGCGACTGCTTCAATTAAAGTCCAAAGGATCATCTATGTCGGCTGTGCCTGAATACGAGCCCTTCAAGTGGACAACCTGTGCTTTTGATATGATCTCCTTTCATGATCTACTTTGGTGTTCCTGTAGACAGTCTAATTTACACATCAGTTTGTAATACCATAGCATATACATTAGGGAATGTTCATAAATTGTTATATAAAATCTATATATATATATATATATATATATATATATATATATATATATATATATATATATATATATATATATATATATATATATATATACATAAATGAAGCCGTCCAGGCCTCCATTTTCTTCCTCTTCTTGGAAAGCGATGACGTTATCAAAACATCCAGTAGTGTGGGTTTCCCAGGAAATGCGTGATTTGCTGGACCTCTGCTTTTCGTAAATACTACCGTGTATTGTGCACATTATGTTTTTACAGACATCGATGTCGTGATATTCAAATGATGTGGATTTGAAAACAGATGGATCCTAAGGTAATTATTTATCCAGTGAAGTGATTGATGCCCATGAGTGTGTTATGCCCATGGTTTTAGTTTTAATATTCCAACCGACAGTAATAACATGCGTGAGGGGTGAACTATGTTAGATTTTTAAATGTGCTGGAGACTTTCGAAATGCTTTTTTGTAGTTCATTATATGTATTTTCTGGAAGTTCATTAAGTTTATTTCAGGGCTTAAATTACATTTAATCAGAGACATACATGTTTGGCTTGTCAAAAATGTTACATTCAGCTGTCGGAAATCCGAGGGAATTTTTTTTACCAGGAAAGGAGTGGTTTTGATGCACAAAGTTGGTTTTATTGTCTCTTATAACAAAAAACTTATATATATATATATATATATATATATATATATATATATATATATATATATATATATATATATATATATATATATATATATATATAATATCTGTTTTCCAGTTCCAAAATATATATATTTTAAAGGAGTTGAGAAAATGTTCTGTTAAAAAAAAACGACTGTTTTTGGTCCACACATTATAGGGTTTTTATTACCCTAGCATGTCTGTGAGGGTGTGTTCACTGCAGCCACATTTTTGGGTTCACAATTACAACCACAACTTTCACTCTGGGACTTTAAAAGAACCTGCTATATAGTAGAGGGCATGAGAACAACATGTAGGCTGGTATTGACATTTCTGCACTTCCTATTTTTCCTCCTCTAGTACAGTTGAATCTCCATATCCAGAGGCACTTGTCTCAGAAATCTTTGTTAATAGCAGGACGTGGTATCGAATGGCTCCTCCAGAAAGCATCTGAATTTGGCCATGGGGTATCTGACCACCCCCTAAACTTTTGCAGCTGAGCTCCTTGCGTAGGTGGATTGCTTTTATGCATTCACAGAACAAGAGTATAGAGACATTTATTAGACCCCTCTTCATTGTTTTGATGTGATGAAACCATGCGTTTGTGTATTAGCCATTAACTTTACAGGAGGTAGAGTGCAAGAAACAACTTTATGAAGAGGTATTCCTATAGAGAAGTAACTCTGTGAATTTCCATTGCAATCCTTTAGATTGACTTTTGTTTACCAATACTGGCAAAGTTCGAACAGACGCTCTCACTAAGGCTGACCTCTGAGAGGCTAAAAATCCACATAAAGTTTAGATGGTTTACACTGCTTGAGTGCTTTTCAACACTTCATTGTAAGAAAAGGTCAAACTCCTTGCCAAGCCCATTGATATATTGCCCTTGTAAGAATACAATCCTATTATTTTGTGGCTGAAGGATACGAAGAAAAAAAGGAAGGGCTGAATTTCAAGAAATGGTAATCAAATCTTTCAGGTACATTACGTGTTGGATGCCGAACACTTGAGCGCACATGTCCCACAATGTGGTTCGTCATCCGAGCAGGAAGCAAATTACCTGTCACACCTTCCAGTCTTCTTTGCCACACGATTGCTAGTGTTGGATCATCTCTTTGAAATGTGTTCTCGAATTATGGATAGTCTCTGTGTACCTTCTGTTAAGCCAATGCCATTAAATTAAAGCGGACCTATTGTGCCTTCTACTAGAATAGGTCTTCATGCTCGAATGTAAAAACAAACCAAAAACACCTTGTTTTTCACGTTTTACATTGTTGCAGCACCTCTCTTCCCAGTCTGTCCCAGGCTGCATTTCTCAAAAGCATCTTAAGCTTAAATAGATCGTAGAACCATCTGCACCAACGTTCTCTACAATCAACTTGGCTCACGATGATTTTGAGAAATGCTGCCCTGTTTAGTTCCTGTCTCCATGAAGCCCCTCTTTCTAAAAAAAAGCACAATGTGCTCTGATTGGTCAGCTGGACCAGTGTGTTGTGATTGGTCAAGTCCTTAGAGTGTGTTTGGGAAATGTCCCGCCCCTTACCATAACTGAGTTTCAACACACTACTAACTATGGGGCCGTTAACACAGAACGCATTTTTCCATTCTAAAGCGCTACTTTCCCACTGTTTTTCAATTTAAACACACGCTAGATGGACGTCTTTAATCGTTGGGCTTGCACCTCAGAGTCTAGTGCATGACACGGCATTCTATAAACATGGCACTTAAAAGTTCAACTTTAAAAAACACAATTCTAGACCTGCTCTTTTTTTCGTTCCACTGACCTGCATCTCGAGTTTTTAACAGCAAAAACGAGCTCTGTGTGAACCGGTCCTAACTTAACCAGGCCCCAAGACGTGTATATGTCTTGGGCGGGAATTATTTAAATAAAGAATATTGTGACATTTTTGTTCCTGGACAGTGCAGTTCAGAAACAGTGCGCACTGATATAGAGAATAACTCTCCAGTCCCTCCAGAAAAACGCGATTATGCGATCGCTGAATTCAATGCAAAATCAGCCAAAGTCCGCATATTTATGCGGGGGTCGCATTTTTTCAAATACTCCGCAATTTCGCCGCATAAATTGCTGATTTCCGCGCAAAATATGCGGGGCTTGCATGATTTCATAATCCCCGCATTTTCGTCGCAAAAAAGTCACATATATCTTAGCAGAAAGTTGAAAAATGTTTCCCGCAATTTCTGCAAGTTCCCGCAATTTCTGCAAGTTCCCGCAATTTCTGCAAGTTCCCGCAATTTCTGCAAGTTCCCGCAATTTCTGCAAGTTCCCGCAAGTTCTGCAAGTTCCCGCAAGTTCTGCAAGTTCTGCAAGTTCTGCAAGTTCCCGCAAGTTCTGCAAGTTCTGCAAGTTCCCGCAAGTTCTGCAAGTTCCCGCAAGTTCTGCAAGTTCCCGCAAGTTCTGCAAGTTCTGCAAGTTCCCGCAAGTTCTGCAAGTTCCCGCAAGTTCTGCAAGTTCTGCAAGTTCTGCAAGTTCCTGCAAGTTCCCGCAAGTTCTGGAAGTTCCCGCAAGTTCCCGCAAGTTCTGCAAGTTCCTGCAAGTTCCCGCAAGTTTTGCAAGTTCCCGCAAGTTCTGCAAGTTCCCGCAAGTTCTGCAAGTTCCCGCAATTTCATCGCAAAAAAATTGCATAAATATCCCGCATATTCTATCGCATTTTTAAAGAAAATGGGCCGCGTAATCAAGGATGTTTGCCCGCAACAATCACAAAAAAACTCCGTGTTTTTCTGGAAGGACTGACTCTCGTTGGAGTGACTTTGTGCTTTGTTATTTTACAGACCTTTTTCATGCTCAAACAGTAACATTACACACTAAAAAAAGTTGAACATGTAAACAATGCATAATATTTTATTAATATCGAGTTCGCGCGCGTGATCAAAACTCCTCCGTGTGTTCAACATCTGATTCGGATGAACTATCCATTTGAGCTGATATTCTCAGAACGCCACACAGCACTGTCATCGGCTGACAGCTGACAGTCTGAGTCTCCACTGTTGCTTAGTTACCAATGATCGTGTGCGCGCACTCGACAATCGACTACTGTGGACTTCGACCGAAAAGAGGAAGAAAATACGGGTATGTGAGCTGGCTGAATAAACATCATTTTTATTCATATCTTTCACATTTACTGGAGTCAGATTCACCGTGTTCACTCACATGGCTGTGCACTTGTAATGACACATTAAGGTTGTTAAGAGGCTAAAAGCAGGTTTAAAACTTGCCCCGTTTAAGTCAACATGCAGGGTGCAAATTTTAAAAAGAGGATAACACGGTGTAGGCAACACCGGTTTTTGTCGTTGTTATCTGTACTGACAGCACTCCAAATCTACAAAAAAATTAGCTCAATGTTAAAATTGACCGGAGTTCTCCTTTAACGTTTGAACAACGTTACCATGGGAGTGAACGAAGTTGTCAGAACGCTTAAAGTCGGCATGAAATCAAATTTGACAAATCTTCTTTTTATATGTAATATTGTAGTGTTTATTATAAATGATTTATCTGTGCACTTCATTATTTTTTTTAAATTCATGTACCCTTATAATCTTTAATCAAATACATTACCCTTCCCTCCCCCCTCGAAACGACCTCTCTTCTCTTTCGGTCACGTGCAATGGCGAAAGGGTGCGGCCAGAGCCGATGAGGGTGCGGCTATCGGTGCACCGCCTCTCAGAGAAGATACATTCAAATCTGCCTCCATTTTGTTTGCAACGCCCAACCTCCAACGATCCAATAAATTCCCGAAGGACGAAATCAAGCCCCGCCCTACATTTTTTCTAATTTCAGAAGCCGTTTCGGATATACGTCACAACAAGGAAAAAATGACAATCTCAACCTCCGTTTCATGCCGACTTTAATAAAGTTTGACTTTATCTGACTGTTTTGTTGACATTCCCTTTAGCACATCTAGTGGATGCATAACGCAAACCCAGTCAAACGTTTGACTGCAGTATCTTATGCGCCTTATAATCCGGTGCGCCCTATATATGAAAAATGTTCTAAAATAGGTCATTCATTAAAGGTTATAATATAATCTGCCTTATAATCCGGTGCGCCTTATAGTGTGGAAAATACGGTAGGTCCTCTTTACAATAAAACATTTAGTTGGAAGAACCTTCCCAAGTGGCCGTACTTATCAATTTAGACTTTTGCCTGGAGCTAATTTGTCTGATTTACTATTTGAGTCATGTGAATGGTCATCGCAAAAGCTCTTCTCAGGTTAAGTGCCCTGAGATGATCCTTGGTGTCTGTTGCATCAGGCTCTCTCATTTCTGGTGGCGTCATTAGTCAGAGCGGCCTGCTGTGTTGTATCACATTACCCACGATATCCTTCATACTCCAAACCCTGTCTGTTATGACTGTAAAGTGTGGTTGCTATGGGAGTCACTTAAATGGCTTGTAAAGTTTGTGGCTTAGGAGTGAACATGTGAGGAGGAGGACTGTATGAAGTGAGAAAGCACAGTCGCAGATCCGTGTTTGCCACAGCAAAGGTATTAAGCTTTAAACAATTGATGCATATGCAAAGAACACGTGACTTAAGTTCGTAAGATCTTAGTTATTGATGCAGTAGTGCATGGCATGCCACCAACAAATGTTAGTTAACAACACATATTTATCGGCATATGTTTGTACTAAAATGAATGAAGAAATTACTTTTTGAATTTTTTTATTTTATTTTTTAAGTTTTTTACCAAACTGAAATGCAATTTTTGCTACTCATCTAAATCAGAGATGCTGGAGTATATAATGTTGCCAAAATAAATGTTGCTGATATAAAATTCAGCAACAGACTTTTTATTACATTTATGCATTTGGCAGACGCTTTTTTTGAAAAGCAATTTAAAATGCATTCAGGTACACATCTTTCAGTCCATGCATGTTATGTTATGTTATTATGTTTTAAAATGTACATTTTTACATTTTTCAGTTCATGCATGTTAAATTATGTTCTATTTTTGTTGTAATGAGTTATATTCTTCAGGCTGCAGCACTCGACAAAAATTACGTGTGAATTTCTGTACGCACATCTTTCCACAGAGAACAAATTTAATGATTCTCCAGAGATGTTCCGGACCACAGGCTGACGTTGCTGTCGCCCTGTAATGAAAAGCTCAGGGGGTGAGAAAAAATGATTTTCCCCCCTCCAGAGAGCTATAACTCATTGCTCTCTTCTGCAGGAAAAGCTTTCAATCAATTTTCGATTTTTGACACTCAAGTGACACCATTATTGTGTGCTCAGGAGCAAAGTATGTCTGGTTGTCTACAAGTATGTTACATTTTTCTGCCGTTTGGCCTAGTCAGAGAGCACTACAGTTTTTGTATGGTTCATGTGTTATGGTTTTGCATGGTTCCTCAGTTGTCTTGGAAATGTTTAGCCTATCTTATCCTGTAAATTCTCCTCCACTCAGCAGCAATACTGGTTTCTTCTCTCCTGTTGGAATGCATTCTGCACAGAACAAGTCCATCGGTTCTGACATCCCTGGTGATAAACGTCCTTGTTCCGTACTGCGATTATGTAAGAATGTGTGTGCATGTGCAACCTTTTGTCCTGGAGTGAATTCTAGACTATCATATCTCATGAAATTTCCATTACAAGTGTCCTTGTTTATTGTCTCTGAACTCAGCTTGGCTATAGGTTTTTTTTAACCTCTACCCTGCAGAGAGTTCTGTGTTCAAAGTCTAGGAGATCTACTACACTAATGTAGGCCTAAACTCAAGTCTTATTCTCCTCTCAATAGTTGTGCCTGTAACAATACCGTCTATGTTACTAAGTAAATGAAAGCATTGCGAAATTATTCTTTTCAGTGCCAAGTGCCACCATTATGCCAGTGCAATTACCAACTTGTACCACAACAGTCTAAATAAACAATTCCCCTGGCACACCAGCCATGACTTTCATCATTGAGACTGGAATCTAAACGAGTCACTGCAGGGTCATGGATGAGCCGGCTTCTATTTTGGCTCCTTTTCTGCGTCCACACTTATTCAAGGACTGGAACCGAACATTTAAGCCATGACTGCATGTCGCTTTGCATTCTTTATTCAGTTTTTATTTGCTTTAAAATTAGCACACATCTATAATGTATAGAGCAGTAAGATAAAGCAGATGTTGGGGAGACCGTTAGTGTTTGGTATCTGCGACATGCTGTAGATTTTTTACTTTGTGAAGCATAGTACATTTTAATTTATATAGTGCCACAGAGTCAGTCGATTTGGGGTCAGTAAGTGTATATATATGTATGTATTTATTTATTTATTTGAAAGAATTTAATAAGTTTTATTCATCAAGGGTGCGTTAAATAAATTGATCAAACATAACAGTAGTCATTTATAATGTAATTTATTTAAAATATTTCCATTACAATTAAATGCTGTTCTTTTGGAATTTGTATTCATCAAATACATATTTTTTCATGGTTTTCACAAAAATACTAAGCAGCACAACTGTCAGTATTGATAAGAAATTATTCTTGAGCAGCAAATCATAATATTAGAATGATTTCTGAAAGACCGTGTGACACTGAAGACTGGAGTAATGATGCTGAAAATTCTGCTTTGCATCACAGGAATCAGTTACATTTTAAAATTATATTAAAAAAGAAAACATTTCTTTTAAGTTGAAATAATTCACAATGTTTTTTATACTATATTTTTTATCAAAATAAATGCAGCCTTGTGAATATAAAAGAGCATTTAAAAGTCTTACCGGCCAGGTAAGATGCTCTCCTTATGTTTTTTCCGCCATCTCCGGTCGCATTCATATGTAAATTGTGCAAGCTTACATTTACCCGTCCGTAGACCTTCCCTTCAAAGAAATCAGGACAGAAGTGTCGGAAAAGGAGATGGATTAAAACACACGGGAATGTGTCTCCCTCATGGGCTTTAGTCTAAAGTCTTTTTAGTAATGTTTATATTTTCTTCTGATGGATGCTTAATGTAATCTCGGCAGGCAACTTACTGGGGTTTAGAACAAAGCCACAGCCTAATGATTATCTTCAAGTAATTCAGCATTTCAATAAATGAGCGATGAAGTCATCAGCACCCTGCAGCACGGCTCGGCTGTGTTTACGTTCACTGCGGAAGCTCTCACCGTGAACAACCATGCTAGAGCTGGACTGTGAACTCTTGGACATCCATTCACAGGAAACATGACCGTTTCCCCCCACTCTGATCTTTAATCATCAGCTCTCAGCAGTGTCACTGAAATGTACCGTTAACGTGATGCGAATGTCTCTCTTTTTCCTCTAGTTCTTTCTCTTTCTTACGTAAGTGATCTTTTTTTCATGGAAGTGCTGCTCATGTGGCCTGAATCTCTCCTCCGGTAACACACAACCTTTGTGTCATTCTCAGAAATGGAGCTTTTTGCCTCCTGTTTAATACATAAACCCATTCATATTACCTCTGAAAGATTAAAATACCTTTTTTTTTGGGCAAAATATTCAGCATCATTTTAAAAGAGGACAATGCTTTGTTTCAGGATATGATTATCCTAGTCTCTTTTTCGGGGGGGATAACGACCTTTTCCTATGTCATAAATTTAGCTTTTGCTTTTTCTTAGATATTCACGAAAGCCTTACCCAAGGACTTTTTATTTTTTTTCATTTGTTCTCTAAATAATCTAGCTGCCCTTACACTGAACTTAGACCACAGACAGTGTCATATTAGGAACAAGCCTAATGCAAAAGCACAGATCCTTCTCTGCACCCAGTACGTTTATTTGTACACTTGCAACGTCTTAAGCAGAACTGTGTCTGCTAAGACGGCAGTATAATGCAATGCAAGTTGTGACATGAGGCACTGCACCAAGCATAAACATAAACCAAAGCATCTTCTATGGATACCTTTTCTTTCAGGTCAACTACATTACTAATCTTTTTAGGTTAGTTAACATTGACATGTTTATAGCAAGCTGCTTGAATTTTTTAACATTTGGTTTAATGCCACAAATACTTAAGTTTGTACAACAGGACCGCACATTTTCAATACATTGACCATGCATTTGCATCTGTATTTGCTTACCTGTAGTATGTTTCTGGACTTAAAATAATGTACAGTATGGACATTTACATTTATGCATTTGTTATGCTCTTTCATCCAAAGCGACTTAAAGATACACTATAGCCCCTTTCACACAGCGCGTTGAAATTGCCATAAAAAGAAATTGCTTCTGTGTGAACGCAAACACGTCCCGGGATTGATGCCGGGATCGATGCTGGGATGGGGACCTAGTAACATTGCCGGGATCAGTCCCGGAACGTGCCCTGTGTGAACAAAAGCCAGGACCAATGCCGTAAGGGGTGTGTCGTAGTGATGACGCACGTGCCATCGCAATGACGTTGTTATCGTGCGACTATGTTGCTCTTAGAAGAAAGTTTGTGTTCGTCGTAAACAAAGAAAGAACGAAAAAATGTCCGCAAACTGGAATGTAGCAGAGACCAGGGAGCTCCTTATCCGCGCTGAAGCTGAGATCGTTCGCCAGCTTTGTGGAACAGTACGCGATGAGACAGTGTTTTTGTTTTTAAAGTGGGTGAGTCTCCAAAGGTTTGAGAATTAGCGGCTCCATGTCTACGTTTCTGGCTCATTGTGACAACTAACCTATGCCACTCCCTCACCATACGTGCGTAAAACTGGCCGGAGCAACTTTTCTCTATTTACATAAATGACAAGACATGCATGTGCAAGTGACATATGTGCGCAATTTCTTGCGAAAGCCATCCCACTGGGTCTAAAATATAAACGCTTATAATAGGCTTAGCATATTAAATCAGGGTAAGATAAAAATGTGTTTTTGGAAGTAGGATTAATGATGTATTGACTGATGTATTTTGTTAATTTGAACACCATAAATTACATTGTGTACTACTATTAAATTGCATTCAAGGTACACATTTGATCACCTCTTCCTTTCCCTGGGAATCGAACCCATGACCTTGGTAGTGTCAAACACTACTGTTTAAGCTCGATTAAGGCTTTAAGTGTATTTAGTCCATTCTGTTGTGCAACTTTTTTCATTGCCAGTGTGCACCAACCCACAAAAGACTGATAATTGTTCTCAAATATTTGACTTTCTAAACTCCCTAGATAAAGCAATGTGTGATCCAGGTCTGTGGGAAAGTTATGAAGTCATACTGGGAAGATGTTTTCAAACCACACTTCTAATACTTTAGTTCACAAAGGAAGAGTGAGGCAAGTGTCATGGTGAGGACATTTTCTTGTGACTGAAAGATGCAGAGCAGATGGTTTCAGTTTATAATTTAAGCGTTTGTTGTCCAACTGAACTAAAAGGTTTTTATTTCTATAAAAAAGCAAAATGACAGTCTGGGCGTTGCTGCGATGGGCAATAATGTATTTAGTGTATGGTCGAACACACCAGATTACAGAACGACCTTCAGCTCATCTAAGCCTTCTCTTGCCTCCGTTTCCATGAATGGATCATCATAAAACATCTATCAGCAATTTGTCTGCTTTAAAGTGTAAAGTCTTGGCATATTTTACTTGTTAGAGGCCGAGAGTGGATAATCAACGAGTTAAACTTTCGACCATGACGCTGATGTTAGCCATAAAGTTGAGGTTAAAGAACTCAAGAACATGCCAGAGTAATTGTCCCTCTAATACATCCGAACAGTTTCCTCCTGGTCATATATTTTGTGACCAGGAAAACACAAAGAGCCCTTTGTCAAGGCCAGTGGTGGTGGTGTGTGAGTGTATGTGTCCTTGGCATGTTTCATTATCTTGAGCATTAGACGCATTAATCACCTCCTAAACCACCACCCCTAAAAGTCTCCACAAACACACACACATGCACATTTTGCCAACTCTGACCAGAATCGTTCCAGCCTCTAAACAAATAACAATTAAAAGAGAGATGCACAAAACCCCCCGAAGGGAAACAGTCTCGCATTGTGCTGCACAGGCCATGGAATCAGTTTAGACTGGCCACGCGTAAAGCTGGTATAAAAGTCCACTTCCTCTGTGCCAGTCCCTTCCCTTTTAGCACTCAGTTTCTTCTTGTTGCTCTTCGCTTCCCTCGCTGTCATGCTGAAGAAAAAGAAGGATGGTGAGATCTTTGAGCCCTCAGTTAGAAAGGTAAGAGGGGAGGTCTTCATGCTTTCCTGGGAGCTGTAAGCTTAACCTTCTGGAATGAAAATAGTCCCGAGCCATCTGTGTGCTCAGCATGGATTAGCAGGGGGGCAGTGTTTGCCTTCTTTTGAAAGTGGCGGGGGCTCCAAACCAATCTCTTCTCAGCATCGTTGAACCTTGTTAGAATTTCCAGTGCAAATGCAAGTTCAAGCCGCTTTCACACCTGGCTCGTTTGTTGCAGAACATGGTGCATTTTCTCTCTTAGTTGGGTTTGTTTAGGCCAGGGGTGTCCAATCCTGCTACTGGAGGGCCACTTCCCGGCTGATTTAGCTCCAACACACCTGCCTGGAAGTTTCTAATGATCCCGAAGACCTTGATTAGCTGATTCGGGTGTGTTTAGTTGGGGCTAGAATTACATTTTGGTGGAAGATGGCCCTCCATGTGTAGGTTTAGAGACCTGGTTTAGGCATATATGAACACTGCAATCAAGCTCCCATCTGTACCAAAATAATCGGTCCGAGATCGCTTGAACGAGCTGGTCTTGGCCCAATTGAAAAGGAACTCGGAGCGGTTCAGTTGTGGTGAGAAAACATTCTGACTCAACGAACAAAGCAGTATCATAATTCATAATGGAAAATGTGTTGCGTAAAAAGCAGCAGTGTGTGATTCTCTGGGTGAGCTCTTACTGTAGAGCACCTTTTCATCTTAAAATGTATTTGAAGCTAGTGCATTTGCAAGAATGCTACCCTGACAAAGCAGTCATTCCCACTCTAATTCTAAAATATATAGGCTACATGAATTTTATAATTTAGAGTGGGAATGAAAGCTATATTTGTTTCGTTCAGGTATGCTTTGAAGCGACCGAACCAAGAAGAAAATACAACATTCTAACAATTTTAGTCCTTGTTTTGGAACAGAGCAAACAATCTACATGTCTGAAAATGGCCTCAGTATCTTCAATAGCAGAGCTTATGGTGTTATTTTGCCCAATGTTTGTGTGTGCAATGTTTTTTTTTTTTGCTTATTAGAATATCACACTGTTAGTTTAGCTAAATCAAACTGTATTTGTAATAATTGTGAGTCGAGTCTCTTTGCAGAATTGCTGTCTTTTGTAGAATGTTCCAAGTCAGATCTGATGCTCATCTAGCTTTGGAACAGAGGTGTGGTTTAGGATGCGTGTATCCTGGAAATGTGGTTTTGCCACATATTTCTCACTGAATCCGAGCATCCTTAGCTTTCTCTTATCAGATTAGCATCATGTTTTTCCTACGAGTATGTGATTTGTGAGAGTCCTTCCAGTTTGGTCCTTTGGCCCTTTGTGCCAAGCGATGAGATAAACGGGTGCCAAATTGAACTTCACGGAGTCTGTGGGTGTTTGTTTCTCTGTAGGGCTATTGTTGCAGGACCCCTGCGAGTGACAATCGCGTTAAAGTGCTTTCGGGCACAACGATGTGTTTGTGTGAATCAAGGTTTGTGAGTCAAAGCCTTACACTCGTCTGCATAACTGTGTTTTAATCATGGTCTAAAAGCCATCCATCCATCCTGAAAACAGTACTTCCTATAGCTTCAACCTAAAGCCTGAAGATTAATCACTGCGATCACTCAGTACATGGTTGATTGAACACCGATATGGCACAGGGTTATGTAATATTCGTGCTTTTAAAAATCTCTTGATGGAGCGGGGGGATTTGAGGCTTGCTGTTGAGTCAGATAATAAAGTCAACATGAGATGACTGGACCACGCCGTAATCCTCTCACGGTTCATGCAGCGCTCTCCTCTCTGCAGGCAACAGCTGCCGGGCCATTAATAGTAGTGCAGTTTATCTACACGTCTACGATGAGCTCTCAATGGTTTCTGCTGCCTTTCCAGACTTTCATTGAGAGTAGCTTAGTGGTGGCAGACTACACTGATGAAGGATGCTGGTGAAGTTGTCGAGGTTATGCTAATGAAATTATCACTGCCTAACTGGGGGGCAAAAGGAAGTACCTACCTGGCAGGTCAAATTGTGTTAAAGATTAGGACTGGATCTTGATTTAAATGATTTAATTCTCACTTTGCAAGGAAAGGCTAATTCCCTGTATTCCGCTTAATATGTGAATTGTAGCATTGTGTTCAGACTGGCCATTGTTTACATAATAATTTGACACTTCCTGTGGTAATAGGCACACTGTTAAGCATTATCCAGAGTATTACAGCTCAGAAAACAGTTCAAAGATCAATCGGGGGGTGAAATCCAACCTCAGCATGTATGCACTAACAACAAAAACAACAACTTTAACTAAAGTACATTTTAATATTTTATTTTGCAAGCATGCATTAAATTGTTCAAAAGTGACAGTAAGGACAAAAATATTAAGCAGCACAACTGTTTTGGACAACATTTGATAATAATCAGAAATGTTTCTTGAGCAGCAAATCAGCATATTAGAATGATTTCTGAAGGATCATGTGAGGCTGAAGACTGTAATGATGTTGAAAATTCACAGAAAATTCAAAAAGTCAATTATGTATAATGAAGAAAATTCAACATAACATTTTCGTATGTATGTAATTATTTTTAGAGATATTATTATTTTTAATCATTTCATTTGGGGGGATATATATATATAATTTTTTTTTTTTTTTTTTTTTTTTTTTTTTTTTTACAATTCAGTAGCTTTTAGATATCTCACCCTGAACTTGTTTCTCTCTCTTATCCTGACCTCCACCCTTTTTTGTTATGACAGATCCAGTTCGCAGACCAGAAGCAGGAGTTCAACAAACGTCCCACCAAGATCAGCCGCAGGTCTTTGTCTCGCTCCATCTCACAGTCTTCTACAGACAGTTACAGCTCAGGTATGACATTGTACAAGGACCAAAACGCACTATAGACTCACATGGCCATGCCCTGGTAAACCTCAGTCAGGTGGGCTACTGTACGTAAAATGAGTTTTTTTACCACACGTTCAGGGTCGAATGTAGTGAGTCATGTGAACAAAGGCATTCCTGTGTGGCTTCTCAGGCAGGGCTCTTTAGAAGGATTACATTGATAACGCAGAGTAGAGTTTATTGAGGGGACGTAAAATCTACATTCCTTTACATATTCCCTTCTTCAGCCGCCTCGTACACGGACAGCTCCGATGACGAGACATCTCCCCGCGACAAGCAGCAGAAGAACTCCAAGGGCAATGGAGACTTCTGCATAAAGAACATCAAACAAGCCGACTTCGGACGCAGGGAGATCGAGATCGCAGAGCAAGGTGAGAGGGGCCCTGTGCGCATTAATATTTACATGTGCCGACAAGCTATAACTGTTTTTACGAGCATGACGGCTGCTTGTGCAATGCCGTTGTCCGCAGGCCTGTCAACATATTAAGCCGTTGGTATTTGTTTATGTGTGAAGTCAAAGTGTGTGTTTGTGTGAGATCAAGCGAAGCATGTTTTGATGTTCTTCCTGTGATGGTGAGAGGCCATATGTTCACAGCAGGGCGCCCCCTTCAGCCCCTGTAACCACATGGCCAAATACTCCATTGTGCACTCACACACAGCCTGTCTTCGAGGTTTAAAACTCTTTCTATATAATCAAGAATGTTAGCATGTTTATTTTAATATTATAGGCATGTGTTAATGACTTTTGTGGGTATTTTTGTACTGTAGAGATGCCTGCTCTCATGGCTTTGAGGAAGAGAGCTCAGGGAGAGAAGCCATTGGCTGGAGCAAAAATTGTGGGTTGTACCCACATCACTGCACAGACTGCTGTGAGTGTCTGTACACACACACACACGATAATACACCAAATACTTGAAGACCTCATGTTGACTTAATTTGTTCTTAATTTAAACGAATTAAATTTAATTACACCATAATTCCAACACCCTAATCCTAACTCTACCACCTTTTGGGACATTATTTGCCCAATTTAGGAACCTTTTTATTGTCTATATGATTACATTTAAAGAGGTGTTACTGTATTTGTGATAATGTTTTCAAAAATAATGGTAATTTTTTGGACAGCAAACTGACATTTGTATTTCATAGTTTTCCTATTCTGTTTTATATTTTTTTTTTTTCAAATTGTTTTATTTCCCCCAATTTTTTTTTCTTTTTTTCTTTTCTGGATATTTAACTTAATACAAATTTGTTATCAAAAAATGGTGGTAATTATATTAGTTTTAATATAATTAAATTATATTATATTATATTAGTAATATATTTCTTTCATGACATGAGAAATCATTTTGCCACCTTATTTGCCACCGTCTCTGTACAGACTTCAGAAGGATCCCAGTGTCGGAAAAAAGTGGATGTTTTATTTTATTGGCGTCCCGGATTGCGTCGGAATTTTATTTTATTTTTTTATAGCATTTTGGGTTTGTAAACTAGGCACAAATGATTTCATAATGCTTTGTCTGTAAATGGTGCTGATATATGGATGTTTTCAAAACATTTACTCGCATGCAATAGTGAGTGGGCATTGATATGGTTTCCTATGCAATGACATTAGCCAATCATAACAGTGTCTGTTTACCGACAAGCCTTAAAGGAGCCATGCCTTTTCATACAAAGGGTCATGAGGAGGACTACAAATATCGTTTTTCCACAAATGTATTTGTTTTGTTTGTTTTCTGTGGAAAAAACTTTATCAGCATTATAAGTGAACCTCAAGAAACATATTAAAATAATAAAAATAAAAAAATCCATGTCATGACTACTTTAAGTTAAACTAAAATTGTATTATGGCGACGTAAAAAGTGAAGACTTTTGCATTTCTGTGTGACTGACTATCTGACATTCCACGTTATACTGTAAAAAAGAATTTGTGACTGGATTCCGTCCGCGTTTTCCACATCACAGAAATCCTAAGGCTCTAGTAATTTCAATAATGCGTTGTCGTGTGTGTGTGTTTGCAGGTGCTGATGGAGACCCTCTCTGCTCTGGGTGCTCAGTGCAGGTGGGCCGCCTGTAACATCTACTCCACTCAAAACGAGGTAGCAGCCGCTCTGGCCGAGGGAGGTAAATCTTTTCTTTCTAATTCTTATTTCCTACCTATTCTGTTATATACTTTTCTGTCCTGATCAACTCCTGTGTGTCGTGTCTGGCAGGTTTCTCAGTGTTTGCCTGGAAGGGCGAATCAGAGGATGACTTCTGGTGGTGTATCGATCGCTGTGTTAACGTGGAGGGTTGGCAGCCCAACATGGTAAGTGGTAACTGGACTATATACCTACAACTGGACTATGAAACATTATGACTGTTCAGTGTCTCAACAGCTTATGCCTTGTAGATTTTAGATGATGGAGGGGATTTGACCCACTGGATTTATAAGAAATATCCCAACATGTTCAAAAAGATCAAAGGCATCGTAGAGGAGAGCGTGACTGGAGTTCACAGGTGATTACATTTGTGAAAAGACTTTGATTTGTTAAATACATTAAAATAGTCTTACATTTTTGACATTTGGTGTAGATTAGGTCAAAACTTCAGATTTAAAATGTAATATATAATGAACAATGTGGGGACCTCGACTGTTTTTCCCATATCAAATAGCGATGTCTCCATCTAGTGGCAAATAGTGGAACTGGCAGATGTAATGTTGATTGAAGTATAGTATTTTAGAAAGGCAAGATATCAAAAACATTTAAAACTATCTTTATTCCAAAAGACTCTTAAGCACACTGAAGCTGCATGTATTTGATTAATAAAGAAACTGTAGTATTGCTATAGTTTTCTATTTTAATATTTTAAAATGTAATTTTTTTCCTGTGATTATTATTAGTGATCAATTATTAATAATAGTTTGTATTATTATCAGTGGTAAATGCTTTATATCTGGGTGAAAACGTAATACTTTTTTCATGATTCTTTGATCCTAAATATTTTAAGATAAAAAAAATAAAAAAAACTTATTTTACGTTGTAATAATATTTCTTAATATTACTGAAAATATTAAATATGAAAATATTACAAATCATAATTTATTCCAGACTTTTGACCGGTAGTGTTATATATTGATTATATAATTATTATATATTACCATCATGGATCCTTCAGAATTTCTTTGTGTTTTCTTGCTAAGCTGTTCTCATATTAATTTGTTTTTCCCAGGCTATACCAGCTGTCAAAAGCGGGCAAGTTGTGTGTTCCTGCGATGAATGTTAATGATTCAGTGACCAAGCAGAAATTTGACAACCTGTACTGCTGCCGGGAGTCTATCTTGGATGGGTATGTCTCTTGTTAAGGCTTAGGGTTAGGAACAGTTACCAAGTCTAACTCAAAATAGTTTTCCCAGTCAATATGGGTAAAGAGGTCCTATTATGCTTTTTTTTGCATTTTTAACTTAACTTTAGTGTGTGTGATGTTGAGCCTGAAAAGGTCTGCAAAGTTCCAAAGCACAAAGTCCCTCCAAAGGGAGTTCTTCTCTATATCAGTGCACACTGTTGCTGAACTCCCTGAAACTTCTACATTGTAGTCTTGAGTTTTCTTCCAGGAACAAACAAGTCACAATATTCCTCTTTTAAATAATACACAAAATAAAGGGGCGGGGTATCAGTTCTGTTGGAATCAGTTCTGAATTATGTGGTTTATAGTGCTGTATGGTTTTACTGAGCATGTTTGTGTTTTGTGTTCAAGTCTAAAGAGGACCACAGATGTGATGTTCGGAGGGAAGCAGGTGGTGATTTGTGGATATGGAGAGGTGAGATAAATAGACAGCAATTGTTTCCAGCTAATAATCGTTTCCTATGAGAACCTCTGGAGAGATGCATTCAGAAGTTCAGGATTTTCTTGGCATTATATGTAAAATAATTTAAATCTGTTTATTCCAATGACTTGTATCTGACATGTCCAGCCCTGCAAAATCGATCAAATTATTTTAAAATTTTGTATTGAAAACGCGATTTGCCCAATTATTTAAGCCCTAACCATTTTAAAACCATTCTGCAGTTCTGTCTGCTTATTCAGTTCCTTCTGTCAATCATTTTTGGTGGCCACGCCTCCACTGCACTGCTGCATTACTGCATTATTAAACAGATACCAGATATGGCCACTAGAGGACAATACCTCTAAATGTGTTCTAATAGGAAAGTCAACCTGATTGCTTAATTCAGATGTTTTTCCAGGTGCAACAAAAGATGTTGATCATGTCCTGTTTGTGTCAATCACATTGAGTCCATGTGTGCTTTATAAATATTTTCTTTGAACCTTTTTGTTCTGAATAATTAGTTTGTTGGTCTTTGTGTGTAAGGTGGGAAAAGGCTGCTGTGCTGCTCTCAAAGCAATGGGCTCCATCGTCTACGTCACTGAGATTGACCCCATCTGTGCTCTACAGGCCTGGTGAGTCTGAAGTCACTTTTCACTGAATCAGCAGTGGTGTCCTTTACTAGATGCCATTGAATTACACTTAAGTATGACATTACTTAATGTGACAGCATTAATGTGTTAATGCTTGTGAACCAGTATTTGAGCGGTGAATGGCTCTCCAGCACTGTATGTTTAGCATTATTGCTCACCTGTTTGATATTATCGTAGTACAGTACTTTCCTAAACATTGTAACATCACTGTTGCGACACCGGTCAGTTTTCTGTTGAATGACAGCAAAGTTCTTATTCAGCATTCAGTCTCATGGTTAGTCTTTATTGTTTTACTCTTTAGAAAGACTACAGTCTCTAATTTATATTTGTCATTACACAGCATGGACGGCTTCAGGCTGGTAAAACTCACCGAAGTCATCCGACAAGTCGACATCGTCATCACCTGCACAGGTATTTTTAGATCCGATTTTGATTGTTGTAAACTTGAAATGTTTACATGGTGATTATTATTCTGTTTGACTGATTATTTAAGGAAACAAATTATGAAAAGCTACCTAAAAATTAAAAGTATGGTCTACTTATTGCATCCTTGCATTCTTTGTAATTGCATGTAAAAGTGGACATACTTTACAGATTCTCCTTTCATGTTCCAAAATAGATTTTTTTAATTTTACATTATAGACCGGATTCAAGCCTCTCAAGTAAGATGTACTGTAGGATGAACAGGACAATTCAAGAGTCAAACCTGAATCAAAGTTTAATCTGTAGGCAGCGTGTTGCACTTGTGGATGAAATTACTTTTAATAATTGCATTTGACTTGGTTCAACTTGATTCTTGGTCCATTTAGTTGTTCTATGGAGGAAAGACAGGTGAAGAACGAGAGACTCCCAGGATTATGTGGCGCTTTGAGTCATTTCAGATCAATATCATTCCCAAAGCTCCCTTCATCAACTAAATAAGTTTCTCATTTACACTCATCTCATTCTTATTGTGTGTAATGTCCATAGGCAATAAAAATGTGGTTGTAAGAGAGTACATGGACCGCATGAAGAACGGCTGTATCGTCTGCAACATGGGCCACTCCAATACCGAGATAGACGTGGTGAGAAAACTGCTCTAACTCAGAGATTTCACATGTTTATTTGATAATGTCTGATGGTGCACATGGTTACTGAGTAAGTGTTTTTGTTTTGTGCACCTTATTCTTTAACACATTTCCTTCAACTTTTCAGGCCAGTCTGCGGACTCCTGAATTGACCTGGGAGCGGGTGAGATCGCAGGTGGACCATGTGATCTGGCCAGATGGAAAGAGAATAGTGTTGCTGGCGGAGGTTTGAGATTGGATTTTTTTTTATATAAAGTCCCCCTATTATTCTTTTTCAGGTTTTGCCTTTCATGTAGTGTGTTATAAAGCAGAGTAGGATCTCGGAAAGGAGGGGTTTAGAGAGACTTTACCAAACCGTTTCAGACACTGAGAAAAGAGCTGATGCTGTTTTTGAACTTGGATGCATGTAATTGTATTGTATGAGACTGTGAGATGTATACATAGGAGACTTTAGGAACCTTTAACATAATAGGAGCACTTTAAGTACATCTTCATAATGTCTTAAAACCGCAACTACTTTCATTGTAGTAAATGTCTCTACATATAAATGCATCTACGCATTTAGTGTTGGTAAATATCTGGGAAGTATGCCTGTGTAGGCAAGTTTATTTATTTTATCAGTGGTAATTCAGAGTGCGTTACACAGGCATTATAAATAAGATAAAAGAAAAGATTAAAATGTTTCTGAAAACAAAGTTTGTTAGCATTTTAAAGTCTTAAATGGTCCAAATATATATGTATATTTCCAGGGTCGCCTCCTAAACCTGAGCTGCTCCACGGTTCCTACCTTTGTGCTGTCCATCACGGCTACTACCCAGGTGAGGAGAGAGAAAAAGAGTGAAAATTTACACAAATGACTTTATTAAATGCATAATGTGCCTGAAAAGAGAATTTGACTCATATTTCAATCAGAGAATGGGTTTCTCATGTGTGCTGTGTGAGAGTATGAACCCCAGGCACTTAAAATGTGTGTGTGTGTGTGTCACAGCCTTGCTGTTGTCATGGTGACTGATTTCTTGCTCCTTTTTCCCCAGGCTCTGGCTCTGATAGAGCTGTACAATGCTCCTGAAGGCCGCTACAAACAGGACGTCTACCTGCTGCCTAAGAAAATGGGTATGAAATAGACATGTGCATGGAAAAAATGCCATTTCTAAACCCTTTTAAATGGTTGTACCTGAATCAAACTATTTGAGAGTTCTGCGCTGCTTATCTTCCATTAAGACAAGTGTCGCATGCAGTAAACCCACTAATTGAGTGAAATCCTCAAGGGTTGTGTTAATATTATGGCTGTCTAGGTTTGTAATCGCTGTAATTGGTTTGGTCTGTGCCGTGCACGGATGTTTTCAGCCTGTTGAAAGATTCAGTGTTTTCTGCGGCACACGGTGTTAAGCGATTGTAGGATCCTGCGTAGACCCCGAGGAGCAGGAGAGAGCTGAAAATAGGTCATGCTGTCACAAACGGCTGCTACTTGGCACTGCAGACTGCACTCTTCTGTCATTTCCCATCCTTTCTATTGCTCTTCATTCAAACCTGCAGCTGATCCTCACAGAAACGCAAATATATAAGATTGAATTCCAAACTGCTTCTTTAACCCTTGTGTTGTGTTCAAAACCCTATAACACTTGTGGTCCCGGTCAAAAATGACCTGAACACAACATGAGGGTTAAGAGGAGGTGGAAAGATATTACATTCAGTTAAATTCGCTTTTCTGAGATTTCCTAGATTCTCTGAGGCTACGACTACATTAATCCGGATACATTTGAAAACTTTTCTTTTCAAAACGCTCTGTCCACACTAGCATTTTCCCAGCGCTACTTGTCCACACCAAGCGTGCAGCACAAGTCCTGAAAAGTGAAGCCAAAGCGTCTCGATCGCCCCCCGATGGTTGGTCCCAGTATAGGTCATAAACCCCTAATGGACACGATGGAAAATAAACAATCAAATTACAATTCAAATACATTTTTTCCAAAGATGCTTTCTGTCATTTTAGGTAGTTTTTATCACGCTGATTTAAGTTTAAATGTTCGTTTTTTTAAAATAAGTTTGATCTTAGTTTGTTATTTGATGCTATAAAAAGGGAATGTGACGTCATGATTGACAGCTTCTCTAAACGAAGTAGTCACCAAGGCACCAACAGACTTTTATTTGGATTTTCGGGAGGAGATTGGAGCTTCAACTTTAATTTCTACATGTCCATAACTGTTTATTTCAACCAATAAACTTTGCACTGACCGAGAGACCAAGCATATTAAAGTTCTCACGCTTTGGCACAACTATTTTATTAGCAAAATCTCTCACATGCGTCCATGTCGCACTCAACCACCACTCTGTTTTGTCTAAACACAACTGCCCTCATGTTTTGCCGCAGGACAGCAATTGCGAGTACATTTTCTGTCATCTTTGCAGGAATGTAATATGAAGATCGTACGAAGAAACATTTATCTTTAGCAACACTGAAAGTGAATAGCACATAGCAGTATAAACATAGATGTCTGTCAATACAGTATGTCACATGACTAAAAATGCGTCATCATTTTGAAATACCGGTTTTCACTGTCCACACTACAATGCGGAAATGGCATTATCAAATGTTTCCACGTCTTCAAAAAGATTAGTTTTCTAAGACTAATGCCGGGCGTACACCAAAGGATTTTCACAGTCCCAGACTAAAGACCGGCAGTATTTAGGAATCTTACTGGAATCTCGGCGCGCTCCCGTCATCTCGATCGTTAAATGTGAGGTGATAATCTGCAGTCGGCGACCCGATTTATGCCAGTCTTTCTCTAGTCTTTCATATCAAACATGTTTGATATTATCGCAAGTCCTAGCGTAGTCCTACTGACGTAAAACAATCAACAACCAATAAAATCGTTCTCAGAAAACCGGAAACAGGAAGCCATCAGTCACAACAAAGAAATGTTGACGGACGTGGAAACACAACGAGCGCCAAGTAGGCGAAAATGTACCGTGGATAAAGAGGAGCGCCTTGTCGAGCTTCTCATCCCATTAAATAGTCAACTCTTTATTAAGAAATGTTCACATAACAACGTCTAATTACATTTTTTTTTTCATTCCTGGAAAAGAAAGTGATTTATTGTAATTAAACAATATAAATTAACATTTTTTTACTCATCAAACAAAAAATATGCATAGAAATGCCTATTTTAATGGAGGAAAAAATTAGGACCCCTAATAACTAGTGATACCCCCCTTTGTTGAAATTAATTCATTGAGGTAAAATGGTGGAATGGCTGATGTAAAAGTCCTTTGAAATATGCATCTTTTTAAATCCTTTTCCACACTCATAAGCAGTGTGGGGGAAATATATGGGGGGTGTCCTAATTTATTCCTCCTCAAAAATTGCATTCTTTTAAAATTACATTTCACAGAGAGTCTTAAAAAGACCTTCCTTATTTTTAAATAGTTTAGTTAAATTACTGGGTCCTTCAGTATTGTTAAAATTGTTATTATGTCCGTATGTTGAAAAATAGACAGGCTTTCATGGTGTCCTATTTTTTTTTCACATGACCGTATGGTTGCCTTTATATAATTTAATAATAATGATAATTTATTATTATTATTTAATGATGATAATCACATAATTTGGACAGTGACTCCCACTCTCCGCAGAACACCATCACTGCACTGAGCAGCCATCACTGCACTGTTTATTTATTGTATACATTGTTTACATTATTATTATTATATATATATATTTTTTTTGAGGTTTGTCTTTTTAAAAAAACTTGTCTTTTTTTTTTGTGAAAAATGATTTAAAGGCTGAAAGTGAACATATTTACTATATGTGTCTAGGGGTGTATATCGACTGTGCTGCTGCAACACTGAGAAATTCCCCATTGTGGGAATGTCAGGTCTATCTTATCTTATATACCACCACCACTGTAGGCCTACCTTCAGACATATTTTGGATCATACAACATAATGTGATACAGTAGCTAACTATAGCTGCTTCTCCTCCATTTTTGTTAAATCACTGCTGAGCATGATGGGAGGAATTTGGTGGGAATAAAAAGCTAAAATAATCTAGTTGTAGTCCTGTAAATAGTGTCACTACAAGATTCAGTGTTTGTAAAATCTTTAGTCTGAGACTAAAAACTGTGAACCCAAAGTCTTTAGATGTGAGCTGATAATCTTATAAAGTCTTTTCTAAATCTTTTCAAAGTCTTTTGGTGTACGCCCGGCATAAGAAAGACTAAAATGGCCAGATTAATGTAGATGTAGCCTCAATCTTTGCATTGGAAGTAAAAAACTGTTTAAATAGCATTTTGTTTTCTGAATGTGATTAAAAAAAAAAAAAAAAATTATGAATAACATAATAGTGAGCATAAAGTGCAAGTTATATTGATGTGTCTTGATGCACAATTTTAAATACTAAACTGCTGTTTTTGCAGATGAGTATGTGGCCAGCCTTCATCTCCCTACGTTTGATGCACACTTGACTGAACTGTCTGACGAACAGGCCAAATACCTTGGCCTGAACAAGAACGGACCCTTTAAGCCAAACTACTACAGGTCAGCGGCTGCTTGTTAAAATAGTTTGATTTTAAAATGTATTATGCCCCTATTATGCTTTTTCAAATATTACCTTTCATGCAGTGTGTAATATAGCTGTTTGTGAATGTAAAAGGTCTGGAAAGATTTAAAGATCAAAGTGCATGACAAATTAAGTTATTGTCTCCTAAAAGAAAGAACCAATTCTGAACTGCCTGAAACGAGTCGTCAGCATTTCCAGTCTCACTTCCTGTTACATAGCTACGCATATTCCTCATTGGCTGCCGGTGAACAACGTCCACTACGTCTACGAAAGCAAATCCACTTTACATGCACTTTAAAAGGATGAGATTGATACAGTAAAACTGACACCATCGTTACTGTTCGTATCGCTGTGTATCAAGTACTGAGGAAGATCTGGAGCTGAAATTAAGATATAGGATGGGAGATTCGTTTCCAAGATGTGCTGTAAGCAGTAGACCAATCAAAACAGACTGGGCCATCTGACCAATCAGAGCCGAGTAGGGTCTCGGAAAGGAGGGGTTTAGAGAGACCCAATCCTTTATCGAGTGGTTTCAAACACTGAGAAAAGAGCTGAAGCTGTAATGTATATTATGAGAGTGTGTTTCGACCTTGGATGCATGTAGACTCCAAAACAAAATTAGGAACCTTTAAAATGGCATAATAGGGGCACTTTAAAAACTCCTCAACCTGTCTGTTATTAACCATTTGTAATGTTTTATTTTTAGGTACTAGATCCATTTACAGATGGGAAACGAAGACTAAAGAAATTACCAAGACTCCATAAATTCATACTGACGAAGGCGAGACAGAGCTGTGTGTCACAGCCTGCCTTTGAAGGCGAGGGAGAAGTCCTGATCTGATTGGTTGAGGGTGAAGGGGGCGTGGCTAATTAGCGCTAGGCAGTATTTATTTATTTTACGCTAGAATAACATGGCTAACCTTTTATGAGCTGCTACTGCCAGTGGTGCAACCTAGCGACGTTTTCATGGAGATTTCACCGTTTCATCTTTTCTTAGCTTCATGTGTTAGTTGTACGTAATCCATTTAGAGAACTTTTATTGTTTAACTATAAGTTCCGGTAAAGAGAAAAAAAAAAAAAAGAGAAAAAAAAAAAAATGTTCAATCATACCTGATGATTTAGTCATGGACATGCTTAAAATTGCATGTGCCCTGTTCTCTTGTTTTCTACATGATTTTTTTCTTTATATAAAATGGGGGGTGGGACAGAATACAGTCAGGCGCCGGGTTTGAAATCGTTTATTTTAGCTGATCACACTATTCTTTTTTTGTTGTTTATTCTTTTTTTAAACTTGTATTACCGTAATTTTTACAGCAGATTTTAACGTTTTGCGCTCTCTTGGTTCTAAATAAAATCTGTTGAAATTGAACTGGATTGTGAAAGATTTGGGGGCGGGGCTTATCCCCACCGTTCATATAGACTGGAAGCTCATTGGCTGAGGCATTAACATTTCAAATTTCGCTCCCAAAAGCAACATGCTCGTTCCAGTTTTTAAGAATGTCAGTATTGATGTTTGAGATGGAAATGCTCAAACTGTGCGCATTCACAAATCTATCCATGTCATTGCTGAAACTCATCAGGCTGTGTAATCACAGGAGTGTATATTAGGATATTTATACTTTTTTTTTAATCTTTTCCTTCTGCCATCATCTTTTGTTCCTATGAACTCATCCTCTGTCTATCATTATAAAAATAAGCAATTAAATGTTATACGATACTCTAGTGTAATATGAAATTTAATGAAACCCTTGTTTTATATACTGTGAAGTAGAGCCTATATCAATGAGATACCAAATGTACAGTTAATCCGGTACTGAGTTTCTTTCCAGGTCCTCAATGGGAGAGAGAGATGTGTGTGTGTTAAATGAAGCCAAGACCAACTGTGTACTCATTTCAGAGGATTGAAGGAAAGCTTTGCTGTTTGCAGGCCTGTAGAGCAAAAGCTGCCTTTGTGACTGGGATATTCAAATCTAATAAAATTGGGACCTATATTTTACTATACTTCTGAAAATCTTTATGGCAGATATTTATCTCTTTTTTGCCATCCGTGTTTGTCATAAAGGGAATCGAAATGACTTTTTACCTGTTTCCTATTTAATGTGGTGTCACTTTCCTTTACTCAGGACTGTCACATGTTTAGGTGTCAATTAGCTGGTAATGTTTGTCCGACTTATGGTCCTTGTTATATGATAAAACATCACGTTACTGTTCCTGGGGCATTTCAAAAATTAGGCTGCTTATATCATACTGCAAAAAATGATTTTCTTACTCAGGATTTTTGATAATGGGATTTTCAACAAATATTGAAACATTCTGAAATCAAGATATATTTACTTGAGAAGCAAAGTGACTTAAGATATTAAGAGCTGGATTTACTAACAGCTTGTGCCAGCGCAAACCCTCTTTTGGCGTTGAAAAACCACTGTCAGGATTTACTAAAGACATGCAGTGAAACATTTGCGCTGTTTTAAAGGGTTAGTTCACCCCAAAATGAAAATTCTGTTAGTAATTATTCACCCTCATGTTGTTCCAACTCGTAAAACTTTCGTTCATCTTCGGAACACAAATTAAGATATTTTTTATTAAATCTGAGAGGTGGATCACTCCTCCATAGGCTTCTAAGGGATTGAAACTTGCCAGCCCAGAAAAGTTATTAAAGACATTGTTAAAATAGTCCAAGTGACTACAGTGGCTCAATCTTAAGTTTATCAAGTGACAAGAATACTTTTTGTGCTAAAAAAAACCTAACAAAAATAACGACTTTATTCAACTATTAATTTCCTTCTCTGTGGTCCTTGAGTGAGTTCTGGGTTGTAGGCCTACATCACACGCATCACACACATGCCCAGCGTTGGCCAATAGGTTTGCTTCTCAATAAAATGTATTTTGATTTAAGAATGTTTAGATATTTTTACTGGTAAGACAAACATACTGAATAAGATCATTTTTGCAGTGACACTTTACAAAACCCTAAAGGCATATTACAGTGTTACGTTTTCTCACAAACTTCTGCTTTCTCTACAAACACAAGACGGGTTAAATGATTGTTGATATGTTGTTATGTGCTGCTCTTCGGTAGTTTGTGTTCAGAGCGTCGTATTAAATCTGTAAATGTTTCAATACACCCCATCTTTTCAATAATCATCCTATCACGTTCTTTATCTGCTTAACACACAATCTCTGTACTAAAGCACATCAGTTAGTGTACGTCTTGTTAAAATGTGTTCAACCCATTGTCTTAAATCTTCTTTTTTTTTTGAGGTTACGTGTGTGTGTGTGTGTGTGTGTGCGCGCGCGCGCATTACAATGTTTAAGAGGCTCGTGTGCACAAAGCACAAACCGGGGTCTTTGCTGCAGTGTGGCAGGAGACGGTGGTTCCAGGCCTGGGTTTTGCAGAGGATTTTTCGGGATGGTTTTAAAATCACGTGGAGCGCATGGGATCAACACCAGCACCTCTTATGGAGAACGAGCGTTGACATAAAGACGTTCAAACATCTATATATTGTTGTAAATCTTCACTACAAACAAGAAAGTCTTTAATGATGAGTTGTCAACAATGTTTAAATATGGCAAGTGATGGTAGATGAGCAATAATCTGTAATCCTGAGGAACAAAAATAAAAATCACCAGTGTAAACTTTTTTTGCAGGTAGCTACCGACTGCGGTATTTTTTGTTTCACGTTACACTGCTAAGCAATATCCTAATCTTACTCAGTATTTTTGTCTTGGTTAACAGTATGAATAATCAGTCTTATAATTATCAAAATCAAGTGAGTTTTTGAACAAAATAATCAAAATATCTGCCATAGGGTAAGAAATATAATCTTGTTTTCCCGAATTGAGTATTTTTCTTACCCCACTCGCAATTTGTTAATCATAAACTCGCTTAACCCTCTGGGCTTCTTTGTTTAGGGGTTACACTTGGCTTCCTTTCGGTCAAAAAAGACCGAAGCCTTAAAATGTAACTTTTTCCCCCCCCCAGGAAAACCATTCAAATATATTTTTGTTCAATAATATTTTCTTATTATTATTTAGAATTTTTAAAGATTTTTATGATACTTTGCATTATTTATATAATTTTTACGAGCTATTTTTTCCATTAGATTTTTTTTTTTTTTTTTTTTTTATTATATAAAAATTTTTTTTTCAAAAAACTCAACGTGACACATTAAAATATAATGCTGGCAGCAGGCAAAAAAAAATTCAAGTGAGAATACCGCCATCCAGTGGCTTTAAAAATGTTTTAAAGTGTGTAATGTCCGTAACCGCCTGTAGGCTGCCCATAGCTTCCTATGTAAATACATAGAAATGCTTTTTGATTCCTATTGCTGTTTTAGACATGATTTCTCTCTCTTATTCGTTTTTTTTTATTTAGATATATATTTAGATATGCTAAAAGACTACTTTTTTTTTTTTTTTTTTTTTTTTTTTTTTTTAGATAAGTAAAAAATTATAAATGTGTGTAATGTCCGTAACCGCCTGTAGCAGGCCTCCTATATAAATACATAGAAAGGCTTTTTGATTCATATTGTTGTTTTAGACATGATGACGTGTGTGTGTGTGCATTTGAGCGAGAAAGAGTAGCCTATCTTTTGTACTTTATTTTAATTTTTGATTTTATTTAGCATTTTCTCAACATTTGCTGTTACAGTCTTTCCTATTCATTTCTCTGTGTGTGTGTGTGTGTTTGTGTGTGTGGGTGTGTGGGTGTGTGTGTGGGGGGGGGGAGGTGTCTTATTTGCACTCTTGATGTTTTAGAGTGTCACCCCTTCATTGCTGTACACTTTTTTTCTGCACAGTGGCTGATCTGTAGTTTGTACCACCAAAAGTTTCTCTGAGTTTTCCTATTTTTTCGTATTTCCCATTAATTTCCTATGTCGGTCATTTTTGACCGAAAGGAAGCTAAGTGTGACTATTTTTTTTAAGACCCTTTAACATATCCGAATCATCTCCTTGATTTTTTTGTGTGTTCACATAGGTAATACAACAAAAGTCACCAAGTTTCATCCCCCTCCGATGAAGCAAAAAAATTAAACATTTCAAAACGTATACTGTTTCGGTCATTTTTGACCGAAGAAGCCCAGAGGGTTAATATCCATTAATCAGAAAATAAGACTTTTTATTTAGTCATTTTGCTTCTCAAGTCTAAATGCTATCTTGATTTAAAATGTTTAGATATTTTTATACTGGAAGACAAAAATATTAAGAAAATCCTTTTTTTTAATGCAGTGTATTGGTGTCATATCCATGTTTGACTTGATTGTTCATGGATGTTTTTTAATACCAGAACTGATTCACAAAGAGCACAAAGTCCCTATTTTGTAAGGGGGTGTTTAAAAAGGTTACACAAATGCTGAAAGCAGTAAAGAATGACCCATTCAGGAAATACTTTTGCACATAGTCTTTGATCTAATTCCTGACGTTATTATTGAAAAAACTTTTTTTGATATGCTTAAATGGATTATTTGATTATTGCACACTCTGAATTCCTTCCCAATGTAAGCTAGACTCCATCCGTTAATTTCTGTGAAGAGGAGACTGCTTGTTTGTAGACAAGCGTTCAGCTTCTGCTTTCTTTAATTTCCTGAAAGTGCTCGAGATGGATGGGAGTGCTCTGTGCAAGGCCTAATTTAGAAGGACTATCATTTAGGGGGTTTTAAATGCTGTGGGCATCCCAGTGAAAAGTGGGGAAGCTGTTATGATGCCTTTAGGAAAAGTAGGCCTAAATTTTGACTTGGTTGATACCTAAAAATAAGGTATTTGAAAGCTGTTGTTATTCTTGGTGAGCTTAGTCACTTTGTATATTTCTGGACATTGAGCTCATGGATCGGAGTTATAATTGGACAGTGTAAACAGTGGGTGTTTATTATGGACACATGATGGTTTGGGGGGTACTAGGCTATATGCAAAAACGAGAACAGCTGCTGTTGCCACTCACACCTTCAGGCTACATGAACAAACACAATGTTGGCTAACTTGCCAATTTTACCTTAAAGAGTTTTATCTGCTTTAACACACAAAAATACGTTTTGATGGAATAAATCAATGTATTTAGGTGGTTTCAGTTATGTTAAACGATATTTTTGACTTGATCAAAACAGTTAATTTGTTAGCGTACCATTTTAGTTGTTTTTTTTCCCAGTCCACATTCAAGGGCTGCTGCTGTTGGTTATCTTCATTCTGACCTGTTGTAGGCTATGACAGACACCATGAAAATAAAATGGAACTAAAAACGGAAAACTTTGTGTTTTGGCCGCTCATTTATACGACAACGTGGTTTTGGGGGCCTGAAAATGCAAACTTTTGAAAATTAATTTTAAAGTGCAATTTTTATCATCTCATAGCCTAAACTAAACACCCTGAGAATGGTGCATCGTCTGAATGGGATAACGTTGTGGCTTTCAGTGACCTCACTGCCAGTCTTAAACTTTTCCTAGTCCAATTTATGGTCGTCTTTCACACTTTCAAATTAAAATGTCCATTGTATTGTGTGTTGACACCGCCATGCCGAACGTGTCCCCTTCCTCTCAACGATCAATAATTCTCTTGTCAAAAACGTCACAATGTGTCTCTTTCTAGCTGTAGAGAAGAAAACTCAAGTGTTCTTTCTGTTCCTCAATCTGAATAATAGCACTTTGTTTGGCCGCATCACAACAGCACTCTCTAAAGGCCACATGTCTTTCTTAGATTGACTGGTTTTATTTATGTCTTTATGTATTTTACATTAACTAATAAGCGACACAAGCATATGCACTGGGGTGTTAAAAAAAACACACACACTCCACACTCCCATATATATTAAATAGAAACGCAAGATATTAACATTCATTATTGCAGGGTTTACCTCAAATTAAACGCAAAATAAACATTTATTAAAATTAGTAGGCCTACATTCTAAGAGAATTATGGTCAGTTTTTTTCAGTGGAAAAGCATTCATTGTGATGTGCTCTCTATTTGTTTTTTTTTTATGAATCACCAGAATATACCCTACACAAAATTCGTAAAAATATATACAACTCACAACAAATATGAAAACATCTATGTAGGAGAAAACAATTTATGCCAGGGGTAAATTACAACGTTAAAGTAAAGAAATTAAAGGAACATGCCTCATAAGTCTTTTGCATTTTTGTTTTTAAAATGGTCTAAAATAGTGTCATATATGATGTGCACTGGAATGCAAAAGTAGCACCTGCACTTTCGTGGTCAAGTGCGGTGTGGGCGTGGCTCGCCGCAGGCGTTGCGTCAGCAGCCAATCAGAGCGGCGGGGCCGGAGATAACTCGGAGCGTGGAATCCTGCAGCGTATGTTCCAGTGTGACTGTGTATTTCCGTGCGGCGAACACATCCTCAGCCTGACAGATGCAGCAGACCGACGACATGGAGGTACCTTTACTTAATGATTCTAACAGTAACAGACAGAAGTCTCTGGCTCAAGAGAGAGATGGGTTCAGCCATCAGCTGAAGGATTCGGAGGTAATCCGAGCACACTGACAGTTTGCAGGGGTAGAGGGGTGTGTGTATATCTTGTTGCTGGGGGCTTTTAAATGCCTCGAGCTGTTATTTTAGAAACATGCATGGTGCTAAAAATACCTTCTCCGTAGGAATTTGATATGGTGTGACTGGCTGATGGTTTTATAGGGTATACATGCGTTTCATGTGCGTGTCTTTGAAGGGGAAACATGAAGGGTGCATTTGTTTCTGTCTTTAATTCCCACTTCTTCCACTGTATATGTGCACATGCGCATGCAAAATGCTGAGAATGTATGCAATTGGCTCTTAATCATGTGTATACATCACATTAACCCATCATTGTCAGTGGGCATACATACCAAATGCATTATGATATACATAAAAAAATAATTAAAAACCAGTTTGGTCGATAGTAGCCTAATATTATAGAATATTTATTGGGATATTGGGCTTTAAAGGGTTCAATAGACTTTAAATGTATTTGTAATATACAATATGCTGGTGAATTATTTATTTTCATTACATTTATTTAAAACATCCATCCATCCATCCATCCATCCATCCATCCATCCATCCATCCATCCATCCATCCATCCATCCATCCATCCATCCATCCATCCATCCATCCATCCATCCATCCATCCATCCATCCATCCATCCATCCATCCATCCATCCATCCATCCATCCATCCATCCATCCATCCATCCATCCATCCATCCATCCATCCATCCATCCATCCATCCATCCATCCATCCATCCATCCATCCATCCATCCATCCATCCACATATTTGAGTCTCAATTTGGCACTGTACAGGGCATATTCAGTCTTTAAGGACAGTAACACATATTGTGCTGGAATATGTCCAGCCTAGTGAAGTTATGGAAATGAATTCCTCAGCCGTGATCGTTGAGCATATTGAATGTGGCGGGTTTTTTTTTTTTGTTGTTGTTTTTTTTTTTTAGAGGAATTAGAGCGTGTTTTACTCCTGCAGCAGAGATTTTCTAGGACAGTGGTGGGGAGGCGGTTTGAATGTACACAAAAAGCCTTAAAATGATGTGCATGGCTGGAGTTTATGACGAGGAGTGAAACTCAAGGGTCAAATATGTGAGTGATCTGTCATTAAACCAGAATATACTGGATGTGAAACTCTGTGCTTGGTCTTATGATAAGTGCATGTTAATATTAGTGATGAATTATTGTATCTGGCTGCATAAAAGGAGTTATGAATATTAAATGATGAATATTGACTGGTGTCCTTGGGTTTTTGGTCCAGTAGGTTAATGCTTGCACAGGGAACCACATTGTACAGCCCCGTTTTGAGATTTACAGATTATTCCCGTTTGTTTTCGCATGCAACTCTTGTTCAGTTGCTCCTTGTTATGGTTTGGTTGGGCTTTGATTCAGCTGCACTTTGGGCTTTAGATTCAATGTTGAAATCGATGTGAATATACTCAAAATATAAATAGAAAACTGGAATTTTAATCCTGTAAAGCAAGCCTGACATATGAAATAAGACAGAAAAATCTTTTATATATATATATATATATATATATATATATATATATATATATATATATATATATATTAAAAAGTAGCATATGTGTTTTTTTCTGATTAAATATGACTAAATATCATTGGTCACTCTATATCTGCCAATAATATGTATTTTTAAAAATATATTTAAATGCTTAGTTTTATGATCAAATCTCTGCAGTTTTTATTGTGGGGGGCAAAACATAATGCAGTGCAATACAATGATAAAAAAATAAATGTTCATCAAAAGACTGATGTATCATATTTGATACTTGTGTGTCTGAGTAATCCGTGTCATGATTCACTGCATAAATGTGTATTTTGTTTATAGGATGTTGTTCTAGTCTATAAGTATCCACAGTTTGCCTTTGTATCACATGTTTTGGCCCTTGACCTGTCATGTTTTCTCTAAAACTATCAGTATCTGGCATTGGTTTGGGTTAGACATGAGAGTTCTACTTCTGGGAGATCAGAGTGGGAGTATAACATTTAGGGAAGGTGTCTGTAACGCTGTCAAAAGGAAAGCCCATGTCTCTCTCTCTATCTCTCTCTCTGTCTCTCCCACACAGTTCTCAGTCAGGGCCTTAAACCAGGAGTATCAATGCCATCTGCTCCTGAGGTCCAAAATAAAATGCCCCTGACTGTGCCACACATGTCTGTGACTAGAGAAAGAGAGGAGAGGGTAAACATGAGAAATCATTAGTTTTGTGTGTACAACTGCATGCATACATAAAATCTGCACATGCATTATGATGATGATGATTATGATGATTTCTCACATCCAATATAAATGTTTTGCCCATAATGCATTATACATTTAAAATTGAAATTTTGTTTTATTTCTGATCACTAATTTACACAGATGAAAAACAACTGGCCTGATGCGGACCAGTTATTTTAGTTTTTTTTTATTTGAGCTTTATTCATATTTTAAATGAGCTTTTATTTCTATATTTTTATTAGTCATTTTGTTATGAGCTTTTGTCATTTTATTTATTTTTTTATATTGATATTTAGTTTTAATTTATTCATGTTAATTTTAGTTAAATTTTTAGTCATTTAAATTTGTCCTTTTGTCATTTTATTGGTTTTAAAAACAAATATTTTGCTAGCTTTAATACATTTTTTTTTGTCATTTCATTATGTCCTTTTGCCATTTTATTATTATTTTTTAAATTGCTATTTAGGTTTCAATTATTTTTATTTCAGTTTTAGTTTTAGTTAGTTTTAGTTTTTATTTATTTCCAATTAATAATTTTAGTGCTTCAACCTATACATATTTCAGTTTATTGCAAAGACAACATTTCTAATTTTCAACATCCCATTTCTGTTTTTTGTTTAAGTTTTTTATTTTATTATTATTATTATTTTTTCAGCTTTATTTCAATTAACACAACTGTTTTTAATAGCTTTAGTTAACAATAATAACCCTGATGGGGACTTATTTTAAGTTTCCTCGATTCATCAATGTATTTTCAGCTAATAGCTGTCAAAGTAAAGAGTACTGTAAAAGCAGTCTATGAGAAAGTAGAGCGAGGTCAACAATCACTTTGAAAATGATCTCAGGTCTTGAACTCTGTATGAGTCCACCAATATCAAGAGCTCTTTCAGAATCATTGTGAAAAGATGTGGATAACGTTGGTCTGTATGGGTGGGTGGCAAAAAGTGTCCATTGGTCAAACGGAAGCATGTGAAGGCAAATCTGAGGTTTGTCAAAAAGCATAATAGTGGGTGACTCAGTTGTAATGTTTTTTTTTAGGTCAGATGCATCCAAAATCGAGCTTCAGAGTGGTAATTATGGGATAAGTCTAATATAAACTTAACACCATGCTGTGAAGAATAGATAATGCAAAATACAGGGATGAATGATTGTATATGGCTGCATTAAATAAGTTATGAATATTAAATGATGAAAATTAACTGGCATCTTTTGGTTTTTGGTCCAGATCAATTCTGATACAGGACACATTGTGCAGCCCCATTTTGAGATTTACAAATTATTCCAGTCTGTTTCAAGGAATAGAGGGGCGTTCCGCTCTTTCAGTTGCTCCGTGTTTTGGTTTAGTTGGGCTTTGATGCAGTTACACTTTTTGGATTTGACGATTATTCCAGTTTGTCTAAAACGCTGTCTTTGTTTAAAACACTGTCTTTTTAATCTTTTGTCCACTTTCGACCACTTCTGTCCTGATTTCTTTGAGGGGAGGGTTTATGTGCGGGTAAATGTATGGGCTTTTTCAGATCTTTTGATCTAATGGAGGAAATAAGCTCACGCAATTTAAATATGAACATGAAAGGAAACTGAAAAACATACGGAGAGCTGCATCTCTCCTTTCTGCTCTGACAGCCGCCAGATCACACCGAACATGATTGACGAAAATGCTTTTTAATACCAGGTGTAAACAGGGCCTTAGTCTAGCACAGTACACGCAGCAAGTCTTTTTTTTAATAAATAGAAAAAAATATAATAGAAAGTGTTAGTATTAATGGGTCAAGTCTTGATGAAGAAGTTGCGTCTTTAGCTGTTTTTTTGAAAATGGCTAAAGACTCAGCTGCTCATGTTGAGCTAGGCAGGTCATTCCACAAGCAGGGAACAGTCAAGGTAAAGGTTTGTGAAAGTGATTTTGTGCCCCTTTGGGATGTCGCCTCAAGGCACCATTCACTTGCAGAACTCAAGCTTCTGTAGGACGCAAAAGTCTGAAGTAGTGAGTTGAGGTATGGGGTGCAGAGCCAGTGGTTATTCTGTTGGCAAACATCAGTGCCTTGAATTTGATGCAAGGCGCTATTGGCAACCAGTGAAAATTGATGAAGAGAGGTGTGACGTGCTCTCTTCGGCTCATTAAAGATCACTCTCGCTGCTGCATCCTGGATCAGTTGTAGAGGTTGAAAGTACATGCTGGAAGGCCTGCCAGAGAGCATTACAATAGTCCAGTATGGATTGAACAAGAGCCTGGACAAGGAGTTGTGTAGCATGCTCCGATAGGAAGGGTGATACTGATACTCCTAATGTTGGATAAGGCAAATGTGCAGGACCGAGCAGTTCTAGCAATGTAGTCTGTGAAGTTTAACTGATAATCAGTCACAACTCCAAGGTTCCTGGCTGTCCTGGAAGGAGTTATGGTTGATGAGCCTAGCTGAATGGAGAAGTTGTGTTGGCCAAAACCACAAGCAGTTCTGTTTTGGCAAAGTTGAGTTGAAGGTGGTGGTCCTTCATCCAGCAAGAAATGTCTATCAGGCAGGCTGAGAAGCGAGCAGCTACTCTTGGATCGTCTGGATAGAATGAGAGGTAGAGTTGTGTGTCATCAGGATAGCAATGATAGGAAAAGCCATGTTTCTGAATGTCAGATCCTAGTGTTGTCATGTAGATGGAGAAGAGAAGTGGTCCAAGCACTGAGCCCTGAGGCACCCCTGTAGCTAGATGTTGCGACTTAGACACCTCACCCCTCTAAGACACCCTGAAGGACCGACCTGAGAGGTAAGACTTGAACCACTGGAAAGCAGTTTCTGTTATGTGACACCACCACCTTAAAAACACACAGGTGGTAAAAAAAAAACATATAATGAACCAAAGCTCATCACAAGTAGCTCTTCCAAAAGCTGAGGTAAATACTAATATATACAAGGTGCACACAACAAAACAGTCGAGAACAGTTACAAACTCTTCCTTTCCCAGAGTCGTAAACAATATAGCAGCTATAAAACAGCTTACTACTGATGCAAACTTAGAAAATCGACCAAAATTGTATAGCATCCAGTCACCCGTAACAAGCTATTTATAATCTGAGATGCTTTAATCATAGTCACAATTGAGTATGTGAATTGAGATGCAACGTGTGGCTTTAATTGTGACTTTTCACTTACTGTAGTGTGCAGTGGTGCTTCTTCATATTTCGATCTTTGTGGCTACTGAGTTACTGTGTGGTACTGCACTGATGGAAATGCTCACTGTCAGTGTGTATGTGTGAGCATGTGTAAATTTCCTTTACATTTCCCACTCTGTAGTTGTTGAAGTACTAGAGTAGTGTGTCCTAGCTACATTTGCATAATTACAGGGAAAAGCACATGCTGATGAAATAGTGGAAAGACCTGAAATGCAGTTGGTAGGTGCTCCAGGATGTTAGACATGTGACACTTTCTGTTGTAGCAGTGCAGTTATTGTATGCTTCTGGTTCGCAGGGGTCCATGGAGTCCCCCAACCTGGAGTTTGAATATGGGGACACAGATGGCTTCACTGCTGAGCTCTCAGGTCAGTCACACAAACATATCTGGGTGAACAATCACTGAATTCGGGTGATTTAGTCTCTTAAAAGAATGTATTTAAATGACATATGGAAGCAGCACAAGAACAGTTTTAGATGTTGCAAGAGTTTAAACGTAGATTTAATTTTAAAATAGAAGTCATTGAAGAACAGATGTGCATTATATACTGTATATATTTACTGATAAGTTTATGAATGTGCATGGTTCATGTGTTTCATTATAAATTGGAGCTTTTATGCCTTTAATTATACTAAATGTGGCAGTATATAAAGTATTAGGTTACACTTTATTTCAATAGTCCACTTTAGACATTCTAATAGCTTTGCAACTACACACCAACTAACTTTTATTAATTTGCAACTACATCCCGCCTAACCTATTAGAGTATTGGTAGACTGTTAGGTAAGGGTAAGTAGAGCAAGTTGACATGTAGTTGCAAAGTTACTTTATATAGAATATCTGTTGGGGGAGCATCAAAATAAAGGGTTAGCAAATATTAAGTGGACAGTCTACTCTAATAATTGCTAGTTGACATTTAGGTGCAAAGATACTTATAGTTAGTAGAATGTATGTTGGAAAAGTGTTACCAAGTATTATTATACAATATTATAATTTGTAAATGTTATTTGCTGTTGATGCTTGTTACTATAGTATTTAGGGACAGTTTGAGCCTCTCTGTCTAAAGACTCATTATTGTGCATTTTAATTGCCATGTAATGCACAACATGCCAATTAATATTTAATGAATGTATTTTACTATGGAAAGCCCATGACATGTTATGTGCTTGGTTTCTTTTAATCATGTCTTTTTTGTTGTTGTTGTCTCTTTCACACAGAGCTGTACAGCTACACAGAGGAACCAGAGTTCAGTCTAAACAGGGATTACTTTGAGGAAGACTTCAAGAATCATGGTAATGTAGCCAGTGTTATATTACAGCTAAAAGTCCAAGTCATATGCTTCTATAATGCACTGCAAAAAAAAAAAAAAAAAATTATTTTAATATTTTTTTTCATGGTAAAACGGGTTCCTCCCACTTTGGAAAATAGTTTTTCATGTTTTAAGCATAAATCTACGGAGGTCTAAAGGTACATGGTGATGAAAAAAAAATGGGATGGGAGGAAAATACATATTTTAATGCTGTTGCATTCGCTCGCAAAAGTTTTGTTTCCCCAAGAAACTTTGCGTTCTCAAACACAGATTAACAAACAGATCTTTATTTGTTATTGCATCTGACACACTAACATCAATAGTGTTTAAGATTTTTGTGCTCAAATTGCATTGTAATGGTAAGAAACTGCTTGGAGTGCAGGTTGCGTAAACCGCTAAGACTAGTCTTACAAGTTAGACATAAATTTTTTCATCAACGTTTTTAAATCAGTTACATAAAACATAGATTGGCCTAATATGATACTGAAAAGTAAGACTGAATACCCCTTGACTAACTGCTAGTGGTCATGCTAGATCTTAAGACACTGTCTTAACCTATTGGCTATGTTTATGCAACTGGCCGGAGCTTCATTTCCACCTGTGTCTGAAAGAGAACAGAAATAAACCCTCAGCAAAATTCCACAGTTGTTTTTCTGTGAGAAAAGGAGAAGTTTAATGAATGTTTATGTAGTGACGATGTGTGTGTGTGTGTGTGTGTAGCCTCAGGCTTTACCCTGCCTGCTGTGTGCACAATCTCACCTCACCAGACCTCTCACTCTCTGTCTCTCTCTCTCTCTCTCTCTCTCTCTCTGTGTGTATGCCTTGGCACTGCAGTCTCTACTGAATGGAAAAAAGTGCCTGGATCACCCACGTGACGTTAGCTTTTGTGTGTTTGTGTGCGCTGTACGTCTGTGTTGATTCTGAAGCAACTTCATGTCACGTGTTGGAGTCGTTTACAAGACACATTCGTACTTTTGAAAGTTGCTGCCATCCAAAGTGGTCTTTTTTCTTTTTTTTTTCACTTACGAGTTTAATTTTCCACCCTCTCTCAGGCACTTACAAGAAAATGGGTCATTTAAAACTATTCCCATTTGAAATGCAGTGCAATAAATGATTTTGTTTCTTAGTAGTTTTGTCTTGTTTTCCAGTACAAATTTCTCAACATTCTTAAATCAGGATACATTTACTTGAGAAGCAAAATGTCTTAAAGGGGTCATGAATTGAGAAATAAAATTTTCCTTAATTTTTTACATATAAGAGGTCAATCATGTACTATAAAAATGTCCTGTAAGTTTCAGAGATAAATGCTTCCTTTTATTGAAACCAGGCTCAGAAAACAACTTGTTTCGGATTTCATCTCAGTATGACGTAATTGTGTGCCAAAAGACCGCCTCTGCAGAAGAAGATCAGCCATCATTGACTCTTTAGCCCTGACCACCGATTTATGTCATGTAGTAGTAAATAGTAGTAAAATATTTGTTTCTTTTTTATTGTCTTCTGATTCGGGATCTCTGGCTCAAAAGTGTATGGCTGAATTTTTACCAGTTGCCATTTTTCAACATCGGAAATTTTCAAAACTATTCCACACGTGTAACAGGGACGTTGACAATTATTATAATATACAAAACTGTTACCCAATCATAGCAGTGGGCATTTACTTCCCAGTTTAAAAGAGAGGCTCAAAAACAGGATAGAAATGAGCCTATTGTTTCTAAATTAGGATGTTTTTTATGTAAAAATCTTGCTAACATTATGTGGACTTCAGAGAACATTATAAATTTAAGAATGCCATTCATGACCCCTTTAAGGTATTAAGTATTTTTATGAAAAATGTTTATGCTTAAAATAATTTTTAAAAATCTGCCAATGGGGTCAGAAAAATACGCTGGATTCAAAGGGAAAACTATATTTTTCTTGTTTTAAGCAAAAAAAATTATACATTTTTCAGGAAATTTTTGATTTTTTCTAATTTTATTTTGCTTCTTAAGTGAATTTGTCTTGATTCAAGAATATTTAGACACTAGCGCTGGAAAACAAGACAAAAATGCTGAGTTTTGCACCAAACATTTCTGTAATACTCCAAGATCAAAATCATTCCCATCAGAAATCACATGTAAATCTTTCAGTGTCAGATGAATGAGCTCAGGGATTTAATTTTACACATTCCTTTCACTAAAGACTTTACAGCAGAAATCTGACACACAAACTCTCTAATAAGCATATAGTAAATGTTTTACCAAGTGCATTTTCAAACCAGGAAGGTTTGTACAGTAATTTGCATTCATTAATCCCCCTCTGGTATATATAGTTGAGGAACATTTATGAGAAGAAAGGTCAGTGAAGTGAACAAGTATGTGCCGCCCCTCTCACGGATGTTTGAGCAACACAAATCCTGACTAATCTTTCTCACATGTGAGAAATGAACCAGAATGGGAGGTGGAAGAAGAATGACAGAAATGATCAACATGGACAGAGATTTGATTCTTCTGTCCTCTGCTCTCAGTGAAGGGTCGGAGATGGATGATGTTGAGTTTGGAGGAGCAGAGGGCGTATGTCATGAGATTGCTGGATGCTTTGGAGGTCACCGATCGGGACAAGAGGCTCAAAGTGGCCCGGGCCATCCTCTATTTGGCCCATGGTACGAATATAGCACATGCAACCACAATTGGTGAAACTAGTCAAGAACAAATCATATTTTGCACCCACATCAAAAGAAAGATATTAAACTATATCTATTTTAGTAGCATTAAGGCCATGGCGAAAATCTTTTTCGTTCTTGGCTTAGGCGTGATCAGCAATATACTGTTAGTGAACATCCCGACGTTGAGAGCAGCGTTTATATGAATATGTAAATATGTGCTGCTCTCTTTCCTCTCAATAACAAAATAAACACAACAAAAATGATAGCTGTGAGAAAACTGTAGTTAAGAAAGCATCTGATCATAGCGATGTGATGTTTGCACGAGCTCCGCAATTGTTTAAAAGCAAGCAGCTTTACAGTATAAAACATGGAAAACAGTGTCAGTGTCTCTTTCAATTGAAAGTACAACTTACCATCATCTAATCTGTCTGTGATCACATGAAGAAACAGAAAAAACTAAGAAGACAGACTAAATCCAGAAGAACTGTGGCAACGTCTCCAAGACGCTTGAAGAAACCTTCCTGCAAAGCTACAGTACTGTGAAAAGGTTTAGGCACTTGTGTAAAAATGCTGTAAAGTGAGTATGCTTTCAAAAATAATGGCATAAATAGATTTTATTTATCAATTAACTACTATTAACTAAATCAAATTAATATTTGGTGTGACCTCCCTTTGCGTTTAAAATAGCTTTTTTCCTCGGCACACTCGCACATAGTTTTTCAGGTAGCTTTGCAGGAAGGTTTCTTCAAGTGTCTTGGAGACGTTGCCACAGTTCTTCTGGATTTAGTCTGTCAGTTTTTTCATGTAATAACTGATGAACTTGATGATGGTGAGATCAGATCTCCGTGTGGATCATATCGGCTGTTGTCAGACTCCTTGTGCATACAAAAATCTCACTAGATTATTACAATTAATGGCAAAAGGAATGTTTGGAAATGTAAACTGATATTTTCTACTGACTCACTACAGCAAAAGATATAAATAACTGGCGTAAAACCAATTTATTTATTTTTGGTGAAAATACTAACGTGCCTAAGACTTTTGCACAGTACTGTATATCGGGGCCCTTAAAATATTTTTCAACTGCAACTTAATATATTTTCATAATTATTAAGCACATATCCCCCCAATTCTCATTACTTTAATAATGATGACGTATTATTTAATTTGTTGCTGCCTTTACCTTATGAATATTTATATTAAAGCAATAGCAAATAATAGCAACAAAAAAAAAAATCCTTTCTTAATCAAAAAATGATTTCTTGTTTTTTCTTGCTTCCGTGTGTGTATTAAGGTGTGTTTGACGAGTGTGACACCGAGACAGACGTCCTCTACTGGTCTCGACACAACGTCTTTCTCCTCTACGACATGGGCATCTTCACGGCTCTGCTGGAGCTCCTCAGCATGGAGATAGAGTGAGTGTCTTCATTTCCCAAAATGCCTCAGTCTCTTTGTAGAGATCTGTGTCTGAGGCCAGACCATCTGCTTCAGGCAGGGAAAGACTGAAATATTGAAAGAGACAGACAGAGAGGGAAGTGTTTAACAGTGCTTCTATTTTTATTCTTTCTCCTGAGGGAGCAGGTTAGAAATGGCTCAGTCATGACTGTGTGTGTGAAACAGTGTTTAAGGGGATGTGTATTTCTGCAGTTCTCCTGGGTGCTGTCCTAATGAGCCGTACACCTTTTCCTTTTCTGTTTCTTAATGCCCGCTGTGTAAGGTAGCAGCTGCCTGGTTCTCTATTTCTCTAATTACCCACATTAAGTACACTTCCATGTTAATGGATCTTTCTATTCCATTAAGAGAGTGATATCAGTGATATCAGATGTCTCTCTTAGTATTGCACATACTTTACAACTACCCAGAACACCCTAAAAAACAACTCTAACGCAAAGAACACATTAGTAACATCATAGCAACGGCCTGGAGTTGATACCTGAAAGAGAAAAAGAAATTGCTAAAAAATAATCAAATGAAAAAAAGCACATAATAAAATTACTAAAACTTAAATGAAATTGAAACTTAAATAAAAGCTATTAATAATTCAAAATATATTTATTTTTTTACAAATAATACTAAAATAACACTGAATAATATAATATAATAGAATTAATATAACAATCTGACGGTGTCCCTGGTGAACGTAGCTTTTTTTCCCGCAGCACATTTCAGATGATAAACTGTGGCTTATATAATGTTTCATATATTAAATGTTAACAACCGTAGGTTTTGGTTCATCATATTCTTATGAAGTTAATATAAGCATCAAAGCAAGATCAAAAAAGGCACAATTCTTTTGTGTATCATTCTCATACCTGCTGTCATCTCTGGTCTTTATTTCCTGCACCCCCGCCGTCTCTCTCCGTTTCCTCTCGCTCTTGTGTTCAGAGAGCCTCAGAGTGGCCGTCTGTGATCTGTTCTTCAAAGACAGCCTGGCCACCATGCCTCTCCTCTTTCAAGCCCCTGCCTGGCGGATTTAATGTATTTGTACCATTGTCCCATCAGCCCACACAGCAGATCTGTGCTCAGGGAGGCCGTACCGCTGTTTATGATGCCGTACATTTAGCCCTCCAGCTTCTCTGAGCATTGATTCATATTTGGCCAAGCACAACATATTCAAATGATCAAGGTTGACATCTTGTCAGGTGCAATAAGCTAGTATTTGTGCTGCAGAATGAAAGCAAGACATTAGACCACATGCCCTGTTTGCCTCTCACAAACTCATTTATATTGTATTTTGTGGCGTAATAAAACCATTGGCTGGTTGTAATGAGTCTTTTGATGCAGATGTTATGTAAGGATGTCCGTAGAGTGCTATTTTGAATTAGTATTGTTCCCTTTTCCTCCAGTAATAACCAGGCGTGCAGCACCGCGGTAAGAAAGCCAGCCATTTCGCTGGCAGACAGCACTGAACTCAGGTAAGATGTCCACTGGGAACGAATCATTTTCTTCTTTCACAGACATTCATACGCTCTCTCACAACATGACTTCTTTTCACCCAACCCACAATCCACTTCTCAGATTTACTGAGGCAGCCTCAGATCTTTCTGACTGCAGTCTCATATGCAGCCAATATATCTGCTCTCTCCAAGCGAACATAATTGAGACCTGAATGTTGTTTTCCTGTAAGAAGTAAAGCTGCTGCATTAGCTGATTATTGAAGGAAAATACTTGCCTTTGGTCACAATAAACAATGACTCTCTCTCTCACACACTAATACACACACTCTTACACACAATCACTCTGATTGAAAGTAAAGGGATTGTTGCATTTGCATTGTTCTGAAGGGTTCTTCTGAGCATCATGTATCTGATGGTTGAGACCATTCGTGTGGAAATGGAGGGTGACAGTCCTGAGAGGAAGGCAGCCAGAGAGGCCTTCAAAACAGAGTTGGGTGAGAAAGAACTGTGTCCTTAAGTCTTACAGATATACAGAATATTGTGTGTGTGCGTGTGGGTGTGCGCGCGTGTGTTGTGTTCGTGTGTGTGTGTGCTGTGTTTGCAGTGGTTGGCTGTTGACCTTCTCTATGGTGCAGTGATTAACCTCCCTCCTCCTCTCAGGTTCACCCCTTTATAACGGAGAGCCTTTTGCCCTCCTCCTCTTCACCATGGTAACCAAGTTCTGCAGTATGAATGCGCCCCATTTCCCCATGAAGAAAGTGCTGCTCTTACTGTGGAAGACCATACTGGTTAGTCTCAATATACACACATCAGAATTACTATAAAATATGTTCCAATTTATATCAAAACTCTTTTCTAGTCTATTCCGCACATAAATCACTGCTCATTCTATGCTATTCTGTTATGCTGTTATAATCAATTTGATTGCATTTCACTTATAGATTACTTCTATTATATTCAATTTTATTCTACACATTAATCACTGCCTATTCTATGCTATTCTGTTACATTCTACTTCATTCCATTTCACTTATTACTACTTCTATTGTTTTGTATTCTATTCTATTCTATTCCACACATCAATCACTGCTTATTCTGTTATGCTGTTACATTATATTTTATTCCATTTCACTTATAGATTAATTCTATTCTATTCCACAGATTAATCACTGCTCATTCTATGCTATTCTGTTATACTATTATATTCAATTTGATTGCATTTCACTTATAGATTTCTACTTCTGTTGTATTGTTTTCTATTCTATTCTATTTCACACATCAATCACTGCTTATTCTGTTTTGCTAAATTACATTATATTTTATTCCATTTCACTTATAGATTAATTCTATTCTATTCCACACTAATCACTGCTTGTTCTGTTATGCTAAATTACATTCTATTTTTTTCCATTTCACTTATACCGGTAGATACCGGTAGACTCTCTATTCTATTCTACCAGATAGAAAAGGTTTTTCATGATACAAACATTGTGTCTATCATGGACTGTTTCAAGTCTAAATCAAGTCAATAACAGACCTGCTTCCGTCTCTAAAGTGCTCTGTCCATTGATCTCTGTGTCTGTGTGTTGACGTGCACCTCAGTTCACACTGGGAGGTTTCGAGGAGCTGCAGGAGATGAAGGTGAGGATGAGAGAGCAGTTCAACCTGCCGCCGCTCCCTGAGGACAGCATTAAGGTGGTGCGAAACATGCGAGCCGCCTCACCTCCAGCCTCGGCCATGGAGCTCATCGAGCAACAGCAGCAGCAGAAGAGAGGACGCAGGAGCCGCAGGGTACGAGAAGCACACGACAAACACACAGCTTTCAAAGCAGTTGCACAAGCAGAAACCATGTGAAGAAGTACAATCACTGTGCCAGCATGAGTTGAACTCACTACACACAACCACTCATGCACATAAACCTATATAATCAGTATGTGAAATACAAAACACACACAAAAAAAGATCTGATCCGTGCTACCTATTTATACTAATATAATGGCCAACCCAGCCTAAAAAACGTACACAACCTTTTAAATAGACACAAAATGGACTACATGCCTGTGTTTTACCACACTCCTGCCCTTAAAGACACTGCAACGGTGATGTCACAATGAGAGTGAAATTTAGCAGTGTACCGATTGGCCGGTCTGTCTGTGAACATTGTGGAACAATCACAAATTTTTTTCTTCTTATTCTTCCAGTACAAATATCTAAGCATTCTTAAAGCAAGAAACATTTACCGTAGAAGCAAAATGACATTAAGAAATTAAGTCTTGTATTCTGAAATAATTTTAAAAAATATATGTTTTTGCTTAAAACAAGAATAAACAAAAAAGTATAAACTTGCTTACATGGATAGTTCACCCAAAAATGAAAATTCTGTCATTAATTACTCTTTTGAAGATCTTTTTGATGAAATCTGAGAGCTTTCTGTCCCCACTTCACTGACAGCTACGCAACTACCACTTTGATGCTTCAAAAAGTTCATAAAGAGATTGTAAAATGAATCCATATGAAGTGAGCGGTTTAGTCCAAATTTTCTGAAGAGACTCGATCGCTTTATATGATGAACAGTATTAATTTAGGCTTTTATTCACATATAAACATTAATCAATGCACACATCAGTTGTGGTAAACAGAAGCTCAAACATGTTCGCTTGATGTGCGAAAACTAATGATATTCATTCTTGTGTTACGCAGCACGTTTGAGCTTCCGTAAGAGGTTTGTTCTCGCATATCAAGCAGGTTCGGTTCAGCTTCTGTTTATGTTCACTGATCAATGTTTATATGTGAATAAAAGCCTAAATTCAATCTGTTCATTTTATAAAGCAACCATGTCTCTTCTGAAAATTTGGACTAAACCACTTAATTCATTATGGATTTGTCTATTTATGGACTTTTTAAAGCGTCCAAGTTTCAGTTGCGTAGCTGACAATGAAGGGACAGAAAGCTCTCAGATTTCATCAAAAAAATCTTAATTTGTGTTCTGACGATGAACGAAAGCCTTGCGGGTTTTTAAGATCTTATGTCATTTTGCTTCATAAGTAAATGTATCTTGATTTAAGAATGTCTGGATATTTGTACTGGAAAATAATGAGTAAGAAAATCTCTTTTTTGCAGTGCACAGTTTTTGACTTTCCTCTGTCTCCCTCTCTACTCCTTTCTGCCCTTTTCTCTCTGGGTTTTGGTTTTCCTGTTGGCTCATTCCCGTCTCTTCCTTGTGTCCCTACAGAGTGCCTTTGTTGATAGCTTGGAAGGAGACAGTCCATATGCCAAGAAACAGGTCTTTACCCTAAACCCCTTTTGTGCATTTTCTTTGTTGTGGGCTGGCCTTGCACTCTTCCACTCTCTTTTCCTTCACAGCAATTTGTTTTTCCTTTGAAACTTGATTTGGGGAAGGGAAGGGTTCTGAGAAATACAGCTGACCATGGCTACCGGACATTAGCAAAACTCTCTCTCCTCCTCCTCCTATCTTTCCATTTGCACATCTTTCCACACATTCTCAGTCAATGAAATCCACATAGACACACTGCGGCTCTCACTAGCTAGCAGAATGGCTTCTTCTCATAGGCAACCAATCACAGCTGAGTCACCTTTGCTCATGGCCTCAGCACCGCCCACAGACACACTCATACATTGACTGCACTGGAACAAAGGATGACGCTCCACTAATGCACCTCATGCCTGATGCTTGCTCTGAATCTTGCCATTCATCCGTTTGCACAACTCTAGAGATGTAAAGAACTTGTTTTTTGTGCCTTAGTTGAACTGAATCTGCACAGGAATGTTGAAAAAGGAGTTGCAGTGTTGTATCTAGAATGTACGAGTCCCTAGAATTGCGTCAAGGATTCAAAGTTTTTGTGATGCTTATCATTTGCAGGTTTACGAAACGGTAAGTTTCAGCAATAAACTCTAACTAATGGATGGGGAATGTAATCTGAAGACTAAACAATGAAAAATTACCTCAAGTAAGTGGGTGACCCTTATGTGAGTCTCGTTCAGTGACTGTAAACATTTGAAACTTCTCATTCAGGATGTTTCAGTTCGGACAGTTTATTTTACATAAAAAGGATGCCAAATGAAAACTTGATTTTAAAATTATAACACTCCAAGCGGTCGGCCGTCGGTGAGTGTCTGTCGGGCTAGTTTTTGCGGTGTGTTCAAGCGTAGCATTTTGGTCCAGGCGCAGCCGACAACACAATAGCCTTTCGTCTGTCACCAATGTCGGTTTGGTGTGTTACGGCCTTTACAACTTATAAATGAGACTCGATATCAGGGTCCAGAGTAATATGCACATTTGCAACTTGATATTAATCTCTTTCTTCTTCTCTTGCAGCCCCTGGTCAAGCAGGACAGCCTGGACACTTACAACGAACGGGACCCTTTCAAGAACGATGATGCCCGGGATGAGGAAGATGACCCAGAGGATGTGGACAGTGGCATCGAGGGAGAGGTCGACCCTCTCGACAGAGACGTCATCATCCAACCGCCACCGCCACCACCACCGCTGCGGCCCCCGACTGAGAGAGTGTCCTTCCCCAAGGGCCTGCCCTGGGCCCCCAAAGTCAGGTAGCGTACAAGATCTTTTCTTCAAATGTGACTCTACAGGATGGCCAGAATGACCATAAACTCAGGGCTTTTTTCGCTGGTTTTTAAAACACACACCACGCTGGATATTACTATTTTCACTTAAATTTAATGCCTTAACAGTTGCTTGGAAAAACTCCTGAGATCCAAAAGATAATGTCAGCGACTTACCCATGATGCATCAACTTCACATTTGCATAGGCTGTGCTATCTGAATTCATGATTGGTTGACTTCCGAATTAAAATATTGAAACAAAACGATTAACCGATTACTGGTCATTTCAAATAAGCGTTTCTGTTCAGAATGATTGAACTTTATTTGGTTTTTGTTCCTGGTAAAGTTTCGTTTGTTTTAGTTTTCGTTCCTTGAACCGGTTCAGAGCCCTGCATTAAATGTACAGAGGATGCGATTGGATAACTGGACTAACCAGCGGACCAATTGCATCGACAGCCTCTCAAATGTTGGTTTGGTTATTCGGAAATGCCTGAGTCAAAGTCTGTCATCAAAATGATTTGGTTTAATTCCCTTCCAGAAACAGATAACATGACTGCGTTTCATCTGCGCACTCTGAGGTGCAAGTCATTTATGATGTAGGAAAAAGAGCCACAGTGGCTTCCCCTTTTGCAGTAACTTCCATTTTTATTACAGAAATTTTGTGACAATTTCCCAGGAAGTGATGAATTTGTTCTCCTGAATTTTGCGCATAAGTTAATTTTGCAACTTTGTCATAGAAACATCATAGCTAATGGGAACAGTAATATTCTGAATTATTTAAAATAACTGTTTTGTATTTGAATATATTTTAAAATGTAGTGTATCTGATGCTCCATACTGTATCTGTAAAGACTCGTCTGACTGCCTAGAAATCTACTTCAGCTCCTGTGCTAGAAATACAGGCTCCAGAATGTCTGGCTTAAATAATGCATTTGTGGACAGAGACAGATGAACATGGGCAAAGATAGAGGAAGAAAGGAAAGAAGGAAAAAGAGATGCATTTGGAACAGTGAAAGCTGTGACAGTCACAATTGATCAAATCCTCTTGATTATTTGACATGCAGTACAGTACAGTACCTGTGAATTGTAACGCTGTGCTGAGCTGCGCTGCTGCATGAAGATGAGAAGGATAGGGTGGCGGAGGGGGGTGTTGCAGCAATTTAAAGAGGTTAGCGTAAAGATGACAGTCCTGAAGGGATGCCTTTACGTTGATCTTTTTGATAAAATCTGTTTATAGCCAAACCAACTCCTCATGTAGTCCATTCTCTGCTTCCTTCCACAGAGAGAAAGACATCGAGCACTTTCTGGAGACCAGCAGAAATAAATTTATCGGCTTCACCTTGGGAAAGTGAGTCTTTGATCCGTTCACCTGGGCTAAAGCTCCTCCATTGAGGTTACAAATCTATGATAACCTATAATACAGGTCACCTTCATTATCATTAAATCAGTATACTCTGCTGTTTCTGTTTTACACTGTGGATTTGTTCTTTCTGATGTTATTTTAGTGACACTGACACTCTGGTTGGGTTACCCCGGCCCATACATGAGAGTGTAAAGACTCTGAAACAGGTGAGCATGGAAACATTTTTGTTTTCTAGTATTCTTCTAGACAGCTGAGGATTAAAGGGGGCCTATTATGTCCTTTTAAATTTTCAACTTTCTTTAGTGTGTAATGTTGCTGTTTGAGCATGAAAAATGTCTGCAAATTTATAAAGTCACTCATATCAGTGCGCACTGTTTCTGAACTCCCTGAAACGCCCCCATTGTAGTCTTGAGTTTTCTTCTGGGAACGAACACGTCACAATATTCCTCATTTAAATAATTCCTGCCCAAGGCATACGCAGGATAAAAGGGGCAGGGCCTGGTTGAGTTAGTTAGTAGTGGGTTGAAACTCGCTGTTCTGGTAAGGGGCGGGACATTTCCCAAACACACTCAAGGCGCTTGACCAATCACAACACACTGCTCCAGCCGACCAATCAGAGCACGTTGTGCTCTTTGGAAGGAGGGAGACAGGAACTAAACAGAGCGTTACTGACAGACCGGGAAGCGAGGTGCTGCAACAATGTCAAATATGTGAAAAATCTGAAAAATCAAGCATGAAAACCTATTGTAGTAGACCCCAAAAACAAAATCAAGATTTTTGAGAAAAAGGAATAGGTTTTCTTTAACAAAGATGGTTTGAACATTTCTATAAATATGCATGAATACTAAATGGTAATGTTCTATTGATTCTCCATAAGTGGATTATATCTGTCGGGTTTACCAGCTGTTCTGCCACAGATATGCATTGATGTGAATCCAGTAGTATAATGCGTGCTCTATTGGGGCTCTTTCAGCCAATCACAGTTTAGATATCCATCCTTGGTCACCATGGCAATTCTCTCTCACTGATCCCTTTCTCTCTCAAGCACAAGTATGTCTCCATAGCGGAGGTCCAGATCAAGAGAGAGGAGGAGCTGCAGCAGTGCCCCATGACTATGGTGAGTGACTCAAGTTCACTGTTCTTGTGCCTTTATTACTGGTCCATTAAGCTGTCAATCGGAATTGTCTCTTTTGATTGGCTAGGGTGAGGAGGAGGTGGAAGAAACACCTGCAGAGATTCTATATTTGGGAATGTTGCCCAGCCTCTCACAGTATGTTGTAAGTGTCCCCTACACTTCATCTTTCTAACTGAGTTTTACACAAACATTCTAATTACTGTACATATTCACAAGCATCTGAGTGTGTTTTTGACCATTTTATTTCTGATAATATTTTACAGTTCTATCTCTCTTTAAGGCCAGACACTACAGGTGGTGCTTTGGTCAGTTTTAAGAATTTGGGGGGGCTATTTTATAACGTAGTTGCTGACTAGTGGAAAAAAAAACACTTTTAAGTGTTTATTTTATTGCACTTTATCTATTATTTGCATCTGTAGATTTCAATTACAAAATATGTTTAAAGGCCGTTTTCTCGAAACGAGTCAGAAGTATACACTTACAGCAAACTTTCCAGTTTTATTCCTATGACAGTTTTTACTTTTTTTGTTTTCCTTCTGGCTGTTGACAGTATTTTCTGATTTATGGAATGATAGAAAGAGAATTCCCCTCTGTAAAAACCATTGACTCTAATATTTCAATAAAATGAAACCTGAATTTGTTTCATTTTACCAATCCTCCGATTGTCCAAAAACACGTTCCATAGAAAAATCGTGAAACTCTGCTCCCTGATCTACTTCCCAATATTGGATTATGCATAACATTTGGTAATAGTGTAGTGCTAAATGCATGCAACTATTCAGACAAACCAGGTAGGAGTGTTGCACTAATGTTATTCTCTTTGTAGATTGCTCTTTTGAAGCTGCTTCTGGCTGCAGCTCCAACCTCCAAAGCAAAGACCGATTCTATCAACATCCTAGCCGACGTTCTGCCAGAGGAGATGCCGTAAGTCTACACACAAACGCACATACAACGGAAACTAAAATGGTGCATGAAAAGATCAGTGCAGTTTGTTTTAGACGCACGGCAAACATTTGCCATGTTTGTGTGTGAAACAGAATCACCGTCCTCCAGAGCATGAAGCTGGGCATTGATGTGAACAGACACAAGGAGATTATCGTCAAAGCGATTTCAGCTCTCTTGCTACTGCTGCTCAAACACTTCAAACTCAACCACATATACCAGGTCAGACTCTCCCCCCCCCCCACCCCCCCCCACCCCTCTCTCTCTCTCTCTCTCTCTCTCTCTCTCTCTCTCTCTCTCTCTCTCTTTATTTTCCATTCCTTTCTCTGCTTGTGTCTCTCTGATTTCCTGCACTTGACTGACCCTGCATTCTGCTGATAGGCTCGCCGTCAAAGCACCATTGATCTCAAGACAACTACAATGAGAAAAGCTCTTGATACTATCAATGCATCAGTAAGAAAGACAAATATTTCAAACTAAAGAGAGGATTTAGATCTTCTTCAGCTCGACCTGTAAAACCCACTCGGATGCTAAGAAATCTGTGAATTTCTCTCCTCATACATTAGATAATTAAAAAATATTAGCAGGGTACAAGAACAAAGTGTCTTGCCAGCACAGTTCAGACTAATCCTGTATGATGAGCGTGACAAATTATGAGAAATGAACGTGGGTGTTTTTTTAAGTGTCGCCCTCTATTGGTGGAGAATGGAAGCGGTGATAAATAGCACTGCAGTGGGAAGAGTTTTATAACACACTTATTTTGTCATGCCAGTTTACCCCTTCTCACACTCGACTAAAAGGATCACATCTTCATACAGCACTGAATAATCAGCTACTTGAGGCAGTCACGCACCTCTTTTCCTTGTCTTTCCATTTCAATTACCCAATCACTTATTTGCTCAGATTAAACAACTTTGCTGATCCACTGATATATCCCGCCAAGCTGATGTACAGTTAATTCTGGGTAGCTCTTTGATAGAGTTTGCCCGTTGACATCTAAAGCCGTGATAAATGGCTAACAACTGGAGGAGACAAATCACTCTTCAGAATGCACTCTCAGATGAATGCCTTACAAATGAAAGCCTAATGAAAGCTCATGTGAGAACTATAGATGTTGGCAGTTAATTATAGATATTATGGACCAAACTGACTCCTCTCTATCTATGTAACACACTGGATTTAAATGGCCATTCCTCCTTATATTAAAATGTAGTGTTGTTCATATGCTGAAGATTTTTATGAAGTACATTATTTATGAACATGATGTACTGAATGTTTTTTGTTTTTTTTTTACATCCCGAACAGTTTGATTATGTGGCTCAGCACCTGGTGTTTGCCAACTGCATCCCCCTCATCCTCAAATTCTTCAACCAGAACATTATGTCTTACATCAGTGCCAAAAACAGGTAGACATTTAGATCTGTGCTCATTTAAACCAACTCCTGTGTCCGTAATTTGTTTTAAAAAACATGTTGTGTTTTCTGATGGCAGCATTTGTGCCCTGGATTTCCCACATTGTGTGGTTCATGAAATGCCTGAACTCACAGCTGAAAGCCTGGTAATTATACAAAACACTGCTTTTATTTTGTCAGTTTTTTTTTTAACTTAAACTCCAGATAATATTTTATAGGTGACTGAAAAGATAAAGATGTCAATTTGAATGTTGTTAAGACGGTGAATGTGTGTCTGTGTGTGTAAACAGGAAGCTGGTGACAGTAATCAGTTTTGCTGGCGTAATCTCTTCTCCTGCATCAACCTACTGAGGATCCTAAACAAAATCACCAAGTGGAAACACTCGAGAACTATGGTGAAACAAAGAAAATATATTAATTTTAAAGATTTCTAGAGCATTAAATATAATTTTGTAATACATATCTATGCCTCCTTCACAAAATGTGAATGAATTTCTTTGTAAATTGTTGCATTCATATGAATGGTTTTGTGTACAATTTACATTGGTTTTTGTTGGTTGTCTTTCCTTTACAGATGCTTGTGGTGTTCAAATCTGCTCCCATCCTGAAGAGGGCACTCAAGGTCAAACAGGCCATGATGCAGCTCTATGTTCTCAAACTCCTCAAGATCCAGACCAAGTATCTGGGGCGCCAGTGGAGAAAGAGTAACATGAAAACCATGTCCGCCATCTACCAGAAAGTCAGACACCGGCTCAATGACGACTGGGCGTATGGGAATGGTAAAAATCTGTTTTGACTGTTTTTACTTCTGGGTCATGGAGCAGAGCAGGGCCATTGAGCAAGACACTTAACTTAAGGGAGGAAGACCCTATGGAAAGTGTACCGTAGGTTACTTTGAATAAACTGATCAGATTCCAATTTAGAATGTTTTAAATGTGTCCTTTAACATAAATCATAGTGAATCATGAGTCATTCACTGTATTCAAAATTCAAATACTTCCCTAAACTTTAGGGTGCGAAAAACAGTACGCCAACAGAGTAGGATGTCCGAATACATAGTATTTAAAAAACAGTAGGCAAAAAAAAAAGCAAAACAACTGACACTGTAGGTCACATGACAGTGACAACATGGCGGATGTAGTGTATGTCCAAATGTCATCCAAACTATATAGAACGTGCTTTAACGGGTGCGAAGTAAGTTTCAAACCAAATGAAGTACCTACTATACAAGCTGTGTCCCAATTCAGAGGCTGCATCCTTCAAAGGCCGAATGCGTTTGAGCGGCTCGACGAAGACTGTCCCAATTCAAATGCAGCCTATAAATGTATCCTTCGTTTCCCGGGCCACGAAGGATAGAACGGATGGATCCTTTTCAGCTTAGCCAATCCCAATAATCATTGTGCTCTGAGGAGGACTACATTTTTTTTTTAGAGAAAATTCTGGATTACCCTTTTAGGGTTTGAACTTAAACCGGGCTCAGACTACAGGAGTTTCAGGCCGATTTATGCCCGATTTACTCCTCCCGACATTCAGAGACAACAAGCAGCTGTACTGGTCTGGTGGACAACGGAGATGGAGTACGGCAGGTCGAAATGTGGCAAGAACACGACTTCCTTTATAATGTCTCCTCATATAATGTCTACAGCCAGTTGCCGCGACACAGTATCCATTTTGTTTACATCCGCTTCCCCGTGAGGTGCTAAATCTGGCATGAATGTCTTGTAGTGTGAGGTGCGCCACGATTTTCAAATCATGTAGTGTCTGTAGGTTTGAGATTTGAAAGAAGAAAATCTGTGAATATTCTCTTCATGTGCGTGATGCAACCAGATTTCACAATCGGTTAAGATTTAAAAACTCCTGTAGCCTGAGCCCGGCTTTACTTGAATATGATGTAAGGTATATATTGACAAATGTACAAGCGTTACTGCCACTCGTCAACTGTCGAGCTGTTACAGGCGACAAGAACAGTCCCTCGTAGGCTAGACCATCCCATTTAACAACACTCGTTCAACTTTCCTGTACTTCCAAAGCGTGGGCTTTAAAGTCAGCGCATTTCGAACTCGAAGGATGCAGCCTCTGAATTGGGACACTGCTACAGTATGCGATTTCAGTTGCAGCGATAGTGTTCCACATTACCTGTTCTCATATGTAATACATACTGTGTGTCATAGCTTTCAAATGCTTCTATATTTCCTTCTCTTCTCCCAGATATCGACGCTCGGCCGTGGGACTTTCAGGCGGAGGAGTGCGCACTCCGCGAGAGCATAGAGAAATTCAACACGCGGCGTTACGATAAGAATCAGAACAACGAGTTTACGCCAGTGGACAATTGCCTCCAAAGCGTTCTAGGTCAGCGCGTCGACCTGCCCGAAGACTTCCATTACAGCTACGAGATGTGGCTTGAAAGGGAGGTGTTCTCCCAACCTATTCAGTGGGAAGGTCTGCTACAGGCCCAGTGATCCCACTGTGCTGATCATAGGACTTTTGTTTCTTATTAAACCGACACAATTACTGTGGCTTACGATCGACATACAAATGTTTAAAGCACTGAGGGTCTGCCGTTCCTGTTCTGTAATGAATTCTTGTAAATATAGATATATATGTGATTATGGAATGGTGGGCTTCCTTTGGTAATGGAATGAAATAATGACATCTTCTCCAATAACTGAAGCACACTTTATGTATAATGTCTGCATAACTAACATAGGCTATATACTATTTTGAAATGATCAATATTTATTTATATGGTCACTCACTGTGTCTAACTGTGGAAATGTTTAATTTTTATGTAAATATGATCACTTCATGAGGTTGTGAGGTACGCCCTGATTCTGAGGCAGGGTCCCTCTTGTCATTCAGAGTTCATGTGTTAACTCCACTGGTTATTTATTTATCTCTGTGGCATCATGTGTTAAACAGGAGGACGTCTATGTTCTCGAGAAAGCAGTGAGTCACCTCTTTTTTGTCCCCATGTAGCACTATAGCACAATACACACATTCAAAGTGTCCTTGGTGACTTTGTCGTCACCCACACTAGACATGTCACTCATTAAATGGTGCTGGTTTTTAACGCTTCGTTTCATCTTGTTATTTGTCACACTCTTTTCTGAGACTTTTCTTTTCTGAAGTTCTTGTGGAGCACTGTAAGAATGTGTGCTCTCCATCAAAACAGTGTTATATATGGCACCTCATTATGTTCATCATGTTTATTTTACTGGGTTTGTCTTGCATATCATTTCTTGATTTTTATATTCTCATTGTTTTGTACTAAATTAAGGTGCTGTGTAAATGAAACTACCTATGATGATCCATGCCAAATATAGCACTACCACATTTTTTTTTATATGTACACTAATTAGTTGTATTTGTACAGACTGCACTGTAAGTGAATGTGGCAAATTGATGTAAGAGTCTTTAATAAATTATAAATGGAGTTAATAATCATTACCTTGAGTAACAGATCTCATTGTCAGTGTGTGTGTGTGTGTGATAGGATGAAAAAAAATCATAAAAACTGTACAATTTTGTTGTTTCTGGCTCTGTTCCTGACTTTTCTCTTAGAGTGACCCCTGATCCAAGCATACAAGTATTTGTAGAGATAATTAATCACGATAGCAGAATGTCAGAAACTGAAGTGCAGTTTTTCACTGCCAGAGCGACTCCTTTAGATCCATGACAACAATGACGCTTGATCACAGTCGCTACATCACGTGCAGATGACAGTTATTAATATCAAACAACTGCACATAATTTAGCAAATAAACCGACACACAGTCCGATAAAATGCGGTAATTGAGCGTCACGCTAATCACTGGTAAGTAACCAGTGATTCTTTGGTAAAATGAGAAGTTCTGTCAGGTTATTAGGCTTTGTTTACATGCTGCTCTATTGCTGAACTCCATCAGACCTTCAGAAGAACAAATAAATCCGAAGTAGTTGTTGCGTTAGCGTTTCATTTATAATAACAAGGAATGGTGTTTTTTGTCATTGCTGTTGTTGTAGTCTTACTGTAGGTAATAATCTACTGGAATGATGTTTGTTATTATAGTCAGTTGGACTGTTGGAGTGAGAAGCTCTGATGTTTCTGCTGCTACATGCTTTAGTAGAGCTGCAGTGCTTTTGCTTCTAATAAAACCATCATATAATAGTCCAGAACAGAACAGGGCTAAAACCATGTGCAGGAAACCAGCCTTTTAGGATTACTCGTGTTTATTGTGAAGGAAAGTCTCATTTTAATTTCAATTGAATTAAAAGGTTGTTATTGATACAGCATTTCTGAAGTATAATATACTCAGCAATATATTTGCCACACCGTACAGCTTTAGGCTTTCAAATAATTATTCCATTTTCATCTATTAACTGTTCTTTAGACCAACTTTCACATTCTCATTTTTTAGATGTTAGAATATGGAGTGATGTTTTTTTTTTAATGTCTTTCCTTACAGAAGGAATGTGTTTGGACCATTACACCCAGTCCACAGAAGCAGAGATCTGAGGTGTGGATAGACATTGGCTTTAATGATGGACTTCTGCTGATGGACAGGTAATGTATATGATGTGTGATTGTGTTTTACTGTGCAAAACATGTAGGTTCCCATTCAATTTGTTTTTGAAGGGCCTCCCCTTTGAAAAACAAATGATGGGAACCTAAACGGGTGGGTAAGGGACTGGGAGTGAATCTTTTTATATAAATAATATTTTTTGTTCTTGTGTGTCCAAAAGCATAACCACTGCTGGTGACTGTGCCGGAAGCAGACCACACTGGTATCCCCCTCCTTTGGGCACACCCAGGGGCGCCGCTAAGGGGGGAAAAGTTAGGACGATTCTAAGGGCCCACACACTTTTAGGGGCCCCAGAAATCGATTTTATTAATTGAACGGGTGCAGCATTTTTTCATGGGGCCCAAAATCCCTGGCCGCACCCCTGGGCACACCACTCACACACACACTCCTATCACAGAGACCCGGCTGAACTCGAACCAGCAACCTCTGAACCCGTGAGGCTGCACTCTTACCTGTGAGCCACAGTTCTCTTGTCTCAACATGTGAAGGAACTTATATTTCACTATTATCCTGAGAGTTTCCAATAAAGCAGTTAAAGTGAGATTTGAACCTGTGTCTTCATCACAGCCTTGATCTCAGAGAGCATGTGTTTATCCACTCAACCATCATGGATTTTGCAACGATAACTGGTTTTCAGGACTCCTTGTCTAATGAGAGCAATTGAAAGTCAGCAATAGTGGGATTTGAACTTAGGATGCTGTGATTGAAATGCAACGCTTTATTTCCTGAGCCACTGAGACGATGAGCATTTTCAACAGGTTTGATTTTGAGCTTTGTGTTAAATGATGAATAACTTTAGCAAATGTGCCAGGGATTGAACAAGTATTTTCCAGCTTGAAAGGGAAACAACTATCCACAGAGCCGGAGATGCAATGGTGATGTTTTAGATTTAAAGTTTATCTTAACGTATGTTTAAGTTGGGTAAAAGATGGTCATCATTGATTGATAACTCATTGACTACTCTGCAAGATTGTTTTGTGTTTATTTCTGGACAAAGTATTTCTTTAGATTTATTATTCAATTATGAGAAAACCAGAGCTACTCTTATATAACTATTTTTTATTTATTTCAAGCGTCATGTGTGAAAAGCTGTTGGACATTGAAATATGCATACTGATATATAAGCTAAATAGACTGTAAAAAAATAAATAAAAATAAAATAAATAAAACTGTTTCGCCCTCCTGTGGGTATTTGTGTGTATTACACCACTGCAAATCGAGTCTAATGAACGTAAATGGGATTTTTCTTCTGTCCTCTCTGTTATTCTGTTAAAAATACATTCTTAAACACGAAAGACCAGACTAACTCTTTCAGAGGCAAACAATTATTTTCTGCGCCACTGAGCTTGTATCTAAAGCATGTGTATGAAGCATAGACTGGAAAAAAATAGGTATGAAGTAACTTAGGCTCAGGCTTTTAAAAGATGGTCACAGCATCTGTGGGATTTAAACAAGTTTCTGTTTCTGCTTCATGATCCAAAGTCTCGAAAGTGATCTCGCTACTATAATCCGACAGTTTTTCTCCGCTCCACTAGGCGGCAGAAGCGTGTTTCTCCTTCAGTCTGACACTTCTGCTGCTTGACAACATGACGCTTGATGACAATCACAACAACACGTGCAGATGAGAAGATGACAGCTCTTAATGTCACTTTAACAGCACATATTACAGCTCAATTGCAAATAAAACCGACACACAGACGGGTAAAATGCGGGAACCGAGTATGTCGCAAGACTCAACTGTAAGTAACTTTTAGCATGAAGTCAATTTCTCTTGTCAAATGACTTGCACGCACTATATTGCAAAGCAATCGCTAGTTGTAGCGTTACTTTTTTAATATTTGAATGAATTGCCCTCTGATAGTCACACTATAATGTGTAATAATAAGGACTCGGTTGATATTGTAGTCGTGAGAGTCAGCAGGAGTTGTGTCTTGTGTGAAGCTCTGATGTTCTCCTGTTGATTCATGCTTTTCTTCTACATCCTGTTATGACTGGAATCTGAGAGTAAAACACTGTCTTTAAAATGGTATTTTAATTAAAATGTAATAATATTACTACAAGCATGAAACAATAAAGTAAAGAGCAGTGACTAGACACTTTGCAATAGCATTTCTAATATTGTTCTGATGTTTTGTAGGTCTGGCTTTCTTTGAATGGGGAGTTAGTTTTTAGTCCTCTGATTTATGTGTAATTACGTAGAATAATAAGGAATCGTGGTTTTACTCTGTGCTGTTGTTAGTTGTCTTACTGTGTGTGATAATCTAGTTGATTGATGCTTGTTAATAGAATCTGTGTGTGAAGTGTGTGTCCGCTGCTTCATTGTTTTGTAGAGCTGCAGTGCTTTTCTTCTAATGAAAACTGTCAGAGATCAATCCATGTGCTGGAACATGTCTTTTAGGATTACTGCTGTTTGAAGGAAGGTTTCATCTTAAAGTTATAACTTCACTAGGGCAGTTCTTTACAATTTATATTTTTAAGCAATATGCGTCAGCTCTCACACTGAAGGGTGGAAAGTATGATTTTTTCCTATTCAGTGTTCGTGTCCTTTTGTAGCCTGTAAAACAAGTAATAGCATCATTTAAACTGAGAAGAAATCATTTTCATATACTTTTCACACAGCTTTAAGACTTTTTTGTTGTCAGTTTACGGTTATTTAGGCTAACTTAATTTAAATGTTTTAGATATACTATATGTAGTAATGTTTGTGTTTCCTCTATAGAATACAGGACGTGTTTGGAGCGTCCAGTCATCAGAAGCAGAGCTGTGGGACGTGTGGACAGACATTGACTGTAATGATGGACCTCTGCTGATGGACGGGTAAGACTTGTAACGTGTGAATGTTGTTGTGTGGCACTAAACATGTAGGTTACCATCATTTTCTTTTTGGAGGGTCACCCTTTTAAAAAGCAAATGATGGGAGCCTAACTAGCTGGGGAAGGGACGGCGGGTCCAAATTTTGAGTCTGCTAAATTTTTCTTTTTGTTGGTATCAAGAAGCATAACCCCTGCTGGACATCGTGGCGGGGTTCGGGGGGGGACCCGACGCGTCCCCATCCCCTTCACACATACAGCATTCACTCGTATCGTGGAGATCTGACTGGGATCGAACCAGCAACCTCTGAAACCACGAGGCAGCGCTCTTACCTGTGAGCCACAGATCTCTTGCTGAGAAACATGCTGGAACTTATATTTCACTAATCACCTGGATAATTTGTTTTTGTTCCCTGTTGTCCAAAAGGATAACCATTGCTGGAAGCTCCAGGGGGAGACCACACTGGTATCCCCCTCCTTTGGGCACCCACGGCTCACACACACTCCTGTCGCAGAGACCCGGCTGGACTCGAACCAGCAACCTCTGAACCCGTGAGGCTGCACTCTTACCTGTGAGCCACAGTTCTCTTGCAGAGACATGTGGTGGAACTTATATTTCACTATTATCCTGAGAGTTTCCAATAAAGGGTTAGTGATTTGAACCCGTGTCTTTATCACAGCCTTGACCTCAGAGAGCATGTGTTTATCCACTCAACCATCATGGATTTTGCAACAATAACTGGTTTTTGGGACTCCTTGTCTAATGAGAACAATTGAAAGTCAGCAATAGTGGGATTTGAACTCAGGACGCTGTGATTGAAATTCAACGCTTTATCTCCTGAGCCACTGAGACAGTGGAGATGAGAAGCGTTTTCAACAGGTTTGATCCAGAGCTTTGTGTTAAATGATGAATAACTTTAGCAAATGTGGGGTTTGAAAAAGGACTTTCTACCAAAAATAGCCACCGGGTGACATACATTACATTGAATTTAGTTGTATACATTCTGCCTTAACAAATTAATACATTTCTGTCCAAATATCAATTCTGTCACAAAATTTGGAACCTTGAGACTTAGACCTTTCTGACAATATGTGTTTAGTCAAGATTAGAAAAGGTTTTGATCGTAAATTATGAAAAATAATGATGCCCAAAAGGGGAGGAGCCTGATAAAATAATTTAGAGTACCGTTTCTATGGTAACGCAAAGTTCAATTTCAAAATGGTTTTCACAGGATGAATTCTGAGTTTGTAAGCTTTCAAATGATACCCAATTTATGATAACTACTAAAATAAAAGGTAAAATATTTGTTTTTTTGTCAAGTTAATTTTATATTAAAGCTTGTTATTGCACCCTTCTGTGGTGATTTTGTGTATTACACCGAGTTGCGCTACACTTCTGTAGAGGATGAGAGCAGAAAAATATGAACTGCCAATAAGAACTATTTATGCTACCAATGTTCTGTCCTGTCTTCCGTTCAAATAAATATACAGTATTTGCAAACAAGTCAAAAGAGTTAAACGAGTTGCGCACTCCTGCGATGATTTTTGTGAATTACACCAAGGCACTGCACATCGAGTCTAATGAATTTAAAAAAGTTCGCCCTCCTGTGGTGATTTGTGTGAATTACACCGTTTAAAAATCAAGTATAATCAACTTAAAATAGTTCGCCCTCCTGTGGTGATTGATTTATGTTAATTACACCACTGTGAATCGAGTCTAATGAACTTGAAATTTCTTCTTGTGTGATGTGAACCTTTATTCTCCACGAGAGCGACACAAACTAATTAATCAAATCATGATTATGAATAATTAAACACACTGTTAAAAGACTGTTACTGACCTGACATCAAATTAGATTATCCTATGCAGAAGCAACAATGTCTAGATTTCTTTTTAGTAAATTACCATGTGCTTTATAATTTAGAAAATAAATAGACTGTATAGTTCTTTTGTGCATTGTTGTGATCTATGTCATAATTTGTTCAAATAAATATACTATTAAAAAATAAATGCATAAATAAGAGACATAATCAATTCACAAGAATTAATTCACAGCTGGTTCCCTCGATATTTCCCTATGGGGTTTTATAATGGCGGTTTTAAATTTATGAGTAAAATTTTGGTAAACAGAACTTGACGCTACTTGAATGTTTTGTTCTACAACGTAAATTACACACCCATATGGAAAATGTGAATTGCTAAATAAGTAGCCAAGATAAGAATGTTTGGGGTGTGTGAGTGTGTGCAGATTACGTTGTAAGATATTATTTTACTCATAAATTGAAAAACCACATTATAAAACCCCAATAGGAAAATCTGGAGGGAACCAGTGTGGCTATGTCTCAAATGAACCCTGAGCACTTGCGGTCATACTCCAAGTCCATATTTATTTGCCTAGATGGCCCTATAGTGCGGTCATGTGGTCATGAGGTATTGACAACAGTGTAGCATACTGCTGTTTGAAACAAACTGTATAGAGCATTTAGTCTTTTTTAATAATGTAGGATTACAAATTTAAGAATCTGTTTAAGATCTGCTGATCTTATGTCCTTACATAACATAACATGAAAAACTAAGGTAGAGTAATCTGAATTTAGCATTTAAGGTTATGAATGATGATGCATTTCATCAAATGCTTAAGCATTTAAGGTTTTCATACTATGACCCTTTTATAATGTGTCTAGTGTGACCGGTCTTCGATTAGCTCGATGTTACTTGAACATACACTCACCTAAAGGATTATCAGGAACACCATACTAATACTGTGTTTGACCCCCTTTCGCCTTCAGAGCTGCCTTAATTCTACGTGGCATTGATTCAACAAGGTGCTGAAAGCATTCTTTAGAAATGTTGGCCCATATTGATAGGATAGCATCTTGCAGTTGATGGAGATTTGTGGGATGCACATCCAGGGCATGAAGCTCCCGTTCAACCACATCCCAAAGATGCTCTATTGGGTTGAGATCTGGTGACTGTGGGGGTCATTTTAGTACAGTTAACTCATTGTCATTTTCAAGAAACCAATTTGAAATGATTCGAGCTTTGTGACATGGTGCATTATCCTGCTGGAAGTAGCCATCAGAGGATGGGTACATGGTGGCCATAAAGGGATGGACATGGTCAGAAACAATGCTCAGGTAGGCCGTGGCATTTGAAAAATGCCCAATTGCCACTAAGGGGCCTAAAGTGTGCCAAGAAAACATCCCCCACACCATTACACCACGACCACCAGCCTGCACAGTGGTAACAAGGCATGATGGATCCATGTTCTCATTCTGTTTACGCCAAATTCTGACTCTACCATCTGAATATCTCAACAGAAATCGAGACTCATCAGACCAGGCAACATTTTTCCAGTCTTCAACTGTCCAATTTTGGTGAGCTCTTGCAAATTGTAGCCTCTTTTTCCTATTTGTAGTGGAGATGAGTGGTACCCGGTGGGGTCTTCTGCTGTTGTAGCCCATCCGCCTCAAGGTTGTGCGTGTTGTGGCTTCACAAATGCTTTGCTGCATACCTCGGTTGTAACGAGTGGTTATTTCAGTCAAAGTTGCCCTTCTATCAGCTTGAATCAGTCGGCCCATTCTCCTCTGACCTCTAGCATCAACAAGACATTTTCACCCACAGGACTGCCGCATACTGGATGTTTTTCCCTTTTCACACCATTCTTTGTAAACCCTAGAAATGGTTGTGGGTGAAAATCCCAGTAACTGAGCAGATTGTGAAATACTCAGACCGGCCCGTCTGGCACCAACAACCATGCCACGCTCAAAATTGCTTAAATCACCGTTCTTCCCCATTCTGACATTCAGTTTGGAGTTCAGGAGATTGTCTTGACCAGGACCACACCCCTAAATGCATTGAAGCAACTGCCATGTGATTGGTTGTGTTATGTCTGTAAATACGACTCGTACTTGAGCTTACTTGGCTTCTTTATTGTTCTTGTTCACATCACCGAACAGTGTGTCAAAAAATATTCAAACCTTTACGTCACTTCCGTTCCCCAACCCTTAAAGAAACAAGCATTCGTTCTATCTTATAAATGTAACAAACATCAGATTATCATACTAACTAAGCATGCAACAGGTTGATTAGATAATCGCATTAATGAGAAATTGAACAGGTGTTCCTAATAATCCTTTAGGTGAGTGTACATATTGTTACATACATACATGTTACTTCGATGTTACTTGAACAATGATGCCCTTATGCAAACCTCTGTGAGTTGAATTTGAATGTTTATGAGTGGAGTTGTTACAAGCAGTCTTACTCTTCTCCCATTTGGCCTTTGTCAGTGCTTTATGTACAATGCAAGAAAAAGCTAAACCAAGACAAATGTATGTGTCAGGCAGAGATTTGCATTGGTTTGCCTTGAAAACTATACAAGGGAACAACTGTGCAAAATACTGAGGAAAAATATGACAATGAAAATGACATTAAAGTTGTTGAAGGCCATTTGAAGCACAGCACATTGTGAGGCATTTAAAGAACAAGCAGAAACGGTATCTGTATCTGGATTCTGATGATTCATTACAGATGGGAGGAAAAAATATTTTTCCAAAATTTTGCAATTTCTCATAAAACTTTTGCGTTTCCCTGAGAAACTTTGTTTCCTCGCAATAATTTTGCGTTCACCCGAGAAACTTTACGTTCGCTTGCAAAGCATTTGAAAGCGAACGCATAGGGAGAACCCAAACATTTAGCGAGAGAACTCAAAAGCATTGACATACTGTACATTTTTCCTATCTTATTATTATTATTTTTTTGCATAACCATGTCCCTTTAGGAGCTCCGCAGTTTATATATTACAGTTTTTTTTTGCCTCTTTTTTTTCATAAAACTTTACACACAAATCCAAGAATAGCACACACAAAATGCCTCACGTCTCTTGCAAAATGAATCATTGCATTCAAAATATTACAAACACATCTCAAAAGCAAATATTTGTCTTACGTTGCAAACACCTTTGCCATAATATTATATTTTGGATATCATATACACAGTTATTCAAAACCTAAAGCCTTTCTTTCATGAGCTCCTATGTACATTTCTGTACAAGGTTGAATGTAATTGGCAGAGAGATCTTGAAAAATTGATGGTAAACACGAAAGCAAGTTTGAAACCAAACCATTTTTTTTTTTTGCTGTAAGCATTTGTGGTTGTGAAAACATTATTACACAGTCCGAAAAACCCATAACTTGACCTTTGGCCTATTTATAGTCCTATTCTAAAACCATGATTGGTTGGTGTTTAGCAAAAGCAATGAGTGTTTGCACATGGGAGGAGGTAGGTGTGTGTGAGGCATGGATGAATTACTGTGGCATTTTGATAGGTTTTGTTTAAAAAAGGAAATCAAGATACTTCCTGTTACATTATTGTGTGATACAATTGTGTGTTGTGGTTTCCAAAATGTGTTTTATGAAATTGAAAATTGAGTCGAAGGCAGAGAATTAGTGTATGGTTTTGCAGATTTGGTGTGTGATTCTGGTGTTTCTAGTGTCAGGTTTCAGAAAACGTGTGACAAGTAAGGATTTTGTGTTTAAACAGTTGAACAAAACTGTAATATTAAAATGGGTGTAATATTTAAGTGTCTTTTACCCTGAATGTCCAGATTTAGTTCCGTTATGTAAGAAAACACGTTTTAAAACATTGGCTTAACATTTGTTCATTTAGTCACTGTTGGAAACCCATATAGCAACCCAGCTGGCATTTTAACGTCGAGTCACTGTTGAATCAACGTCAGGTGCCAGTGTTGGATAACCGTTGAATTTTGATTAGATTTTGCAAATCAGATTGCAAATTGGATTTTGGAACAACGTTATTTTTCTACTGATATATTTCAACAAAATGTTTAAAAGTCATGGTTGTAAAAATAATGTTGATTTGACGTACAACTCAATTTTTTTTTATATTTCTATGTTGAATCCATAGTGAGTCAACAACACAACTTCAACTATTTGGTGTTCAACGTTGTTTTAATGTTGAACTAATGTTTTTTCATAAATTGACATTATTTCAACCACATTTAAACGTTTAATGTCAGTCGAATGCCAGCTGGGAAATGCTTTCACATGTATGTTTCCAGCCTCAAGTTTTTTTTAAAGATGCTTATTTGCATATTCTTGTAACACCAGGGAGCACGTTTGCAAGCTATTCTTTGCTCTTCTTGGCCTATTTGAATAGTTAAATCAAGATTTGATTGCCAAATGTGGCTGTCGTGCTCATAAGACGCGTGGCAAGAAATTATCGGAACCAATGATATAAAACAATGCGTTTTAGCATTTTTTTAATTCCCTGTTGTTTACTCTGTTGCATTAGACATTGCTTAAATGTATACATGTTCATTGGTTGGAGTAGTTTGTAATATGTAAAATTAAAATCACTTTTGCACCCCCCTTCACATACTTAAATGAACATGCTTTCCTCAGAGTCGTCCACCGGCAACATCACTCTAAAAAATACTGGGTTGTTTTAACCCAGCTTTGGGTCAAATATGGACAAACCCAAATGTTGGGTTAAAAATGTCATTTAAAAATGTAACCCAATGGTTAGGTTTGTCCATATTTGACCCAAAGTTTGGTTGAAACAACCCATGATTTTTAGAGTGATGGAGATTCGTTGCTTTCTGGCAGTGTGCGTGTTATTTTGAGTATATTTGTTTCTTGTACTGTCGTCTGTGAAGGAGGGGCTCAAGTGGGTTCATGCTGCTTTCTGTTCACAAAGCTCTCTTACACCCCTAAACAGACGTTCAGTCATCCTCTGAGCACCAGACGAGTGACATCCAAAGGTTTGTACGCCTTACTTATTTTCTTTTTGTTTATTTGTAGTGATCTTTTGTTCATTAATGTTAAAACATAATTTTTTCAAGCTCCGTTTTGTGGGACTGTCAGTTTGTTGTTGAATGACTTTGGTGTCACCATGATATTTAAAAATAACCCCATGATTTTTAGGTCTCTTTTTTTAACATGAAAGGGCATATATTGTGAGCAATCATTGAATATAATTTTTTATAATTTAATAATTAAATTAAATTAATATTTAATATGATATACTACTGTAGTTGTAAGAAATTTGAATTTACCTATTGTCTGAAACATTTTTTGTCTTGTTTATTTGGTAATTGTTTAAAAAAAAATCTGAAAAGATAAAATGATCAACCATAAACATCCCATTTTCATTCAATCCAAGTGTGGCGCAAATATTCAGAATTTTTATAAAAATCTGCTGAGCATTTTGCTGAAGATAAATCACATTTTAACTCATTGTTGAGCAATACTAAATTATCAAGGTCCTTTTGCTAAAGTGGTTTTCAGTTACTGCTGCTTATTGGTACAATAACTTTTGTCTCTTTTCAGTCACTATGCTGTACTTTCTGAGCTTCATTTTGCTTCTGGGTGAGACACACATATATGCATGCAAATCCTTTAATAATAAAATTCCTATTCAATAAATAATACACATTGTGTATGTGACTCCCCTAAACTTTTTGTATTTTTCAAACAGACTATGTAGAAAATGCAGCCGTCAGTACATCCAGTTTAACCAGTACAACTAATGACGCTATGGTGAGGTTGGTAAATGGTGTTAAGGGCTGTTCTGGAAGGGTTGAGATTTACAGTGACGACTGGGGCACCATTTGTTACGAAGGACTGGATGAAGTCGAAGCCCAAATGATCTGCATGGAAGCAGGTTGTGGTCCTCTCCTATCCATACACTCTGGTGATTTGTTTGGCAAGGGTACGGGACCACTACTCACAGACGACCTGAACTGTTTTGGGAATGAGAGCTCGGTGCTCGACTGCGATTGGGATAACCACACCGATGCGTGTGACCACATGAAAGACGCTGGAGTTGTCTGTGACTGTAGGTTACATTCACGTTATTGTCTAAATCATATATCATTCCAACACTCCTAAAAAATTAAGGTTCCAAAAGGGAGATTTCAAAGCAATGCAAAAGGAGAACCATTTTGGGTCCCCTTAAAAAGCTTTCATGTGAAGAATATATTTTAATAATTCAAAGAACCTTTTTTTTCATTATTAAAGATTAAAGAACATTTAGTGCAATGGAAAGGTTCAATGGATGTTAAGGTTCCATTGATGCCAATAAAGAACCCATTTTCCAATATTAAGGAACATTTTGTGCATCGGAAAGGTTCCATGGATGTTAAAGGTCATGGAATCATCAATGCCAACAAAGAACCTTTATTTTTAAGAGTGAAAGAACTTGCATAACATTTCATTTTCACTTCCACAGCCACCATAAAGTTTCGAAATGGCAGTGGCATGTGTTCAGGGAGAGTGGAGATTTTCCATAACAGAGAGTGGGGAACGGTCTGTGACACCAACTGGGATCTCATGGACGCATTGGTGGCCTGCACAGAACGTGGCTGTGGAAATCCAGTGGCTTTATACTACAATGCTTTTTTCTATCAGGGATCGGGTAAAGTATGGATGGATGGCATCACCTGCAGGGGCCGAGAGACTTCACTGAAAGATTGTGTGTTTAGCGGTTGGGGAGTGAGCAACTGTACACATGCGGATGATGCTGGACTCACCTGTTTAGGTAGGTACGCCCACACTGTAAAAAAATCCCGTTGTTTTTACGGAAAAAAACTGGCAGCTGTGGTTACCAGAACTTTACCGTCAAAAATACGGAATCAACGTTTTTGGTTTTACAGACTTAACTTAAAATTTACAGTAATAACCCGTAATTCATTATCTAATATAATGATAATTTACCAACCTATTGAAGTATTAATATCTGATTTGTACCATTGTAATACACTGACAACCAAAAACCAGTCACATGATAAATCAAAGCTAAGAAAACTAAGAAGAAACATTGTTATTTCAACAAAAATAAATCAAATGTGAAGTGTCATGCAGGGAATTGTGGGAATGTCAATTTACGTTTTTTCACAGTAAATTATAGAATGAGTTGTTCTTTTCACTTTCAAAAACTGTAAATTTAACGGTATTTTACAGTAAAATTACATTAAATGTACCGTTAGATCTATCATAATTATTGACCGTATATAGTAAGGAAACTTTCTGTTAACCAATTAACAGTTTTTTACTGTAGCATTTTTACAGTCTTTTACCGTTAAAATCACGATCATTTTTTACAGTGCACTTGAATATGAAATTAAAGCCAAAAAATACACTTTATGATTACATGCGCTAATTTTTGTCAATCCAAGGCTACGTTTACACTTGTCAGTTTTTGGGATTGACAAACGCATTTACTTACAGGTGTGAGTCTCGAAATGTCCTGTTCACACAAATAATGGTTTTATTATCAAAGTTCGGGAGGAGCACATTTAGATAATTAACCTAATTAACATGGGAGGAGCACATTCAATTAATCAACTAACGAGATAAGAGCATACCCATGAACCGTGGGGAAAATTTAACGTTGATGTCCCTGCAATAACAAACTATGCCACGAACTTCAAATACTTTTGAAAATGTTTGCCTTGACCTCTTTAGGTATAGGTTAGGGTTAGCTGACAAATTCTGACAAATAGAGCAGTTCGAAGAACATAAATAAACAATTCGTAAGCAACGATCTCATAAAAAGAATCTGGTAAACATGTGCTTAAGGTATCTTTGAATCCGATATAGAAGATCATATTCAAGCGTTTACATGCTAAGTTATTTCCTATTGATCAGATTATTTCAGGTATTCACCACCCCAATCGAAATATCATTCCGATCGAGCTCATTTGGATCAAATGAAGTGTTTACATGAAGGCTTTTCAATCTCATTTCTAACAGATTTTTTGAGTACATGTAAACATATACATGCTGGTAGTCATTTTTCTCACAAACGTCCTCCTTTCTCTTCTTTAGAGGTTAGGCTTGTAGATGGAGAAAACTCTTGCTCCGGCAGGGTGGAGGTCCTCTATGATGATCATGGGTGGGGAACGGTTAGCGATTACGGCTGGAATCTGTTGGGTGGAGATGTGATCTGCAAACAGGTCGCTTGTGGGAGTGTGCTGAGTCTCACGAGTGGATCTTTTTTTAAGAAGGGTTCAGGTAGTATATGGATGTATAATACCAAGTGTGCTGGGAATGAACCCTCTCTGAAAAACTGTATTTCAGGGATAAACACAAATAAACAGATTACACACAACAATGATGCAGGAGTTGTCTGCAGAGGTAAGTGCGAACGACAAACTCTGGGAACTACAATTATTACGTCAAGATTGCATGTTAAATGCATTGTGAATTCATCTGAATTATTCTCCTTTCAGAGGTCAAACTGGTAAACGGCCGACAAATTTGTTATGGCACTGTACAGGTTCATTATAATGGAGATTGGGGCACAGTTTGTCACAACAATTGGGACCCACTGGATGGTCTTGTGCTGTGTCGAGAGCTTGGCTGTGGTCCTCTTATACAGACATACCCTGGAGCTTATTTCGGGATCGGTTCAGGTAACATATCGATGGATAGTTTACAGTGTAGCGGGAGTGAGTCCTCACTGAAGGAGTGCAGATTCTCTGGCTCGGTAAACAGCCTCTGTACACATTCTCAGGATGCAGGAGTCGCCTGCGGAGGTAAATTAAAACAAGAAGAGGTTTGAATTGAACAAATGTGCTTATATATACTTTATTTATTATTGCAAGAAAAGAATAGAGCCATGTTGAAAATTGCACATTTCAGCGCTAGTTGTCACTCTTTTCCCTCTCAGCGTGGGTTTGATTCTGACAGTCAGTCTCTGAATAGACTCTAAACTTTAGTCTTGACTAAAAGCTTATGGACATTTCCACTGCTACGGACCCTTTTCACATTTCTGTGGTTCTCAGAAGAAGAAGTCATCATAGTTGGGTAAAATTCTATATTGGTGAATGGAAATTACAACAAATATATTTTTTGCATTCCCATTTGCTATAATAGCAAATAATTGACAATTTCTCTGACTTTCTAAAAGAGGATAAAAATGTATTATGTTGGTCAGAAAAGAGAAATGTCGCTGAAACCATTTTACTTGTATTTAATGCCAAGTTAGTAAAACGGTTATAAAGGTACATTATACAAAAAAAAATATATATATATATAAAAAAAAACTTCCACTTTTGCTAGATGTACAGTGTTAATAACCCTGTAAACACATCATCACAGTGAAAAGGGTCCTTTATCCAGGAAAAAATAGTTAATTTTACTTGTTGACCTTTTGTGCCACAAAAGCTGTTCACAATGGGAACCTAACATTGTAGTCTATTTCATTTTTTAACCAATTTTAACAAATAAAGCAAACATGAAAAATGTGTTTTGGCCAACAAATTCAAATTATTATTATTTTATTAAATAATTAATAAATTGTACATATTACACGTGACAACCAGCTCTGACCTGAAATGTATAAAAGATAATAGTAAACAGTATACAGTTGTTATATGTATATTGTCTGAGATATGTACTTACTCTTGTCTCTCAGAAGTGAGATTGGTAAATGGAGGCAGCAGTTGTTCTGGAAGGGTGGAGGTTCTTATAAACAATCAGTGGGGAACTGTTTGTGGAGAAATATGGGGTATGAATCACGCTCAAGTTGTCTGTAGAGAGCTGGGCTGTGGAAGTCCGGTAGAGGTAAAGACAAATGGTTATTTCGGAAGTGGTATAGGACCAATATGGATGGATGATGTGAGATGTTCAGGCAGAGAGGCCTCAGTGAAGCACTGTCCATCAAGACAATGGGGAGTACACAGCTGTGTGCACGCACAGGATGCAGGTGTCATCTGCCGAGGTAAACTAGATGTCTAAGAACTTTCTGACTGCATTTTCTTACATTTTTTTATTTATTTTATTTTTTATACATGTATATGTATAGTCATCATCACAGTTGGATAAACTTCAATAGTGGTGAACAAAAACTGTCAAATTTGCCGTAACACCCTCAACCGTTGTATTAGAAACACTCACACAGCAGCATTAACTAGTTTTCCATAATTTAATGCTAAGGTAATTAAACGCAAAGTATAGTGTTATAAATGTACATGGATTTTTTTTTTTTTTTTTACAACTGGAAATGCATCATCACAGTCTGTGAAAAGACTTATCACTACTTTATTACTTTAATTAAGGGTCTATTTACTCTGACAACTGTTCGAAAATCACAATTGCAACTGGATCTTGGGTGAAATGCAAGATTACTTATAGCCAACATGTGTAACGGGGGCCATCAAAATAAAGTATTACCGAAAAACTGTATCAAATTATGTTACAAATACAGGTAACACGTATTTTAAGGTGACTATGTTACAGTGCAATTATATATTTAAGTACTGAGCAATAATACTTTACCTCAGCATATTGTTTTAGGATGACATAACTTGATTTCGAGATAAGATGAGGAAGTCATTACTTTAGAGTTAAGATTAGGGTGTGTGGTAATTTATAGTAATTACTATAGTAACTATGTGAAATAAAGTGTTACTCAAATGCATTCAATTATCAGGGTCAGATGGACATATCATGTATTTTTACACCGCAATTATTAATGTAAACACAGAGGCAGATCAGGAACTCTTCTGACTTCTTTCTAGAGGTGAAGTTGGTGAATGGGAACAACCCCTGTCAGGGCACAGTGCAGGTGTTTCATGATGGCCAGTGGGGAACAGTGTGCCACAACAGCTGGGATATCGCAGATGGTTTAGTACTATGTAGAGAGCTGGGCTGTGGTGGAAAGGCAGAGCCCTTGACAAATGCCCATTTTGGGGCCGGCGCGGGGCCGATATGGATGGATTCCCTCAGATGCAGAGGAGACGAGTCAAACCTCAGGAACTGCCGATTTGGTGGGTGGGGAAACCATCAATGCATTCATGCATATGATGCAGGAATCATCTGCAAAGGTGGGTCCATGACCAAACCAGAATCTGTTCTCTGCATTTGCAAATATTAACCAAGAAAATGTATTTCTAAATTAAACATAAAATGATTAACTTAAACCATATGACATCATGCAAAAAAATACAACAACAACTGTAATAACATGAAATAACAACAAATATAAAACCAAATTCTTAAAAGAAATGCATCTTGTTATCTTGGGGAATGGGCATAATATTTTATTACCATATTAAGATCTGCTATCTTCTTTACAGAGATTAGAAATGTGCTCAGGATAAAGGTGAACGCTGACTCTGTTAATCCCAACGAGCCTTCACACATGACAAAACTACTGGACAAAGTAATGAATTTTCCTAATTCAATTAGCTTTTTTTCACTTTTCTATTGTTGCCATTGAGAGTCTGTGGTCTCATTCATCTGAATTGTACAGATTAAAAATGAGGTCAAAAAGAATGGAAATTTCTCTGTCAAGTGGAGAACTCAGTCGAATGGGAAAGTGTTTCAGGAACAGAAATTATTTGATCCCTGACAGGTTTGTAAACTCCTTCTGAATGGGCTCATTTTAAAGATTTTAAAGAATATATCATTTTTATTCAAATAGTTACAGGTTTTTGTATCTGTTATTTCCACAGGAGCCGCATGAGAAATTACCTTTCATGACCAATTCAAGAGAACGGCAGTTCTGGCAGAATCATCCAGACGATGAAGACATTTTAGAAGTGTTTGTATACTGAAAAGGGTTTAATAAAATAAAGGATAATATAAAGAACATCATTGTTTAGGTTGCAGCAGGTCAAAGTCGGTGAAGGTTTGTCATCATTTTGAAGGCCATTGTCATTGGTTGGAGGTGAAAGGAAAATAAAAATGTAAAACTTTGATTTTCTTTACAAGTTCACATGTTTATTTGATTTCTGATGCAATATATTTTAATACAACATAACCTCCTAAAATATTTAAATTCTGTAAGATAATTTTCTTAAATATGTATTAATCTCATTACATACATTTATCTTGAGTAAAGCCGATTAATCGTGTCACAGAAAGTACAATTCTTGTAAATAAATGTAAAAATCTACTTTATTTCACTTTGGTCTCTCTCTGACACCAGGAAGCACCCGTACATTATATACACATTTCATTTCCACATATATAATATTCATTATTCTAATGTTTAAAAGAGCTGTAAATATAAGGCATCTCTTTCATGAGGCATTTCGTTCTCAGGCAAATTATGTGGGAAGGTCTGATTTGATTGACTAGCTCTTAGTGTTACTTGAGCCCCACCTAGAACGTTTTTTGATGACTTTTGATTATAAGACAGTGAAGCAACAGAGAAAATAGCATTACTTTATCATAATTAGGGTTAGAGTCTGTGTTTTCGTGCTTTTCTGTCATTCAAAAAGGACCTGTGAATATAACAGGTTTATAATTAAAATATCAATTATATAATATTACAGAAATATAAGTAGTACAACACCATTCAGTTTACAAACCTGTGGCTGTTTTCTGTTTGTGAAATACCTGCTCATCAGGCTGTGTTCTCCAGTTCACACTATACTTCCCTGTAATTTGTACCACTTTCCTTATCTGTGAAATTCAGGGAAATCTTAGTAAGAAAACACTCAAGTTACACATAACACTTATTAAGCACATGAACCTCACCTTGTCCAAAAGATCCTTCTTGATTTGTGGGTCATTGACATTGACTTCAATCTTGGTCTTCACCATAATCCTCACCACAACTCGTCTCACAGTTTCTGTGAAGTAAAACATTGACGGGGGCTTTAAAAGATGAACGGTATGTCATTATGGCATCTTTTCATTGCATTTGCCAGGAAAACACAAGAGAATGACCTAATTCTTAAAGTCGGCAAATAGTCTTTTCTTCCCTATATTGTGACAAATATCTGAGTGAAATGGCTTCTCAAACAAGAGAAAATATGGAGCAGCACCTCATTTTGTCAAATGGGAATTGATTGTATGGTTCTGGTTTGCTATTGGTCGATCTTATGAGTGACAGGTTGTCCCGCCCTCACACCAGTAAACACATTACCAGAGAATTTTGAGGGCACATTAAAAAAATTAATAATAACGATGTGCACTGATAAACTATTTATAATAGATTCTGCGATATTCAGTAAAAATGAGGAATTCCATTTTGATTTCATGGTGACTTTAAGCTATACATCGTTTGAGGAAGTTCACATGTAAGATGATCTTACTTTGGCAAGAAACTCCCGCATGAAGCGTATTCAAACAACTGCTCACACCCCATCCAGTAAAAGGACAGTCCCTCACAGTCCGCTCATTTCCAGTACAGGTCACATTATTCATCCATATTTTCCCGACTGAGGGACCCACATACGCCTTTGGCTCTGCAATTTCTCCACAGTCCAGCTCTTGACACAACACTGTAGCATCTTCTACATCCCAACCAGAGTAACACACTGCGCCCCACTGCTCACGATGCCGAATCTGAACTCTTCCTTCACATGCACTGAAACCATTCACCAGCTTCACATCTGTTGAAAGAAAGGTTTTACACATAAACCCTTGCACTCTTATAGAATGCACCAATTTATTTTTTTAAAGGTCAAAACCTCTTTGTAAATGCAATTTATTATCCAAGAATTGCTGAGTTTTGTTTAACATAGAGCTTTTACATAAAATACTAAATGTACATGTTACAAAAGACATAATGCAATAATTCTGTCACTGTTTGTGTGATCTCTGTACAACCATTTACAGAAATAATTTTGAATTTGCATCCATGTAAATCTGAGTTTTTTGCTTAAAGTTCATTGACTTCAAAGAATATTTCACCATGCAGTAAAAATTACAATTCTGCTAGTTGAGCTACATCTGGCATGCAATGGTAACACTTTCCAATACGGTCCCATTAGTTAATATTAGCTAATGCAACTAATATTAACTAAAAATTTGCAATATATTTGTTACAGTAAAAATGTCTGCTGATTTTTTTTGGACCTTCTCCTTTTGGAGTTCCTTTAACTGCTGTTGGAAAAGTCTCATTTATGTTCAACATAAAAAAAACAACAGCATACTGTTTTAGGAGGACATTAAAGTCCTTACTCATGGAGTAAATAATGAGTAATGACATTACTGGCTTCAAAGCAAAATGAAAAATGTATTAGAGACCTTTTTACTCACTATTACAAGTGGCTCCAGCATCTTTTAAATGTTCACAGCTCTGTATTCCCCATCTTGTTGATGTACAGTTTATCAATGAGGCCTCAATCCCAGTACATTGTGCAGCACCCATCCATACAGGTCCTGATCCTTGTCCAAAATAAGCAGCACTATTTGCCTCTATCACATTCCCACAGTCCAATTCTTTACACACCACTGCAGCATCTGACAGATCCCAGCCATCATCACACACTGTTCCCCATGTTCCATTATAGAGAACCTCCACTCGTCCAGAACAGGAGTCAATGCCATTTACCAACCTAATAAAGGCTAACATAAAAAAGAGTAAAGGGATCTGAAATGTTTATCTTTATTCAGTAAATGCAATATTTACGTAGCTTTCATCCACCTTCACAGATGACTCCAGCGTCTTCATGATGTCCACAGTTGTGTATTCCCCATCCACTTGTCCTACAGTTCTTTAGTGAGGACTCAGTGCCAGCGCAATTTACATCATCCATCCATATCTGTCCTGATCCTTGTCCAAAATAAGCAACACTCTTTGCCTCTATCACATTCCCACAGCCCATCTCTCTACACACCACTGCAGCATCTGACAGATCCCAGCCATCATCACACACTGTTCCCCATGTTCCATTATAGAGAACCTCCACTCGTCCAGAACAAAAGCCGATACCATTCATCAACCTCAGAAAAGCTTCGACTGAAGGTCCATTTCCGAAATCTGGATGAATTATAAAATGCATCACACAAACCCATAACATACGTCTTAACAATCATTTAAATCTTTCAAGAGTACCCTGAAAAAAATGTGGTGTAGAAACAATTCACTTAGACGTTGCAATTTCACAATGAATTACATATAAACGTTTTGAAGTAGAAAGAATAGTTTTTTTTTGACAACTTAAAAAAAAATCGAATTATTTTAACTTTATACAGAGAGCGATGTTTATGTCTGCATGTTTCTTCATACCTAGCATGAGAATGAGCCACAAGGAATTTAACATTGTGCCTGAAAGAAATACAAAATTATTAATTTGACTGTTTTGCCTGATAAACAAGAAAAAGTCAACTTCAAGGTCTGTTCTATTGTTTAAAAGTAGTTTATGCCACAAAAACGTTTGCATAATCCATCATCATCACATTTATTTTTTAGGCAACAAACCTATTTTATTGTGCTTTGGTTTAGCATCTTAATAGCAGAATTCAATTTATAGCCAGTTGAATAATTTAGTAGCTATTACAAAAAAGATTAAGGGGAACCTGTTAAAATGTCAGACCTTTCGGAAGCGTCTTCGTCTCCGTGATGGTGTGAGATCAAGTTAAGGATGTTTCCAGGTGATTGTATTTGTATATGGAATCACCTGCCTTCTCGGCTCCTCCCTTAAGATGACATTACATGACAATGGTGAGCATAAGAAAGAAAGCTCTTACAACAGTCCATCTTTCAGAGTCACTGAGAACTATTAAATGCTCAGGAGGTGGTCGATTCAATTAGCCAGGAGTGAATTTCTCATTTGCAATACATAGCAGAAACATGCACTGTTGGATGTAAGAACATCATTTATGTTGTTTTACTTCAATGGAAATCCACTCAAACGTGTGGGAATTATTGGAATGCTCAAATATAAAAATATCTTGATGATATCATTTTGATGGGCCACTTTCATGGAATTTCCTTTAAAAAGACATGCAAAGCATATGAAAACAAAATGTCAACTTCTTGACAACTGGAACCCTAGATTTGTTTGTATTTCCATGGACACCCTGGTCAACCCATCCTACCAGAGAAGTTCATATGCATGAGACAAAGTACTGAACTGGAATAAGTTTACCTATTAGATGCAACAAAAACAGTTCCTTCACATTTCAGGAATGGAAAATTATCCCGTACACTTGAGTGTTAAAAACACGCTCACAAAGCAAGCCAAAAAAGTTCAGAGTCTGTAACTTACTAAACTCGTATTATATGTCCCTATAAACAAATTACATCCCACAGAGTTTTGCATATTCCTGTGTGAATTCCTAGATGTTTTGTTTATCGAATTTGGATACCAGTGTTATTTACTGGGTGAAGGAAAAAAATGTAATTTCATATTTATATGAATCTGTTTGGATGCCAGTGAGTCAGTACAACTGTCAAACGTCCACATCACTTTTCAAACAGACTAACTCAATCCTAGACGAAGAGGAAATCACAGACGACCATCTAACTAGGTACTACAATATTATCAGTGTTTTCTATGTACTTTTGCATTCATGTGATGGGCTGTTTCAAATATTATTTTAATAATATTTTTTGTCTTACATCTACACTGACAGTCTTGTGATGTTTTAGAGTAATTTTACATAATTATTGCCCATCGTATGAAATTCAAAAAAAAAAAGATTGGTAACACTATATTTTACAGTGTCTTTGTTACGTTACATGTGCTTGCTCCATTAATAACAATAAATTATGCATAATAAACTAACCCTAAACCCAACCCTAATCTTAACCCTATAGTAAGTACATGTTGTTAATTAATATTACTCAGTACTTAAATGTATAATTACACTGTAACAAGGAAACTTTAAAATAAAGTGTAACCAAAGATTTTTTATGTACATTATTATTATTGTTTAAAGTACTAGAAGATGCTTCTTTCATGCTTTCATTCATGCTGATATTTAAGAACCACATTATCTAATGTGAAATATATATTTACAGCCAATATGTTGTGGTCTGTGCAACTCTTTCTGCTTCTGGGTAAGGAGACCAATATACTGACATTAAAAACATAGCCTCATACGTTCTTCTGTCTGATGACCAATAATATTTTTTGAATTAAGAGCTTATAGAAAAATGTATCTGTCTCTGTGACTCTAACATGTACAGGCTGCACAACTGTCACTATTGGCAGTGAAATCAGACTGGTAAATGGCATTGACTCCTGTTCTGGACGAGTGGAGGTTCTCTATAATGGAACATGGGGAACAGTGTGTGATGATGGCTGGGATCTGTCAGATGCTGCAGTGGTGTGTAGAGAGATGGGATGTGGGAATGTGATAGAGGCAAAGAGTGTTGCTTATTTTGGACAAGGATCAGGACATATATGGATGGATGATGTAAACTGCACTGGCACTGAGTCCTCACTAAAGAACTGTAGGACAAGTGGATGGGGAATACACACCTGTGGACATTCTGAAGATGCTGGAGTCATCTGTGAAGGTGGATGAAAGCTACGTAAATATTGCATTTACTGAATAAAGATAAACATTTCTGAGCCCTTTACTCTTTTTTTATGTTAGCCTTTATTAGGTTGGTAAATGGCAGTGACTCCTGTTCTGGACGAGTGGAGGTTCTCTATAATGGAATATGGGGAACAGTGTGTGATGATGGCTGGGATCTGTCAGATGCTGCAGTGGTGTGTAGAGAGATGGGATGTGGGAATGTGATAGAAGCTAAAAGAGGTCCTTATTTTGGACAAGGATCAGGGCCAATATGGATGGATGATGTTCAATGTGCTGGGAATGAATCTACACTGAAAAACTGTTCATCAAGTGGATGGGGAGTAAACAACTGTAGCCATCAACAACATTCTGGAGTCATCTGCCAATGTGAGTCAAAATATTCAAAGAATTAAAAGTTGAAGTATGTAAGATATTTTTTTTATGTTAAAATACATTCTTCTAACCTAGTTTATTGTTCATTGACTAGTATGCCATTCATGGGTTTATCTCCCCCAAAAGGGTAAACATTGAGTCCCCTAGGCACCATCAAAACATTGAGAGCAGTCCGCTCAGGTCCGTCAGTAACTTTCTAGCTCTACCTATAGCGAGAGTTTGGGGTGTGTATACTGTAACAGGCTAAGGCAGAGGGTGGGACCGTGGCTGATGCGTTACATGGGAAAAGACATTCAGTTTCGGGTACAGGACCGCAAGTCAAATTTCGCTGCATTTAGACCTTCAAAGTTTAAACGGGTCATGAACACATCAAAGTGAACGGGGCATTGCGATGTTACTCGCTACATTGAACACTACAATGCACCCTGTATCAGCTTATACGGTTTACTTGGATGTGTCCGGTGTAGACAGCCTTAAACAGTTGTGGTGCTTCATGTCAAAAAATGCGCCCATTGGATGGGTTTATTATAAGAAAGACGCTCGCGTTCACTGTAGACAGAGTGTTAGCCTTCTCAATTGCTTACTCATGACATATAGCAACACAGCTAAAAGTAAATATGTTGAACCTTTTATTTAAAGTAGCCTATATTTACCTGTGGTGACATGAATTCACAAGAGCTGTGATTGTGATATTTGAGTTGGGGGAGGCGCAGCCTGTGAAAGGGGTGTTTGCTATGTTGTTTGATGGTTTATTTTTGTAATTCCACTAGGTACCTAGGTTCCACTAGTGTTTCTCCAAACTACATACTTTACCTTTAAATAATGTTTCATGTAAGCAATAGTACCGTAGAGAGGCTGTGCTGTATTGTGAATACAGTCGTGGCTGAAGGGGTCAAGCATGCACTCAGCTTCGTGTCGTGCCTAACAACGTCCTTCAGCCGTGACTGTAATCATAATACAGCCCACCTCAAGTTCATTATTACTTTTATTAAACGGTTAACACTCAATACAAATTTAGAAGCTGACCGAGTATGCATTAATATGTTACTTTTTTGAAGTCCATCCTTATAAAACTCATCTGATAGTAAACGGCAAGAGAATGAGCAGCTTTACTGTACATATCCATTTAGGCTACTAGGCTAGGCTAAGAACTCGCCTGCATTTATCAAGCTTAACGTAATGGGGTTCAAACATGAAGGACTGGAACTGGCTTTTGAATTTTGTCAGAATAATTTGGTGCCCAAGCAGTAGATTTGTCAGCGCCCTACTGACTCAGGAATTTTTATGAGTGAACAGTGGCCATTATTTCATATACTGTGCTGGAAAATATATTTGCATGTGCCCTTTGTATGCTTCAGTATTATTTGTTTGTTTGTTGATTCATTGTTATTCATCTGTCATTATTTTTTCAGCTGTTACTTACATCAGCAGCACCGGTACAACAGTCAGACCAGGGACAACCTCTGCTGGTAATGTAGTCTGATCCCTCTGGCTCATCCACTGCCAACCACACTCATGGCCGCATTAGTTATCATTTTTGTTGAAATTACATATTGTACACCATTGATTATAAAATCAAAAGAGGATTCTTTTGATACCAAGAAAGTGGGGATTTGATGACATTAAAGGGATACTCCACCCAAAAATGAAAATTCTGTCATAATTTACTCACCTTCAAGTTGTTGCAAACCTGTATGAGTTTCTTTCTTCTGCTGAACACAAAGAAAGATATTTTGAAGAACAATTGGAACCAAACAGTTGTTTGGCACCATTGACTTCCATAGTAGAAAAAAAAATACTATGGAAGTCAATGGTGCCAAAGTTCCAATCGTTGTTCAAAATATCTTCCTTTGTGTTCAGCAGAAGAAAGAAACTCATACAGGTTTGCAACAACTTGAGGGTGAGTAAATGATGACAGAATTTTCATTTTTGGGTGGAGTATCCCTTTAAAGCAATGATACATCATCTTTGGATATCAACATTGGAAGTTACTCTAACATAACTAAAGAATCATAACTAGTCATAACTAATAAAACATAGGGACATGCATAAAACACACGAGAAATACTATAAACGTTTGATAATGTTTGTGGGTATGAATGGGCTGTGGGAATGTGATAGAGTGATATTTTGGAACAACGTTATATTTCTACTGATATATTTCAACAAAATGTTTAAAGGTCATGGTTGTAAAAATAATGTTGATTTGACGTACAACTCAAATTGTTTTGATATTTCTATGTTGAATCCGTAGTGAGTCAACAACACAACTTCAACTATTTGGTGTTCAACATTGTTTTAACGTTGAATTAATGTTTTTTCATAAATTGACATTATTTCAACCACAGTTAAACGTTTAATGTCAGTCGAATGCCAGCTGGGACTGTACGTGGGAGTAAAAAACTAAAATTTACTTGTGTCTTTATATTATTTGTGTGTATAATAGCTGTAAGGTTGGTGAGTGGCAGTGACTCCTGTTCTGGACGAGTGGAGGTTCTCTATAATGGAACATGGGGAACAGTGTGTGATGATGGCTGGGATCTGTCAGATGCTGCAGTGGTGTGTAGAGAGATGGGCTGTGGGGATGTGATAGAGGCAAAGAGGGCTGCTTATTTTGGACAAGGATCAGGACAGATATGGATGGATGATGTAAACTGCGCTGGCACTGAGTCCTCACTAAAGAACTGTACGACAAGTGGATGGGGAATACACAACTGTGGACATCATGAAGACGCTGGAGTCATTTGCAATTGTGAGTTAAAAGCATTCATATTTTAAACACAAATTTAATATTGTACATTTTCTTTTTTTACATTTTAATTTTTTAAAAGGAATGAGAGCTAAATAAAAGGAATCATGATTAAAAGAAGGTCCTGTTCTTTTGAATGCTATATGTCGCAAATCTTTTTCAAATGAAAGAAGATACACAAATACCCCAGCTGGCATTTTAACGTCGAGTCACTGTTGAATCAACGTCAGGTGCCAGTGTTGGATAACCGTTGAATTTTGTTTAGATTTTGCAAATCAGATTGCAAATTGGATTTTGGAACAACATTATTTTTCTACTGATATATTTCAACAAAATGTTTAAAAGTCATGGTTGTAAAAATAATGTTGATTTGACGTAAAACTCAATTTTTTTTTATATTTCTATGTTGAATCCGTAGTGAGTCAACAACACAACTTCAACTATTTGGTGTTCAACGTTGTTTTAACGTTGAATTAATGTTTTTTCATAAATTGACATTATTTCAACCACATTTAAAGATTTCATGTTAGTCGAATGCCAGCTGGGACTGTACGTGGGAGTAAAAAACAAAAATGTACTTGTGTCTTTATATTATTTGTGTGTATAATAGCTGTAAGGTTGGTGAGTGGCAGTGACTTCTGTTCTGGACGAGTGGAGGTTTTCTACAACGGTCAGTGGGGAACAGTGTGTGATGATGGCTGGGATCTGTCAGATGCTGCAGTGGTGTGTAGAGAGATGGGCTGTGGGAATGTGATAGAGGCAAAGAGTGTTGCTCATTTTGGACAAGGATCAGGACAGATATGGATGGATGATGTAAACTGCACTGGCACTGAGTCCTCACTAAAGAACTGTACGACAAGTGGATGGGGAATACACACCTGTGGACATCATGAAGACGCTGGAGTCATTTGCAATTGTGAGTTAAAAGCATTCATATTTTGAAACACAAATTGAATATTGTACATTTTCTTTTTTTACATTTTAATTTTTTAAAGGAATGAGAGCTAAATAAAAGGAATCATGATTAAAAGAAGGTCCTGTTCTTTTGAATGCCATATGTCGCTGATCTTTTTCAAATGAAAGAAGATACACAAATGTACGTGGGAGTAAAAAACAAAAATTTACTTGTGTCTTTATATTATTTGTGTGTATAATAGCTGTAAGGTTGGTGAGTGGCAGTGACTCCTGTTCTGGACGAGTGGAGGTTCTCTATAATGGAACATGGGGAACAGTGTGTGATGATGGCTGGGATCTGTCAGATGCTGCAGTGGTGTGTAGAGAGATGGGCTGTGGGAATGTGATAGAGGCAAAGAGTGTTGCTTATTTTGGACAAGGATCAGGACAGATATGGATGGATGATGTAAACTGTGCTGGCACTGAGTCCTCACTAAAGAACTGTACGACAAGTGGATGGGGAATACACAACTGTGTGCATTCTAAAGATGCTGGAGTCATTTGCAATTGTGAGTTAAAAGCATTCATATTTTAAACACAAATTTAATATTGTACATTTTAATTTTTTACATTTTAATTTTTTAAAGGAATGAGAGCTAAATAAAAGGAATCATGATTAAAAGAAAGTCCTGTTCCTTTGAATGCTATGTTGCTGATCTTTTTCAAATGAAAGAAGATACACAAATACTGTTTTTGGGAGTAACAAAAATCTACTTGTGTCTTTATATTATTTGTGTGTATAATAGCTGTAAGGTTGGTGAGTGGCAGTGACTCTTGTTCTGGACGAGTGGAGGTTTTCTACAACGGTCAGTGGGGAACAGTGTGTGATGATGGCTGGGATCTGTCAGATGCTGCAGTGGTGTGTAGAGAGATGGGCTGTGGGAATGTGATAGAGGCAAAGAGTGTTGCTTATTTTGGACAAGGATCAGGACAGATATGGATGGATGATGTAAACTGCGCTGGCACTGAGTCCTCACTAAAGAACTGTAGGACAAGAGGATGGGGAATACACGACTGTCGACATCATGAAGATGCTGGAGTCATTTGCAATTGTGAGTTAAAAGCATTCATATTTTTAACACAAATTTAATATTGTACATTTTCTTTTTTTAAAGGAATGAGAGCTAAATAAAAGGAATCATGATTAAAAGAAAGTCCTGTTCTTTTGAATGCCATATGTCGCTGATCTTTTTCAAATGAAAGAAGATAAACAAATACTGTACGTGGGAGTAAAACACTAAAATGTACTTGTGTCTTTATATTATTTGTGTGTATAATAGCTGTAAGGTTGGTGAGTGGCAGTGACTTCTGTTCTGGACGAGTGGAGGTTCTCTATAACGGTCAATGGGGAACAGTGTGTGATGATGGCTGGGGTCTGTCAGATGCTGCAGTGGTGTGTAGAGAGATGGGATGTGGGAATGTGATAGAAGCTAAAAGAGGTCCTTATTTTGGACAAGGATCAGGGCCAATATGGATGGATGATGTTCAATGTGCTGGGAATGAATCTACACTGAAAAACTGTTCATCAAGTGGATGGGGAGTAAACAACTGTAGCCATCAACAACATTCTGGAGTCATCTGCCAATGTGAGTCAAAATATTCAAAGAATTAAAAGTTGAAGTATGTAAGATATTTTTTTACGTTAAAATACATTCTTCTAACCTAGTTTATTGTTCATTGACTAGTATGCCATTCATGGGTTTATCTCCCCCAAAAGGGTAAACATTGAGTCCCCTTGGCACCATCAAAACATTGAGAGCAGTCCGCTCAGGTCCGTCAGTAACTTTCTAGCTCTACCTATAGCGAGAGTTTGGGGTGTGTATACTGTAACAGGCAGAGGGTGGGACCGTGGCTGATGCGTTACATGGGAAAAGACATTCAGTTTCGGGTACAGGACCGCAAGTCGAATTTCGCTGCATTTAGACCTTCAAAGTTTAAACGGGTCATGAACACATCAAAGTGAACGGGGCATTGCGATGTTACTCGCTACATTGAACACTACAATGCACCCTGTATCAGCTTATACGGTTTACTTGGATGTGTCCGGTGTAGACAGCCTTAAACAGTTGTGGTGCTTCATGTCAAAAAATGCGCCCATTCGATTGGTTTATTATAAGAAAGACACTCGCGTTCACTGTAGACAGAGTGTTAGCCTTCTCAATTGCTTACTCATGACATATAGCAACACAGCTAAAAGTAAATATGTTGAACCTTTTATTTAAAGTAGCCTATATTTACCTGTGGTGACATGAATTCACAAGAGCTGTGATTGTGATATTTGAGTTGGGGGAGGCGCAACCTGTGAAAGGGGTGTTTGCTATGTTGTTTGATGGTTTATTTTTGTAATTCCACTAGGTACCTAGGTTCCACTAGTGTTTCTCCAAACTACATACTTTACCTTTAAATAACGTTTCATGTAAGCAATAGTACCGTAGAGAGGCTGTGCTGTATTGTGAATACAGTCGTGGCTGAAGGGGTCAAGCATGCACTCAGCTTCGTGTCGTGCCTAACAACGCCCTTCAGCCGTGACTGTAATCATAATACAGCCCACCTCAAGTTCCTTATTACTTTTATAAAACGGTTAACACTCAATACAAATTTAGAAGCTGACCGAGTATGCATTAATATGTTACTTTTTTGAAGTCCATCCTTATAAAACTCATCTGATAGTAAACGGCAAGAGAATGAGCAGCTTTACTGTACATATCCATTTAGGCTAGATAGCATTTATCATTTTTGTTGAAAGAACTCGCCTGCATTTATCAAGCTTAACGTAATGGGGTTCAAACATGAAGGACTGGAACTGGCTTTTGAATTTTGTCAGAATAATTTGGTGCCCAAGCAGTAGATCTATCAGCACCCTACTGACTCAGGAATTTTTATGAGTGAACAGTGGCCATTATTTCATATACTGTGCTGGAAAATATATTTGCATGTGCCCATTGTATGCTTCAGTATTATTTGTTTGTTTGTTGATTCATTGTTATTCATCTGTCATTATTTTTTCAGCTGTTACTAACATCAGCAGCACCGGTACAACAGTCAGACCAGGGACAACCTCTGCTGGTAATGTAGTCTGATCCCTCTGGCTCATCCACTGCCAACCACACTCATGGCCGCATTAGTTATCATTTTTGTTGAAATGACATATTGTACACCATTGATTATAAAATCAAATTCTTGGTTTCTTTTGATACCAAGTAAGTGGGGATTTGATGACAATTAAAGGGATACTCCACCCAAAAATGAAAATTTTGTCATAATTTACTCACCTTCAAGTTGTTGCAAACCTGTATGAGTTTCTTTCTTCTGCTGAACACAAAGAAAGATATTTTGAAGAACAATTGGAACCAAACAGTTGTTTGGCACCATTGACTTCCATAGTAGAAAAAAAAATACTATGGAAGTCAATGGTGCCAAAGTTCCAATCGTTGTTCAAAATATCTTCCTTTGTGTTCAGCAGAAGAAAGAAACTCATACAGGTTTGCAACAACTTGAGGGTGAGTAAATGATGACAGAATTTTCATTTTTGGGTGGAGTATCCCTTTAAAGCAGTGATACATCATCTTTGGATATCAACATCGGAAGTAACTCTAACATAACTAAAGAATCATAACTAGTCATAACTAATAAAACATAGGGACATGCATAAAACACACGAGAAATACTATAAACGTTTGATAATGTTTGTGGGTATGAATGGAGTAAGTGTCCTTGTGTATTGGAAGTTTATCTCTATAGTCTTTGACCAAATGGGTAGAGCTGTCTGGTCTCCTGCTGTCTTTGAGGGTTGCAGACACAGTCTCTTGCTGGGATCGTTCAGGGGAGCAGAGGTGATAACGGCCTTTGAAGAGAACTGGTTTTAGGACCGATGACAACAGGGGAGAAGGGGAAGGTTTTCTGATGACTAGGGCATTTGATTAAGGCCATTTGTTACAACGTAATGGGGTTCAAACATGAAGGACTGGAACTGGCTTTTGAATTTTGTCAGAATAATTTGGTGCCCAAGCAATAGATTTGTCAGCACCCTACTGACTCAGGAATTTTTATGAGTGAACAGTGGCCATTATTTCATATACTGTGCTGGAAAATATATTTACAGGTGCCCTTTGTATGCTTCAGTATTATTTGTTTGTTTGTTGATTCATTGTTATTCATCTGTCATTATTTTTTCAGCTGTTACTAACATCAGCAGCACCGGTACAACAGTCAGACCAGGGACAACCTCTGCTGGTAATGTAGTCTGATCCCTCTGGCTCATCCACTGCCAACCACACTCATGGCCTCATTCGTTATAATTTTTGTTGAAAGAACTCATCTGCATTTATCAAGCTACACTCATCGGCATTTATCAAGCTACTTAACGTAATGGGGTTCAAACATGAAGGACTGGAACTGGCTTTTGAATTTTGTCAGAATAATTTGGTGCCCAAGCAGTAGATCTATCAGCACCCTACTGACTCAGGAATTTTTATGAGTGAACAGTGGCCATTATTTCATATACTGTGCTGGAAAATATATTTGCATGTGCCCATTGTATGCTTCAGTATTATTTGTTTGTTTGTTGATTCATTGTTATTCATCTGTCATTATTTTTTCAGCTGTTACTAACATCAGCAGCACCGGTACAACAGTCAGACCAGGGACAACCTCTGCTGGTAATGTAGTCTGATCCCTCTGGCTCATCCACTGCCAACCACACTCATGGCCTCATTCGTTATAATTTTTGTTGAAAGAACTCATCTGCATTTATCAAGCTACACTCATCGGCATTTATCAAGCTACTTAACGTAATGGGGTTCAAACATGAAGGACTGGAACTGGCTTTTGAATTTTGTCAGAATAATTTGGTGCCCAAGCAGTAGATTTGTCAGCGCCCTACTGACTCAGGAATTTTTATGTGTAAACAGTGGTCATTATTTCATACTGTGCTGGAAAATATATTTGCATGTGCCCTTTGTATGCTTCAGTATTATTTGTTTGTTTGTTGATTCATTGTTATTCATTGTTTTTCAGCTGTTACTAACATCAGCAACACGGGTACAACAGTCAGACCAGGGACAACCTCTGCTGGTAATGTAGTCTGATCCCACTGGCTCATCCACTGCCAACCACACACTGTAAAACCCAACAAGTGTTAAGCTAACTCATTTCATTTGAGGAGACCGATTGCCTCAATTCATTTAAGTTTATAAAAAAACAATAGTTATGAGTACTCTGAACTTATTTTAACCGAGTTCACTAAAACAGTAATATTTCTTAAAACACAATTAAACTTTACACTGCATTTAATACTGTATATAGCTGAAACTTCATTTTATTGAGTAAAAACAGTGAAATGACAAACTTTAAATGAACTCAGAGCACTTGCAGTTACTGCTAGCTCACAATATCACACACAAAGTCAAATCCAATGAGTTAAGCTAACTCATTTCATTTGAGGAAACTGATTGCCTCAATTCATTTAAGTTTATAAAAAGCAATAGTTATAAGTACTCTGAAATGATTTCAGTTGAGGTCACTAAAAATAGATATTGCAGTCAAGAAATTAAGTGATCAATTAAGTGATTAATTAAGTGATTGTTGAACATTAGTGATGAACACCTGCTGTTAACAAGCAGAATCACTGAAGGAAAGAGAAACACAAGAACTACAACTGACTTCCAACCACAACATTATATGAAATCAACTGAAGATAAAATATGTTTAAATCACTCAAGATCTCAGCAGAGGAGGATTGAACAACTCCACAAACAGCATTACCAGCTTCACTTATTACTAACCAGTTTGACTTTTATCATGCGTCTACAGAAGTTGTTATTGTGAATGAACAGAGGTTTAGATGAAGATGATTTATTGAGTTTCATTTAAAGACACCATGATAGTGGTCAGTGTTTGCTTTATTTGGGCTCTTGACCCTTGACTTTATAACACCAGTTTTTCCTCTGGCTGCTGTAACTGAGTGTTTATATAACACATTTGTTATGGCACAAAGCCAAAAGAAAATGAGCATGTGGTTGTTTTTTGATGATGATTTATGGAATGATGAATCATCATTTGGTGTCTTGATTCTCTGATCTTTTCTAGAGAATAATCTCTGATTAAACAGGTGATATATAACTTGTATTATTCATTATAAAAGAACTGTGATTCTGCTGTAAGGCCCATTGTTGTTACAGTCAGATTTTAAAAACCTCTATGGTATCATGCTGACTTACACAGACAACAAGAATCACTATATGAATCTCAACAATGGTGACCATTAAAAAAACGATTCATGCTGCAATGCATGCTGGGAGCCATGGATAAAGTTTGTATTATGGTAGTACCCAGCATGCATTGCAGTATGAATCGTTTTTTAATGGTCACCATTGGTGAGATTCATATGTTGATTCTTGATATCTGTGTTAGTTTTGGTAATGAATTACATTTTCTGTAAAATCCTTCATACTATCTGATTGTCATAACATTGCTAGTTCTTATGTTGTAGAATCTAGTTTCGAATACAACTAATAATATAATCAGAGATTAGACTCTGAATGAGATCAGTGATTCAAGTCATTAAGTGATGATTGTCATCATCAAACTTTGACCATCATCACCCGATCATACTTATCCTTGAATTGTGTGCCATAACAAATGTTTCATAAACGCTCAATTACAGCAGCCAAAGACAAACTTGTACTCAAACGTCAAGGGTCAAGAGACCAACTAAAGCAAACGCTGATCTCCATCATGGTGACCTTAAACCTTGTATTTCTTGTGTTTCTCTTTCCGTCAGTGATTCTGCTTGTTAACAGCAGGTGTTCATCACTAATGATCAATCATCACTTAATTGATTAATTAACTAACTTAAAGGGATAGTTCACTTTGAAATTAATTTTTGATATGTTTTAGCTTACCTCAAGGGCATCCAAGATGTAGGTGTCTTTGTTTCCGCAGTAGTTTCAATTTTGATATTTTTAGGTCAAACCGTTCTTGTTTGTCAGTCATATAATGCAGGTCTATGGTCACCACCTCTAAGAGTATGCACAGAGAAGTCCAAATTAAACATGATTTAATGACTCGTAAATGTTAGTACACATTGATGGCCTAAGACACGAAACGAGCCGTTTGTGTGAGAAAACAAACAGTATTTATATCGTTTTTACCTCTTGTAAGGCACAGACTAAAGCGCCCGCGCCCTCAGATCACTTGGACGTGGCTGTGGTTACAAGAGGTAAAAACGATATAAATACTGTTCGTTTTCTCACACAAACCACTCGTTTCGTGTCTTAGGCCATCAATGTGTACTTACATTTACGAGTCATTAAATCGTGTTTAATTTGGACTTCTTGGTCAAATCCATCGGCGTCGCGTTTGGGGCGTTTTGAGCGTCAATCAGAAAGTTGAAAGAAGCTAAACTTTATGGTAATGAGCTGTGACGCGGTTCAGCGGCAAAACGCCAGCAACCAATCGGAATATAGACATCCTTCGCGCTGGCTGATTCCAGAGAAACATACAATGTAAACTTTAGTTCCTACCAAAACATTAAGAGTTCCGAGAAAATGGAAGAGAAGCTAATAATCGCGTTGCTGGGTTTCCTATTATTTATGACATGACGTTGTTTGCTTATAGGGACCGCATGAGCGCAACTTTTATTTGAAATATTTACGAACGCTCGTTTTAAAGCGGGCATGCAATTCATTTGCTCACGGTGACACTGATTTGACCTGCAAATAATAATAATAGTAGCTAACTATTCTTTTTTACCCGACCAAATGTGACCAAAACGGTTATAAAAATGCTGTCATTATAAGAGGTTTCTTCAATGTATTGCTTGTTTTTTTCTGTTTATTACATTTCATGTTGTGACACTTCTATTCTCCCTGCAACGTCAGAGCGTTCAAAGCGTCAACAAGCTTCCCCGTACTTTTTGACAAGCGTCCTTGACAGGGCGGCCAGAGCTTCTTTGACGCTCAAGTCGGCGGCGGTGTACACGTATACAGTGAGAGCTAAATAAAAGGAATCATGAATAAAAGAAAGTCCTGTTCTTTTGAATGCTATATGTCGCTGATCTTTTTCAAATGAAAGAAGATACACAAATACTGTACGTGGGAGTAAAAAACAAAAACTTACTTGTGTCTTTATATTATTTTTGTGTATAATAGATGTAAGGTTGGTGAGTGGCATTGACTCCTGTTCTGGACGAGTGGAGGTTCTCTATAATGGAACATGGGGAACAGTGTGTGATGATGGCTGGGATCTGTCAGATGCTGCAGTGGTGTGTAGAGAGATGGGCTGTGGGAATGTGATAGAGGCAAAGAGTGTTGCTTATTTTGGACAAGGATCAGGACAGATATGGATGGATGATGTAAACTGCGCTGGCACTGAGTCCTCACTAAAGAACTGTACGGCAAGAGGATGGGAAAGTCACAACTGTGTGCATTCTGAAGATGCTGGAGTCATCTGTGAAGGTGGATGAAAGCTACGTAAATATTGCCTTTACTGAATAAAGATAAACATTTCTGATCCCTTTACTCTTTTTTATGTTAGCCTTTATTAGGTTGGTAAATGGCATTGACTCCTGTTCTGGACGAGTGGAGGTTCTCTATAATGGAACATGGGGAACAGTGTGTGATGATGGCTGGGATCTGTCAGATGCTGCAGTGGTGTGTAGAGAGATGGGCTGTGGGAATGTGATAGAGGCAAAGAGTGTTGCTTATTTTGGACAAGGATCAGGACAGATATGGATGGATGATGTAAACTGCGCTGGCACTGAGTCCTCACTAAAGAACTGTAGGACAAGTGGATGGAAAAGTCACAACTGTGGACATTCTGAAGATGCTGGAGTCATCTGTGAAGGTGGATGAAAGCTACGTAAATATTGCATTTACTGAATAAAGATAAACATTTCTGATCCCTTTACTCTTTTTTTTATGTTAGGCTTTATTAGGTTGGTAAATGGCAGTGACTCCTGTTCTGGACGAGTGGAGGTTCTCTATAAGGGAATATGGGGAACAGTGTGTGATGATGGCTGGGATCTGTCAGATGCTGCAGTGGTGTGTAGAGAGATGGGATGTGGGAATGTGATAGAAGCTAAAAGAGGTCCTTATTTTGGACAAGGATCAGGGCCAATATGGATGGATGATGTTCAATGTGCTGGGAATGAATCTACACTGAAAAACTGTTCATCAAGTGGATGGGGAGTAAACAACTGTAGCCATCAACAACATTCTGGAGTCATCTGCCAATGTGAGTCAAAATATTCAAAGAATTAAAAGTTGAAGTATGTAAGATATTTTTTTATGTTAAAATACATTCTTCTAACCTAGTTTATTGTTCATTGACTAGTATGCCATTTATGGGTTTATCTCCCCCAAAAGGGTAAACATTGAGTCCCCTTGGCACCATCAAAACATTGAGAGCAGTCCGCTCAGGTCCGTCAGTAACTTTCTAGCTCTACCTATAGCGAGAGTTTGGGGTGTGTATACTGTAACAGGCTAAGGCAGAGGGTGGGACCGTGGCTGATGCGTTACATGGGAAAAGACATTCAGTTTCGGGTACAGGACCGCAAGTCAAATTTCGCTGCATTTAGACAGAGGTGGGTAGAGTATCCAAAAACTGCACTCAAGTAAAAGTACAAGTACTTATAGAAATATTTACTCAAAGTAAAAGTAATAATCTTAAAAGTTACTTGAGTAAGAGTAAAAAAGTATCCAATGAAAAAACTACTCAAGTAGTTAGTTACTAGTTACTTTGGATCAAATCGGCCTATATATATATATATATACATATATATACTGTATATATAACATGATATTATTTAGATATTTTTTTCATTTAAATGACTATTATTATCATAATTAGATAAGCTATCTTTGCAACAAAAACAGAAGAGACAAACATTATTTCTGTTTATCTGTATATTATATCTGTAGCCTGAAAACCATTGGCTGTCCTTTGGTTTGTATAATAGTATAGTGACTTATACAACTACATTTGGATTATTAGACAATGTCGGAATAAAGTGACTCTATGGAGTTTTGCATTCATATGTAAAGGGAAGGGAACCATTGACACAGATTAGAAAGAGTTAAAACTCTGTGCTCGCAGTCATGTCATGCCCAACACAAACAACGATCAAATGCAAGGATCTTCTTCTGTCTGTTCTCCAAAATGTATTTAAATGTAGGCTATATTTATGAAAGCATCTTTAAACTGGTTAACTGAGTCTAATAAGGCAGGCAAAGGCATTCGTTTTCAAGTCGAGTTCGCACGCCACTGCGCAATACACACACATTGTGTGTGTACACACATTCATAAACTGGACGATGATAGCTTATTTAATGTATAACTATAAAGTAATGTACACTCACCTAAAGGATTATTAGGAACACCATACTAATACTGTGTTTGACCCCCTTTCGCCTTCAGAATTGCCTTAATTCTACGTGGCATTGATTCAACAAGGTGCTGAAAGCATTCTTTAGAAATGTTGGCCCATATTGATAGGATAGCATCTTGCAGTTGATGGAGATTTGTGGGATGCACATTCAGGGCACGAAGCTCCCGTTCCACCACATCCCAAAGATGCTCTATTGGGTTGAGATCTGGTGACTGTGGGGGCCATTTTAGTACAGTGAACTCATTGTCATGTTCAAGAAACCAATTAGAAATGATTGAGCTTTGTGACATGGTGCATTATCCTGCTGGAAGTAGCCATCAGAGGATGGGTATGGTGGCCATAAAGGGATGGACATGGTCAGAAACAATGCTCAGGTAGGCCGTGGCATTTAAACGATGCCCAATTGGCACTAAGGGGCCTAAAGTGTGCCAAGAAAACATCCCCACACCATTACACCACCACCACCAGCCTGCACAGTGGTAACAAGACATGATGGATCCATGTTCTCATTCTGTTTACGCCAAATTCTGACTCTACCATCTGAATGTCTCAACAGAAATCGAGACTCATCAGACCAGGCAACATTTTTCCAGTCTTCAACTGTCCAATTTTGGTGAGCTCTTGCAAATTGTAGCCTCTTTTTCCTATTTGTAGTGGAGATGAGTGGTACCCGGTGGGGTCTTCTGCTGTTGTAGCCCATCCGCCTTAAGGTTGTGCGTATGGCAAGCCGTTTTAACTTTTATTCATTTTCAGGATATGAATCCTTGATATCAACAATTCAATTTTCACTAGTTAAAATTATAATTATTGATATCAACAATTACATTTTTGATATCAACAATTGAATTCTTGATATCAACAATGTAATTCTTGATATCAGGAATATAATTCTTGATATCAACAATTGAATTCTTGATATCAACAATTGAATTCTTGATAACAACAATTGAATTCTTGATATCAACAATTGAATTCTTGATATCAACAATTGAATTCTTGATATCAACAATTGTATTTTCACTAGTGAAATGTCACCATAGGCTGCCATTCAAAATCAATTGTTGATATCAAGAATTACATTTTTGATATCAAGAATTACATTTTTGATATCAAGAATTACATTTTTGATATCAAGAATTCAATTGTTGTTATCAAGAATTCAATTGTTGATATCAAGAATTCAATTGTTGATATCAAGAATTATATTCCTGATATCAAGAATTACATTGTTACTAGTAAAAATGCGAATTCCTGATATCAACAATTGAATTGCTACTAGTAAAAATGTTTATTCTCGATATCTGAAAATGTATTATTGATATCAATATTATTTCAGATATCTAAAATGGCTTTCTTACTAGTAACAATCACATTCATGATATCATAAATTAACATTGTCACTAGTGAAAATTGAATTATTGATATCAAAAATGAACATTGTTACTAGTAGCAATTCAATTGTTGATATCAAGAATAGACATTTCAACTAGTGACAATTTAATTCTTGATATCAAAAATAAAGGTTTTTACTAGTAAGAATTGCATTTCTGATATGTGAATTGGAATTTCAACTAGTAAGAAATAAATTCTTGATATCAAGAATTGATTTTGAATGGCAGCCTATAGTGACATTTCACTAGTGAAAATACAATTACAGATATCAAGAATTATAGTTTTTACTTGTTGCAATTCAATTGTTGATGTTGTATATGTTGATGTCAAGAATTAACATTGTTACTAGTGAAAATGTAATTCCTGATATCAAAAATTGCCATTGTTACTAGTAGAAATATTATTCCTGATATCAATAATTATAATTTTAACTAGTGAAAATTGAATTGTTGATATCAAGTATTCATATCCTGGAAATGAATAAAAGTTAAAACGGCTTGCCATATGTGCGTGTTGTGGCTTCACAAATGCTTTGCTGCATACCTCAGTTGTAACTGAGTGGTTATATCAGTCAAAGTTGCTCTTCTATCAGCTTGAATCAGTCGGCCCATTCTCCTCTGACCTCAAGCATCAACAAGGCATTTTTGCCCACAGGACTGCCGCATACTGGATGTTTTTCCCTTTTCACACCATTCATTGTAAACCCATTCATTGTAAACCCTAGAAATGGTTGTGCGTGAAAATCCCAGTAACTGAGCAGATTGTGAAATACTCAGACCGGCCCGTCTGGCACCAACAACCATGCCACGCTCAAAATTGCTTAAATCACCTTTCTTTCCCATTTTGACATTCAGTTTGGAGTTCAGGAGATTGTCTTGACCAGGACCACACCCCTAAATGCATTGAAGCAACTGCCATGTGATTGGTTGATTAGATAATTGCATTAATGAGAAATTGAACAGGTGTTCCTAATAATCCTTTAGGTGAGTGTATATATCCAAAAAAAGGGTAATGTCATACTTTGTAGTAGTGCTATATGGCATAATAATCTGTTTGGTTGTAAAATGTATTACCTGAATGGTAAAGGCCCATGAAATCGAATGTATCGTCGTGTCGAATAATTCATTCACAGACAGCTTACGAAGTAACATACGAAGATGTTCAAGTAATAAAGATCTTCATCGCTGGCAAAAAAATATGATGCATTTGCAGATTTACTTTCTAGACTGTACTGTAGAATGTGGACCGCCACTTCATACAACGCTCTTGATGTTCTTAAATCTTCCTGTTACGATTCAGTGCGTGCAGGAAACTGAACAGATCATTCAAACTGATTCGCGAACCGATTTAGACAGATCTACCCAACTTGTTTGATGAAGTCTTTGAACAGAATCGACTCAAACGAGTAATTAATTTGTGAATTGAGCATCGCTCATGCCCAGAAAAAAGAGAGAGCGCGCGCTTGGAATAAACTACGCTTTTAACAACATATTGCATTAAAATAAAGTAACGAGAGGAACGTCGCGCAACGTAACGAAGTAAAAGTACAGTTTTTTCATTAGAAATGTACTCGAGTTAAAGTAAAAGTACCCAAAATTAAATCTACTCTTAAAAGTACAAATTTTCCAAAAAAATATTCAAGTAAATGTAACGAAGTAAATGTACTTCGTTACTACCCACCTCTGCATTTAGACCTTCAAAGTTTAAACGGGTCATGAACACGTCAAAGTGAACGGGGCATTGCGATGTTACTCGCTACAATGGACACTACAATGCACCCTGTATCAGCTTATACGGTTTACTTGGATGTGTCCGGTGTAGACAGCCTCAAACAGTTGTGGTGCTTCATGTCAAAAAATGCGCCCAGTGGATGGGTTTATTATAAGAAAGACGCTCGCGTTCACTGTAGACAGAGTGTTAGCCTTCTCAATTGCTTACTCATGACATATAGCAACACAGCTAAAAGTAAATATGTTGAACCTTTTATTTAAAGTAGCCTATATTTACCTGTGGTGACATGAATTCACAAGAGCTGTGATTGTGATATTTGAGTTGGGGGAGGCGCAACCTGTGAAAGGGGTGTTTGCTATGTTGTTTGATGGTTTATTTTTGTAATTCCACTAGGTACCTAGGTTCCACTAGTGTTTCTCCAAACTACATACTTTACCTTTAAATAATGTTTCATGTAAGCAATAGTACCGTAGAGAGGCTGTGCTGTATTGTGAATACAGTCGTGGCTGAAGGGGTCAAGCATGCACTCAGCTTCGTGTCGTGCCTAACAACGTCCTTCAGCCGTGACTGTAATCATAATACAGCCCACCTCAAGTTCCTTATTACTTTTATAAAACGGTTAACACACAATACAAATTTAGAAGCTGACCGAGTATGCATTAATATGTTACTTTTTTGAAGTCCATCCTTATAAAACTCATCTGATAGTAAACGGCAAGAGAATGAGCAGCTTTACTGTACATATCCATTTAGGCTAGATAGCATTTATCATTTTTGTTGAAAGAACTCGCCTGCATTTATAAAGCTTAACGTAATGGGGTTCAAACATGAAGGACTGGAACTGGCTTTTGAACTTTGTCAGAATAATTTGGTGCCCAAGCAGTAGATCTATCAGCACCCTACTGACTCAGGAATTTTTATGAGTGAACAGTGGCCATTATTTCATATACTGTGCTGGAAAATATATTTGCATGTGCCCTTTGTATGCTTCAGTATTATTTTTTTGTTTGTTGATTCATTGTTATTCATCGGTCATTATTTTTTCAGCTGTTACTTACATCAGCAGCACCGGTACAACAGTCAGACCAGGGACAACCTCTGCTGGTAATGTAGTCTGATCCCTCTGGCTCATCCACTGCCAACCACACTCATGGCCGCATTAGTTATAATTTTTGTTGAAAGAACTCATCTGCATTTATCAAGCTACACTCATCGGCATTTATCAAGCTACTTAACGTAATGGGGTTCAAACATGAAGGACTGGAACTGGCTTTTGAATTTTGTCAGAATAATTTGGTGCCCAAGCAGTAGATTTGTCAGCGCCCTACTGACTCAGGAATTTTTATGTGTAAACAGTGGTCATTATTTCATACTGTGCTGGAAAATATATTTGCATGTGCCCTTTGTATGCTTCAGTATTATTTGTTTGTTTGTTGATTCATTGTTATTCATTGTTTTTTCAGCTGTTACTAACATCAGCAGCACCGGTACAACAGTCAGACCAGGGACAACCTCTGCTGGTAATGTAGTCTGATCCCACTGGCTCATCCACTGCCAACCACACACTGTAAAACCCAACAAGTGTTAAGCTAACTCATTTCATTTGAGGAGACCGATTGCCTCAATTCATTTAAGTTTATAAAAAACAATAGTTATGAGTACTCTGAACTTATTTTAACCGAGTTCACTAAAACAGTAATATTTCTTAAAACACAATTAAACTTTACACTGCATTTAATACTGTATATAGCTGAAACTTCATTTTATTGAGTAAAAACAGTGAAATGACAAACTTTAAATGAACTCAGAGCACTTGCAGTTACTGCTAGCTCACAATATCACACACAAAGTCAAATCCAATGAGTTAAGCTAACTCATTTCATTTGAGGCAGTGTTAATTTTGTCAGCAAATTTTGATTTAGTTTTAGTCTTAGTCTTTTGACTAAAATGCCATTTAGTTTTAGTCATATTTTAGTCATCTGAATTGTTTTAGTTTTAGTCTAGTTTTAGTCGACGAAATACAATAACATTTTAGTCGACTAAATCTACAGTAGATTTAGTCGACTAAAATATAATGGGTTTAGTTCAATTGTAATGCGTTAACTTAGAATTTCTCTAAAATTTCCAAACCCATATACTCCCGGAGAAAACATCTATTAACCTATTAATATGAATGATTTTTAAGTTTGAACATGCAATACAGATACAGATTTAACTGCTGTTACTTAAAAAATATCTTAAAATGAAATAAAACCACTTTTCCTAAAGTACAACACAGTCTTCTTTACAATGAATGATATATTCATTCCTTATAACTACTTACACATCATTCTTTATTCTTTCAAGCAGACATATTTATTTGTATGAATTAAATATAATTAATCCTCCTTATTAAAGCTATTTAATTATTATTAACGAGCAGTGAATGCTTTTCTCTTTTTCTTTTGTTGCTTGATCAAAATTAAGGACACGGACCGCATTAGGTTTATTGCCACTGTCACTTTAAGACGTCGGATCATGTCCAATGACATGCGGATACAATTGCACTGATGCACATCCGACACACTCACAGTTTAAGACATAACCAGCATAGTTTACATGAATACTCTCCAAAAAGGACATTTAGACATACTGTTGTGTATTTCTCCATTCAGACACGAAAGAGAGCTCAATTCAGTAGCCTACTCGCGCGCTGTAGGTGTATTGTGCATGACTGCACGCTTCGGGTTAGGTGTGTGCGCACAGAAAACCGCACCGAATAGAGCTCTTTTTTGCATCGTCACTCTTATTCAGAGATCTATATGTCTGCCCTACTCATTCTCCCAGACGTTCAAATTTTTTAACGTTTTATGACCGCGGGGTAGATCACGTTACAGTAGCCTACAAATGTGCGCATCTACCACACACGCAGGACATCAGTTCTGACGGATCGCTTCCCAAATCGTCACTATCTAACATTTTCGTCTAGTTTTTATTCGTTGACGAAAATGTCAATAGATTTTCGTCAAAGTCTTTGTCATTCAAAACTAGGTTTTATTTAGTTATCGTCTCGTTTTCGTCTGTGAAAAAATGTCGTTGACGAATAATTTTCGTCGTTATTTTCGTCAACGAAATTAACACTGATTTGAGGAAACTGATTGCCTCAATACATTTAAGTTTATAAAAAGCAATAGTTATAAGTACTCTGAAATGATTTCAGTTGAGGTCACTAAAAGTAGATATTGCAGTCAAGAAATTAAGTGATCAATTAAGTGATTAATTAAGTGATTGTTGAACATTAGTGATGAACACCTGCTGTTAACAAGCAGAATCACTGAAGGAAAGAGAAACACAAGAACTACAACTGACTTCCAACCACAACATTAGATGAAATCAACTGAAGATAAAATATGTTTAAATCACTCAAGATCTCAGCAGAGGAGGATTGAACAACTCCACAAACAGCATTACCAGCTTCACTTATTACTAACCAGTTTGACTTTTATCATGCGTCTACAGAAGTTGTTATTGTGAATGAACAGAGGTTTAGATGAAGATGATTTATTGAGTTTCATTTAAAGACACCATGATAGTGGTCAGTGTTTGCTTTATTTGGGCTCTTGACCCTTGACTTTATAACACCAGTTTTTCCTCTGGCTGCTGTAACTGAGTGTTTATATAACACATTTGTTATGGCACAAAGCCAAAAGAAAATGAGCATGTGGTTGTTTTTTGATGATGATTTATGGAATGATGAATCATCATTTGGTGTCTTGATTCTCTGATCTTTTCTAGAGAATAATCTCTGATTAAACAGGTGATATATAACTTGTATTATTCATTATAAAAGAACTGTGATTCTGCTGTAAGGCCCATTGTTGTTACAGTCAGATTTTAAAAACCTCTATGGTATCATGCTGACTTACACAGACAACAAGAATCACTATATGAATCTCAACAATGGTGACCATTAAAAAAACGATTCATGCTGCAATGCATGCTGGGAGCCATGGATAAAGTTTGTATTATGGTAGTACCCAGCATGCATTGCAGTATGAATCGTTTTTTAATGGTCACCATTGGTGAGATTCATATGTTGATTCTTGATATCTGTGTTAGTTTTGGTAATGAATTACATTTTCTGTAAAATCCTTCATACTATCTGATTGTCATAACATTGCTAGTTCTTATGTTGTAGAATCTAGTTTCGAATACAACTAATAATATAATCAGAGATTAGACTCTGAATGAGATCAGTGATTCAAGTCATTAAGTGATGATTGTCATCATCAAACTTTGACCATCATCACCCGATCATACTTATCCTTGAATTGTGTGCCATAACAAATGTTTCATAAACGCTCAATTACAGCAGCCAAAGACAAACTTGTACTCAAACGTCAAGGGTCAAGAGACCAACTAAAGCAAACGCTGATCTCCATCATGGTGACCTTAAACCTTGTATTTCTTGTGTTTCTCTTTCCGTCAGTGATTCTGCTTGTTAACAGCAGGTGTTCATCACTAATGATCAATCATCACTTAATTGATTAATTAACTAACTTAAAGGGATAGTTCACTTTGAAATTAATTTTTGATATGTTTTAGCTTACCTCAAGGGCATCCAAGATGTAGGTGTCTTTGTTTCCGCAGTAGTTTCAATTTTGATATTTTTAGGTCAAACCGTTCTTGTTTGTCAGTCATATAATGCAGGTCTATGGTCACCACCTCTAAGAGTATGCACAGAGAAGTCCAAATTAAACATGATTTAATGACTCGTAAATGTTAGTACACATTGATGGCCTAAGACACGAAACGAGCCGTTTGTGTGAGAAAACAAACAGTATTTATATCGTTTTTACCTCTTGTAACGCACAGACTAAAGCGCCCGCGCCCTCAGATCACTTGGACGTGGCTGTGGTTACAAGAGGTAAAAACGATATAAATACTGTTCGTTTTCTCACACAAACCACTCGTTTCGTGTCTTAGGCCATCAATGTGTACTTACATTTACGAGTCATTAAATCGTGTTTAATTTGGACTTCTTGGTCAAATCCATCGGCGTCGCGTTTGGGGCGTTTTGAGCGTCAATCAGAAAGTTGAAAGAAGCTCAACTTTATGGTAATGAGCTGTGACGCGGTTCAGCGGCAAAACGCCAGCAACCAATCGGAATATAGACATCCTTCGCGCTGGCTGATTCCAGAGAAACATACAATGTAAACTTTAGTTCCTACCAAAACATTAAGAGTTCCGAGAAAATGGAAGAGAAGCTAATAATCGCGTTGCTGGGTTTCCTATTATTTATGACATGACGTTGTTTGCTTATAGGGACCGCATGAGCGCAACTTTTATTTGAAATATTTACGAACGCTCGTTTTAAAGCGGGCATGCAATTCATTTGCTCACGGTGACACTGATTTGACCTGCAAATAATAATAATAGTAGCTAACTATTCTTTTTTACCCGACCAAATGTGACCAAAACGGTTATAAAAATGCTGTCATTATAAGAGGTTTCTTCAATGTATTGCTTGTTTTTTTCTGTTTATTACATTTCATGTTGTGACACTTCTATTCTCCCTGCAACGTCAGAGCGTTCAAAGCGTCAACAAGCTTCCCCGTACTTTTTGACAAGCGTCCTTGACAGGGCGGCCAGAGCTTCTTTGACGCTCAAGTCGGCGGCGGTGTACACGTATACAGTGAGAGCTAAATAAAAGGAATCATGAATAAAAGAAAGTCCTGTTCTTTTGAATGCTATATGTCGCTGATCTTTTTCAAATGAAAGAAGATACACAAATACTGTACGTGGGAGTAAAAAACAAAAACTTACTTGTGTCTTTATATTATTTTTGTGTATAATAGATGTAAGGTTGGTGAGTGGCATTGACTCCTGTTCTGGACGAGTGGAGGTTCTCTATAATGGAACATGGGGAACAGTGTGTGATGATGGCTGGGATCTGTCAGATGCTGCAGTGGTGTGTAGAGAGATGGGCTGTGGGAATGTGATAGAGGCAAAGAGTGTTGCTTATTTTGGACAAGGATCAGGACAGATATGGATGGATGATGTAAACTGCGCTGGCACTGAGTCCTCACTAAAGAACTGTACGGCAAGAGGATGGGAAAGTCACAACTGTGTGCATTCTGAAGATGCTGGAGTCATCTGTGAAGGTGGATGAAAGCTACGTAAATATTGCCTTTACTGAATAAAGATAAACATTTCTGATCCCTTTACTCTTTTTTATGTTAGCCTTTATTAGGTTGGTAAATGGCATTGACTCCTGTTCTGGACGAGTGGAGGTTCTCTATAATGGAACATGGGGAACAGTGTGTGATGATGGCTGGGATCTGTCAGATGCTGCAGTGGTGTGTAGAGAGATGGGCTGTGGGAATGTGATAGAGGCAAAGAGTGTTGCTTATTTTGGACAAGGATCAGGACAGATATGGATGGATGATGTAAACTGCGCTGGCACTGAGTCCTCACTAAAGAACTGTAGGACAAGTGGATGGAAAAGTCACAACTGTGGACATTCTGAAGATGCTGGAGTCATCTGTGAAGGTGGATGAAAGCTACGTAAATATTGCATTTACTGAATAAAGATAAACATTTCTGATCCCTTTACTCTTTTTTTTATGTTAGGCTTTATTAGGTTGGTAAATGGCAGTGACTCCTGTTCTGGACGAGTGGAGGTTCTCTATAATGGAATATGGGGAACAGTGTGTGATGATGGCTGGGATCTGTCAGATGCTGCAGTGGTGTGTAGAGAGATGGGATGTGGGAATGTGATAGAAGCTAAAAGAGGTCCTTATTTTGGACAAGGATCAGGGCCAATATGGATGGATGATGTTCAATGTGCTGGGAATGAATCTACACTGAAAAACTGTTCATCAAGTGGATGGGGAGTAAACAACTGTAGCCATCAACAACATTCTGGAGTCATCTGCCAATGTGAGTCAAAATATTCAAAGAATTAAAAGTTGAAGTATGTAAGATATTTTTTTATGTTAAAATACATTCTTCTAACCTAGTTTATTGTTCATTGACTAGTATGCCATTTATGGGTTTATCTCCCCCAAAAGGGTAAACATTGAGTCCCCTTGGCACCATCAAAACATTGAGAGCAGTCCGCTCAGGTCCGTCAGTAACTTTCTAGCTCTACCTATAGCGAGAGTTTGGGGTGTGTATACTGTAACAGGCTAAGGCAGAGGGTGGGACCGTGGCTGATGCGTTACATGGGAAAAGACATTCAGTTTCGGGTACAGGACCGCAAGTCAAATTTCGCTGCATTTAGACAGAGGTGGGTAGAGTATCCAAAAACTGCACTCAAGTAAAAGTACAAGTACTTATAGAAATATTTACTCAAAGTAAAAGTAATAATCTTAAAAGTTACTTGAGTAAGAGTAAAAAAGTATCCAATGAAAAAACTACTCAAGTAGTTAGTTACTAGTTACTTTGGATCAAATCGGCCTATATATATATATATATATATATACATATATATACTGTATATATAACATGATATTATTTAGATATTTTTTTCATTTAAATGACTATTATTATCATAATTAGATAAGCTATCTTTGCAACAAAAACAGAAGAGACAAACATTATTTCTGTTTATCTGTATATTATATCTGTAGCCTGAAAACCATTGCCTGTCCTTTGGTTTGTATAATAGTATAGTAACTTATACAACTACATTTGGATTATTAGACAATGTCGGAATAAAGTGACTCTATGGAGTTTTGCATTCATATGTAAAGGGAAGGGAACCATTGACACAGATTAGAAAGAGTTAAAACTCTGTGCTCGCAGTCATGTCATGCCCAACACAAACAACGATCAAATGCAAGGATCTTCTTCTGTCTGTTCTCCAAAATGTATTTAAATGTAGGCTATATTTATGAAAGCATCTTTAAACTGGTTAACTGAGTCTAATAAGGCAGGCAAAGGCATTCGTTTTCAAGTCGAGTTCGCACGCCACTGCGCAATACACACACATTGTGTGTGTACACACATTCATAAACTGGACGATGATAGCTTATTTAATGTATAACTATAAAGTAATGTACACTCACCTAAAGGATTATTAGGAACACCATACTAATACTGTGTTTGACCCCCTTTCGCCTTCAGAATTGCCTTAATTCTACGTGGCATTGATTCAACAAGGTGCTGAAAGCATTCTTTAGAAATGTTGGCCCATATTGATAGGATAGCATCTTGCAGTTGATGGAGATTTGTGGGATGCACATTCAGGGCACGAAGCTCCCGTTCCACCACATCCCAAAGATGCTCTATTGGGTTGAGATCTGGTGACTGTGGGGGCCATTTTAGTACAGTGAACTCATTGTCATGTTCAAGAAACCAATTAGAAATGATTGAGCTTTGTGACATGGTGCATTATCCTGCTGGAAGTAGCCATCAGAGGATGGGTATGGTGGCCATAAAGGGATGGACATGGTCAGAAACAATGCTCAGGTAGGCCGTGGCATTTAAACGATGCCCAATTGGCACTAAGGGGCCTAAAGTGTGCCAAGAAAACATCCCCACACCATTACACCACCACCACCAGCCTGCACAGTGGTAACAAGACATGATGGATCCATGTTCTCATTCTGTTTACGCCAAATTCTGACTCTACCATCTGAATGTCTCAACAGAAATCGAGACTCATCAGACCAGGCAACATTTTTCCAGTCTTCAACTGTCCAATTTTGGTGAGCTCTTGCAAATTGTAGCCTCTTTTTCCTATTTGTAGTGGAGATGAGTGGTACCCGGTGGGGTCTTCTGCTGTTGTAGCCCATCCGCCTTAAGGTTGTGCGTGTTGTGGCTTCACAAATGCTTTGCTGCATACCTCAGTTGTAACTGAGTGGTTATATCAGTCAAAGTTGCTCTTCTATCAGCTTGAATCAGTCGGCCCATTCTCCTCTGACCTCAAGCATCAACAAGGCATTTTTGCCCACAGGACTGCCGCATACTGGATGTTTTTCCCTTTTCACACCATTCATTGTAAACCCTAGAAATGGTTGTGCGTGAAAATCCCAGTAACTGAGCAGATTGTGAAATACTCAGACCGGCCCGTCTGGCACCAACAACCATGCCACGCTCAAAATTGCTTAAATCACCTTTCTTTCCCATTTTGACATTCAGTTTGGAGTTCAGGAGATTGTCTTGACCAGGACCAGACCCCTAAATGCATTGAAGCAACTGCCATGTGATTGGTTGATTAGATAATTGCATTAATGAGAAATTGAACAGGTGTTCCTAATAATCCTTTAGGTGAGTGTATATGTCCAAAAAAAGGGTAATGTCATACTTTGTAGTAGTGCTATATGGCACAATAATCTGTTTGGTTGTAAAATGTATTACCTGAATGGTAAAGGCCCATGAAATCGAATGTATCGTCGTGTCGAATAATTCATTCACAGACAGCTTACGAAGTAACATACGAAGATGTTCAAGTAATAAAGATCTTCATCGCTGGCAAAAAAATATGATGCATTTGCAGATTTACTTTCTAGACTGTACTGTAGAATGTGGACCGCCACTTCATACAACGCTCTTGATGTTCTTAAATCTTCCTGTTACGATTCAGTGCGTGCAGGAAACTGAACAGATCATTCAAACTGATTCGCGAACCGATTTAGACAGATCTACCCAACTTGTTTGATGAAGTCTTTGAACAGAATCGACTCAAACGAGTAATTAATTTGTGAATTGAGCATCGCTCATGCCCAGAAAAAAGAGAGAGCGCGCGCTTGGAATAAACTACGCTTTTAACAACATATTGCATTAAAATAAAGTAACGAGAGGAACGTCGCGCAACGTAACGAAGTAAAAGTACAGTTTTTTCATTAGAAATGTACTCGAGTTAAAGTAAAAGTACCCAAAATTAAATCTACTCTTAAAAGTACAAATTTTCCAAAAAAATACTCAAGTAAATGTAACGAAGTAAATGTACTTCGTTACTACCCACCTCTGCATTTAGACCTTCAAAGTTTAAACGGGTCATGAACACGTCAAAGTGAACGGGGCATTGCGATGTTACTCGCTACAATGGACACTACAATGCACCCTGTATCAGCTTATACGGTTTACTTGGATGTGTCCAGTGTAGACAGCCTCAAACAGTTGTGGTGCTTCATGTCAAAAAATGCGCCCAGTGGATGGGCTTATTATAAGAAAGACGCTCGCGTTCACTGTAGACAGAGTGTTAGCCTTCTCAATTGCTTACTCATGACATAGCAACACAGCTAAAAGTAAATATGTTGAACCTTTTATTTAAAGTAGCCTATATTTACCTGTGGTGACATGAATTCACAAGAGCTGTGATTGTGATATTTGAGTTGGGGGAGGCGCAACCTGTGAAAGGGGTGTTTGCTATGTTGTTTGATGGTTTATTTTTGTAATTCCACTAGGTACCTAGGTTCCACTAGTGTTTCTCCAAACTACATACTTTACCTTTAAATAATGTTTCATGTAAGCAATAGTACCGTAGAGAGGCTGTGCTGTATTGTGAATACAGTCGTGGCTGAAGGGGTCAAGCATGCACTCAGCTTCGTGTCGTGCCTAACAACGTCCTTCAGCCGTGACTGTAATCATAATACAGCCCACCTCAAGTTCCTTATTACTTTTATAAAACGGTTAACACTCAATACAAATTTAGAAGCTGACCGAGTATGCATTAATATGTTACTTTTTTGAAGTCCATCCTTATAAAACTCATCTGATAGTAAACGGCAAGAGAATGAGCAGCTTTACTGTACATATCCATTTAGGCTAGATAGCATTTATCATTTTTGTTGAAAGAACTCGCCTGCATTTATCAAGCTTAACGTAATGGGGTTCAAACATGAAGGACTGGAACTGGCTTTTGAATTTTGTCAGAATAATTTGGTGCCCAAGCAGTAGATCTATCAGCACCCTACTGACTCAGGAATTTTTATGAGTGAACAGTGGCCATTATTTCATATACTGTGCTGGAAAATATATTTGCATGTGCCCTTTGTATGCTTCAGTATTATTTGTTTGTTTGTTGATTCATTGTTATTCATCGGTCATTATTTTTTCAGCTGTTACTTACATCAGCAGCACCGGTACAACAGTCAGACCAGGGACAACCTCTGCTGGTAATGTAGTCTGATCCCTCTGGCTCATCCACTGCCAACCACACTCATGGCCGCATTAGTTATCATTTTTGTTGAAATGACATATTGTACACCATTGATTATAAAATCAAAAGAGGTTTCTTTTGATACCAAGAAAGTGGGGATTTGATGACATTAAAGGGATACTCCACCCAAAAATGAAAATTTTGTCATAATTTACTCACCTTCAAGTTGTTGCAAACCTGTATGAGTTTCTTTCTTCTGCTGAACACAAAGAAAGATATTTTGAAGAACAATTGGAACCAAACAGTTGTTTGGCACCATTGACTTCCATAGTAGAAAAAAAAATACTATGGAAGTCAATGGTGCCAAAGTTCCAATCGTTGTTCAAAATATCTTCCTTTGTGTTCAGCAGAAGACAGAAACTCATACAGGTTTGCAACAACTTGAGGGTGAGTAAATGATGACAGAATTTTCATTTTTGGGTGGAGTATCCCTTTAAAGCAGTGATACATCATCTTTGGATATCAACATTGGAAGTTACTCTAACATAACTAAAGAATCATAACTAGTCATAACTAATAAAACATAGGGACATGCATAAAACACACGAGAAATACTATAAACGTTTGATAATGTTTGTGGGTATGAATGAAGTAAGTGTCCTTGTGTATTGGAAGTTTATCTCTATAGTCTTTGACCAAATGGGTAGAGCTGTCTGGTCTCCTGTGCTGTCTTTGAGGGTTGCAGACACAGTCTCTTGCTGGGATCGTTCAGGGGAGCAGAGGTGATAACGGCCTTTGAAGAGAACTGGTTTTAGGACCGATGACAACAGGGGAGAAGGGGAAGGTTTTCTGATGACTAGGGCATTTGATTAAGGCCATTCGTTACAACGTAATGGGGTTCAAACATGAAGGACTGGAACTGGCTTTTGAATTTTGTCAGAATAATTTGGTGCCCAAGCAGTAGATCTATCAGCACCCTACTGACTCAGGAATTTTTATGAGTGAACAGTGGCCATTATTTCATATACTGTGCTGGAAAATATATTTACATGTGCCCTTTGTATGCTTCAGTATTATTTGTTTGTTTGTTGATTCATTGTTATTCATCTGTCATTATTTTTTCAGCTGTTACTAACATCAGCAGCACCGGTACAACAGTCAGACCAGGGACAACCTCTGCTGGTAATGTAGTCTGATCCCTCTGGCTCATCCACTTCCAACCACACTCATGGCCTCATTCGTTATGATTTTTGTTGAAAGAACTCATCTGCATTTATCAAGCTACACTCATCGGCATTTATCAAGCTACTTAACGTAATGGGGTTCAAACATGAAGGACTGGAACTGGCTTTTGAATTTTGTCAGAATAATTTGGTGCCCAAGCAGTAGATTTGTCAGCGCCCTACTGACTCAGGAATTTTTATGTGTAAACAGTGGTCATTATTTCATACTGTGCTGGAAAATATATTTGCATGTGCCCTTTGTATGCTTCAGTATTATTTGTTTGTTTGTTGATTCATTGTTTTTTCAGCTGTTACTAACATCAGCAACACGGGTACAACAGTCAGACCATGGACAACCTCTGCTGGTAATGTAGTCTGATCCCACTGGCTCATCCACTGCCAACCACACACTGTAAAACCCAACAAGTTAAGCTAACTCATTTCATTTGAGGAGACCGATTGCCTCAATTCATTTAAGTTTATAAAAAACAATAGTTATGAGTACTCTGAACTTATTTTAACCGAGTTCACTAAAACAATAATATTTCTTAAAACACAATTAAACTTTACACTGCATTTAATACTGTATATAGCTGAAACTTCATTTTATTGAGTAAAAACAGTGAAATGACAAACTTTAAATGAACTCAGAGCACTTGCAGTTACTGCTAGCTCACAATATCACACACAAAGTCAAATCCAATGAGTTAAGCTAACTCATTTCATTTGAGGAAACTGATTGCCTCAATTCATTTAAGTTTATAAAAAGCAATAGTTATAAGTACTCTGAAATGATTTCAGTTGAGGTCACTAAAAGTAGATATTGCAGTCAAGAAATTAAGTGATCAATTAAGTGATTAATTAAGTGATTGTTGAACATTAGTGATGAACACCTGCTGTTAACAAGCAGAATCACTGAAGGAAAGAGAAACACAAGAACTACAACTGACTTCCAACCACAACATTAGATGAAATCAACTGAAGATAAAATATGTTTAAATCACTCAAGATCTCAGCAGAGGAGGATTGAACAACTCCACAAACAGCATTACCAGCTTCACTTATTACTAACCAGTTTGACTTTTATCATGCGTCTACAGAAGTTGTTATTGTGAATGAACAGAGGTTTAGATGAAGATGATTTATTGAGTTTCATTTAAAGACACCATGATAGTGGTCAGTGTTTGCTTTATTTGGGCTCTTGACCCTTGACTTTATAACACCAGTTTTTCCTCTGGCTGCTGTAACTGAGTGTTTATATAACACATTTGTTATGGCACAAAGCCAAAAGAAAATGAGCATGTGGTTGTTTTTTGATGAGGATTTATGGAATGATGAATCATCATTTGGTGTCTTGATTCTCTGATCTTTTCTAGAGAATAATCTCTGATTAAACAGGTGATATATAACTTGTATTATTCATTATAAAAGAACTGTGATTCTGCTGTAAGGCCCATTGTTGTTACAGTCAGATTTTAAAAACCTCTATGGTATCATGCTGACTTACACAGACAACAAGAATCACTATATGAATCTTAACAATGGTGACCATTAAAAAAAACGATTCATGCTGCAATGCATGCTGGGAGTCATTGATAAAGTTTGTATTATGGTAGTACCCAGCATGCATTGCAGTATGAATCGTTTTTTAATGGTCACCATTGGTGAGATTCATATGTTGGTTCTTGATATCTGTGTTAGTTTTGGTAATGAATTACATTTTCTGTAAAATCCTTCATACTATCTGATTGTCATAACATTGCTAGTTCTTATGTTGTAGAATCTAGTTTCGAATACAACTAATAATATAATCAGAGATTAGACTCTGAATGAGATCAGTGATTCAAGTCATTAAGTGATGATTGTCATCATCAAACTTTGACCATCATCACCCGATCATACTTATCCTTGAATTGTGTGCCATAACAAATGTTTCATAAACGCTCAATTACAGCAGCCAAAGACAAACTTGTACTCAAACGTCAAGGGTCAAGAGACCAACTAAAGCAAACGCTGATCTCCATCATGGTGACCTTAAACCTTGTATTTCTTGTGTTTCTCTTTCCGTCAGTGATTCTGCTTGTTAACAGCAGGTGTTCATCACTAATGATCAATCATCACTTAATTGATGATTAATTAACTTAAAGGGATAGTTCATTTTGAAATTAATTTTTGATATGTTTTAGCTTACCTCAAGGGCATCCAAGATGTAGGTGTCTTTGTTTCCGCAGTAGTTTCAATTTTGATATTTTTAGGTCAAACCGTTCTTGTTTGTCAGTCATATAATGCAGGTCTATGGTCACCACCTCTAAGAGCATGCACAGAGAAGTCCAAATTAAACATGATTTAATGACTCGTAAATGTTAGTACACATTGATGGCCTAAGACACGAAACGAGCCGTTTGTGTGAGAAAACAAACAGTATTTATATCGTTTTTACCTCTTGTAACGCACAGACCGAAGCGCCCGCGCCCTCAGATCACTTGGACGTGGCTGTGGTTACAAGAGGTAAAAACGATTTAAATACTGTTCATTTTCTCACACAAACCACTCGTTTCGTGTCTTAGGCCATCAATGTGTACTTACATTTACGAGTCATTAAATCGTGTTTAATTTGGACTTCTCTGTGCATGCTCTTTGAGGTGGTGGAAACAAAGACACCTACATCTTGGATGCCCTTGAGGTAAGCTAAAACATATTTTTTTTAAAAATTCAAAGTGAACTATCCCTTTAACTATACAATTATTATTCAATTATCATTCTGGGATCTAGAAATGTTCTATAACTCATTCAGTTTGAGTTCTGTTTCAGTCATTCAAGCCACTTCAAGTTTAAGTGTTATTTGAGTGCAGTGAACTCAATTTAATTGAGTAAATATTACTGTTAGGTTTTACAATGCACTCATGGCCACATTAGTTATCATTTTTGTTGAAAGAACTCATCTGCATTTATCAAGCTACTTAACGTAATGGGGTTCAAACATGAAGGACTGGAACTGGCTTTTGAATTTTGTCAGAATAATTTGGTGCCCAAGCAGTAGATTTGTCAGCGCCCTACTGACTCAGGAATTTTTATGAGTTAACAGTGGCCATTATTTCATATGTGCTGGAAAATATATTTACATGTGCCCTTTGTATGCTTCAGTATTATTTGTTTGGTTGTTGATTCATTGTTATTCATCGGTCATTATTTTTTCAGCTGTTACTAACATCAGCAGCACCGGTACAACAGTCAGACCAGGGACAACCTCTGCTGGTAATGTAGTCTGATCCCACTGGCTCATCCACTGCCAACCACACTCATGGCCGCATTAGTTTATTTTTAAGCGTTACTTTTTTCATTCTGATTGCTACTAATCTATACTGTGTTTAAAGGGTTAGTTCGCCCATTTAAGACATGAAGTTGTATGCAATCCTTACCAGCACTATAGTGCATACACACTGACCCACTCTGTTGTCACCTCGCTGGTCAGAGTTCTGGCCGCTGGAAGTTTTTCAATAAAGTACTCCCGGTTATTTTCCGGGGCCACAAAACTGTGCGTTTTTACGTGAAAAAATGATTTGCGTTTCAAAGCTTGATTAATTTACCACACAAAAAACACGCCGGTCAAAATTCATACCTCAGTTTTAATCGGCACTATTTTCTATCCATTTCTATCAATCCGCGCTGCTGTCAACGTCAAACAGCACAACAGAGTGGGTCAGTGTGTATGCACTATAGTGCTGGTAAGGATTGCATACAACTTCATGTCTTAAATGGGCGAACTAACCCTTTAAAGATGCTATATAAGCATATTTATGTATTAAGCGTTTTGTTTGTTCCCAATGTGTGAACAGCTTGTAACAAAACTTTAACAACGAGACCTCCCCAACTTTCTAGTTTGTCAAATAAAAAAATGAAAGCATGTAGACTCATTTTTTTGTGAAGGACGTTTCACCAGGGAAAATGAAAAGGATGTGACGTTTATGGCCGCTCGAGAGCCTCTTTTCCCTTCTATGACATGAAACTAATGCTTATGCAGTGTTTAATATAATGCAGAAAGAGCCATTATGTACAGTAAGTGTAATGTCAATGAGCTATGCAAAGAAAAAGGATTAATTCAAACTATAGTCTAACAGCCAGATATAGCCTATAATCTCAAATATACTTTAAAATCAAACTATCATAAGAGTGTAATTTTGATTACCTCTGTCATAATTTTATTTATTTATTTATTCGGGACAGTGCACATTAATGAACAATCTTACACTCCTGTAAAGACTGTAAATGAGCCAAGATTGGAGCATAAATACTAATTTTCATCTGTAGTCCTGAGGCAGGAAGACAACAACACAAAAGGATAATATGACAATATACAACACAAAAGGATAATATGACAATATACAACACAAAAGGATAATATGACAATATACAGTATCAGTCAAGAAACACATTGACACACATTCAAACAAATTACATTACATCAATAAAATGTCAAAATCAATAAATTGAATCAAACTGAATCATGATTGATTCATCATCAATAAAAAATCATGATGCCGATGATTCGCAGAGATTGTGCAAACATCTCCACATCGCTATGATCAGATGCTTTCTCAACTGCTGTTTTCAATTAACGGCCACCGGTGTCGCTAATAACAAGGGTTTCATTCTACATAGCCCCATTGAATTCTTGCTGACATGTAGTTGCTTTATGGGCCACTTCCTAATGAAGCAACATCATAACAATCTGTAAGTAAGAGAGAAAACGCTGACTTCCACACGTATACTGTGGTCTTAACAGAATGTTCAAAATAAATAAAACATGGTACAAATGGATATGAGAACTTTCTGATATTGGTTATTTTTCCATAGATTTATCTAACCCTGCTGAATTTTCATTTACAGTTCTGTTTTATTATTGTCTTAATGCTGATTTCTGTCATTGCAGGTTTTAGTATACTGCCATGCGATGTAAGTTGAGTTTCTGCATTGTAGATATATTCAAAATATTTGATTTTCTATTTATTCTGGATGGTTCTGTGCACAAACTACATTTTGCTTGTAAAACATGATTAAAATCACAGAGTCAGTTTTATACAGTTTAAAGCTCAATTGTGATTTCAGGGTCAGACCTCTGGAGGATGTTTCCAAAATCTTCTTGAGCAGATGGAGAACATTACAGCGCAAGGGCAAGTGCTTTCTGTGGCTGTAAGTCTTAAATAGAAAAAAGAATAAAAAAATCAAATATGTGTCGATTGATTGACAGTTATGTCTTATTGACTCTCTTGACATTTATAGTAACTGTATTTATCTGATCAATCAATTAGGCAGTAACCAACTTTTTGACTATGGCCTTCAATGCTTCAGAGAAGATTTTAGAGACATCATCATCATCAGCCAACCAAACTGAACTAGCCTCCTATGGAAACCTCATGTTAAAAACCAGTGAGAAACTCATATCTACATTGGTGCAGCCGACAGACACAAGTGACAATGTCAGTTTTACTCTTGCTGCTGTAGGTGAGTGGAGAAACAATTATTGATGAATCTCAGATTATATATGATATCAGGGACTTCACAGTATATAGAGCAGGGAGCAGTGGCGGGTCACATGGTGGCAGACAGCAACAATGATAAATGCAGCTACAGTAACTATAATTGTACAGAGATATAACTGAGAACAGAAAAAACTGCCGTTATCTTTTGTTTTTGAAGTCAAATGACAGTATTTTGGTGCAAAGTCATCTGTCATATGGTAGAAATGTTCTAAAAAAACACTAATCTTGAAAAATCTTTTTGTTTTGTGAATTTTTGCTGCCTTGAGCATAGAGCAATCAACATTCACAAGACATTTAACAAACACTCAAATGATAAAAACAGAAAGTCAGTGCAGTTTATGGTAATAATCAACAACAGCATTTGATTTTAAGGTCATTTTGGTTCTGAATAGTGAATATTCATTTTATTTATTTGTCATTTGTGCAAATTGAATGATTGAATTGGTCTTTCATTAAAAAAATTGCAAATAAATAAATATAGCCCATAACTGCTTGTATTTTTTTTTTTTAATCAGAGGGACAAGTCTTCATGGTTGGACCAAATGTCACCTTAGATAAAATACCTCAACTTGACACAACAAATTCTTCTGTGGAGATCGATCTCATTGGGATCGCCAGGAACAACAATGAAAGTATTCGAAATATTTTAATTTGATTCAACTTTTAAAAGAATCATAGAAAGAGATGTCATACCTTTTTTTATTTTTTTTTAGTTGTTTTACCAAAGGGTAGCATGTAAGCTTCTGTTTCTGTCACGCAGAATCTGCTTCTGTGGCGTTCTTGAGCTACAACAAATTGGAGAATCTACTGAAGCCCGACTTCTTCAACACACCAAATAACAAAACGATGATGTCCACTGTGATCTTAGTAACTCTTCCCAAAACCACCAAAACTGAACTCACCAAACCAGTCAACTTCACCCTCAAACACATCAGAGTGAGAGACTGAAATGTGTTTTCGTCCAACCCTGACAACATCTAATATTCAGTGTTGTAATATTTTCTGCATGTTCTTTCTTCTTTTTGCAGGAGCTCGACCCCAATGGTTCTCTGTCCTGTGTGTACTGGAATGCCAGTGAATGGGTTGTAGATGGTTGTTCTGTTTTAAAGACCAACAGCAGTTTCACAGTGTGTTCCTGTGTTCATCTGTCGACATTCGCTCTCATCATGCAATCCCCATTAAACCCGCCCTCATCACCAAAAAGAGAACAAGTAAAACCTCCTTCAAAGATTGAAACATTAAACGCACTAGCAGAATTCAAATGCAATCTATAGTAGATGGTCAACATTCAAGAACTGCTCAGATTTGGCACTCATACTCTGCAATGTTTTCTCAGAGCGACTCACTGCTGGAGCGGTTGAATTTGGTGTGTGTGATTGTTGGGCTGGTGTTCTTCGGTTTGGCCCTGTTGACCTTTGCCCTATGTCAGTGGAGTCCTGGAGTGAATAATGTGGCTCGAGTCAACATCTGCATAACTCTACTGTTGGCTCACCTTCTGTTCCTGCTCACACAACAGTTCCTGAGCCTCATACACCCTCAGCAGGTGAGATTGATGAAGGAGCCCAACAGCTCTGCACACCCTCACTGAGAACCATCATAACCGCCTCTCATGCTCTCCAGGTGCTGTGTGATGTGATATCAGGTGTTCTGCACTTCCTCTTTCTCTCTGGCTTTGTGTGGATGTTCATTGAAGCTGTGCTGCTCTTCATCTGCGTGACGAACCTATCACGGATCAGCTCCAAAAAGAGGGAGGTGCTTAGCAATGGATTCCTGTGTGTGATTGGATATACGGTTGCTCTGGTTGTGGTGAGCGTGTCTGTCGGGCTGGTTCCGAAAGGCTACGGCAGCGAACAGTGAGTTGTTGTTGTTGCTATAGTTTATTTTTAAGTTAATTTGTTTTGAATGAAAATAAAGACGCTTGTGACATTTCTGCTATCTGATAAAAATACATTATTACACGAGCTGTAAGAACGTCACAGACGAGATTCAAATCTTAATATTTTAATAGTCAAAACTAAATTCATTCAGTTATTATAATTGTGTTTTCCTCTAAACAGCTGTTGGATTGAAATGGATAAAGGTTTTATCTGGAGTTTTCTGGGTCCAGTTGGTGTCATACTATCAGTAAGCACATTTTTTATTTCACATGATTTTTTTTTTATATTAAAGAGAAAACAAGTTGATTTTTTTTTTTTTTTTACTTTTCTACTTTTCAGATGAACATGATTCTCTTCATCAGCATCATCATCAGACTGAACTCAACTCTCAAAAATCTGAACGCAGAAATTTCACAGATGAAACAAACCAAGTATCAAACATTCAGATTTAACACTTCAGAGAAAATATAAATATATATTCAATAGGGACGCATTAACTTCTTCTTTCTCTGCAGGATTATGGCATTTAAAACACTGGCTCAGTTTGTGGTTCTTGGTTGCTCCTGGATTCTGGGTTTCTTCGTTAATGGCAGTGAAGAGCTGGAGATCCTCTTCCTGATCTTAAACTCCCAGCAGGGAACCTTCATCTTCCTGATCTATTGTGTCCTGAATAATGAGGTCAGACATCACTCAATTTACTATCATATTCCATTTTAAAAAACTGAATATGAACGACTATTACAGTTGCTATTGCTATTCCATTTCCTTTCTGTGGTGGAATGTTCAAATGAGCCAAGAATCTTCAAACTCCAAACAATTACTGTAAAACAGAAATACAGTAGAATGTCTCCAAGCTTGAAAACTATACTTCAAACTTTTAGGCCCGGCTTTCTCAAGCTGTTTTCCATTTTGTCCTCAGTAATGAGTTCAGCCATTGAATCATTCTGCTCCATAGAAGAAAAAAAACATTTCACGTTCTGTCTCCAAAACAGTATACGGAAGAAAAATAAAGCATTAGCAATTACTTCTGAAAATGCAAATCTATTCTCTTAATGGGGTCAATTGATGCTTTTTAATGTTTTCCTTTTCTTTTGTGCATGTATACGATCTGCAAAGTTACAAAGCTCATAGTATCCCAAAAAACAGATTTATTCTATCTAACAGAGAACTCGAAACCTGCCTAAAACACCTCGATCGAAGTCCAGATATTACTTCCTCAAACGTCTACGTCACAATGTGAAACATTAGCATAATGCCTGGCCAAAAGCAAACGCAAAGAAAGAAGGGGATGCTTTTGTGAATTGTAGTGTTGTCATCATGTCGTGGTGTGTTTGGATGCAAAGGCAAAACCAAAACCGCTTTGTTTGGCCTTACGTAAACTGAGATTTTTATAAACAAATTCCATTTTGGTTCATGAGTTCATTCATGTCATACTACTGTAGCAGTAAGCACATTTCTTATTTCTCATGATCTTAATTTACATTAAGTGAACTAGGTGCTTAATTATTATTTTTCTACTTTACAGTTAAACATGGTTAGCTGGTTAAATTGATCTCATAATGAACTCTCATCTCATTCTTGCCCAGGTCAGGCAGCAGTACAGAAAGTGCTTCGGACGTCTTTGCTGTGGACTCACACAACACTGAGGACTACAGCATCATGTTCAGGAGATAAAAAGCCTATTTTTACAGATTCCGCAAAATAAACAACTATCATTATTTGCAGCTAAATATAATAAATAAATATAAGGCAAAAAGTATGTATTTTATTGCTTCAATATTTTAATTGCTTTTTATCACCAATCAGTTATGGCGGTATTGTAAAGGTTTGAGGCTAATGGATAAGACTTCAGGAGGCAATGTTGGTCAGACATGAGCTAAAGAAGTGTCACGGGTAGTTGAAGGTAAACAGATGAAGAGGGGGTTTCCAACGCAAAGCTTTATACAATAGTCCAAATGACAGGCGAACAGGATGCAACACACACACACACACACAGAATGATGGTGAAGGAGAAACTTTAGTAAATACAAACAAGGTAATTAAATTAAATGAAAAAAATGCATCTCTTGTTGATTTTTTCTAATGATTTCTTTGACATCTCTTCTCATCTACTTTTGATTTGCGAATTTTGGATAACACCCCCACCCCACTTCTACTAGCTTTGGACGTAATGCCTTCTGATCATAATACAAAATGAATCCTGAAACTTACGTCTCTGATCCCAACCTCCACCTTTAAGCAGAACCTCCAAAACAACATAGTTGACTTTTGTCCCTGCTGACAATCCTGAACCAAATTTATATGCACATACTTAAGCACTTTATTCGTTTTTTTGTTCTTCTTCTTTTTTTTCTTCCTTTGCTGTCTACCTCTCTTATTTTAATTGCTTGTTCTATGTGTCATGTATGACTATGTACAGTTGTACAGTATGTTTCTATTTATTTCTGTAGCCTCTTGGCCGGGTCATGTTTGTAAATGAGAAGTGGTCTCAAACAGTTTACCTGGATAAATAAAGGTAAAAAAATCAAAAAAAGAAAGTTATTTGTTTATTTTCCACGTTTGGTTAGCCGGATCTGTGCAATTAATGACTACATAATCATGTGCCATTCCAATTATTTGTCACAAAGCTGCAGATGGAATATTATGATATTACAGTTTAAATTATGGCAGTATTAAATTATATTTAATTCAAATTTACATTACTTCTTATTTATTCTTACGGAGCCTGATTGACTTAGTTTACCCCCATACGTTAATTAATGCATTAACTATCAAATATGTACTAACATGTTTAAGGCTGCTGTTATTCATGCATGAATCATTATGACTCCTGTCGTAGTTAAGGATAACTCTTCATTGGTTCATGATTAATTCATATCTTCACTAATCATGAGTTCATGTTGAAGTAACTATTAATTCAGGTATTAGTACATGATTATTCATGCCCTGTTATTGTAAAGTGTTACCGTGAATTATATTTGTTATTTGTTCAAATGAGTACAAGTAAATCTAACAAAATAACCGGTTCATTTGATTTATGGAGTGGATATTTAATTCAGTGCTCATTTCCTAATGCATCATCGATACACAACAATATTGTATTTAAGACCATTAACAAACATCTATAAATTATAAAGCAACTCATTCTCCCCTTGACAACATACACTTCTCTTTTGTGCACACAGTTGATTGACAACTGCATTCTACAACCAATTAAAATTCTAAAAAATTCAGGAGGTGACATCATCACATTTACATTTAATCTGTAAAATGTTTTACTTTAGAAGTGAATAATTTTCCCAATACTGCTGTATGGTAATGACTTTCCAAAGTAAAAAAAAACTTCCATAGACACACAGGCTCATTGTTTGATCTTATCTTCTAAACAAAATAGGCCATACATCATGCAAACTGCTGTATCTTGGTATTATGTGGTAAACCACATGTTAGTAGGTAAAATTTTGTTTAACAAATATATTTGTTTTTTTAAATCAGCTGATAAAACATATCCATGTCTACAGCACTTTTCAAAAAGACCGGCTCAGTCGAAGATGAAGAAGAGAACCATTTAGCAGGTAATAGTAATATCAAATTTTATATGTTTGTAAATTTAATTACTTGTTTTTTTTTATTTTGTGATATATTTTATATAGCTGGCTATGCTTATATATAGATGATAGATTAGAGGGGTTATTGTTAAAATGTGTCTATACTTTGGACAATATACACAGTGTACTGTAATGTATATTCGATTACAATATGACAATACAATTAGAAATACTCAATTAGACAATTGTCTCATAAATATTTAGAATAAACAGCAATTTAAAATGTTGTAGAATTTTTTTTCTGTAACATTCACTTCTTATCACATAGTTAAAGGATAGATGAAAATAAAGAACCTTTATTTTTAAGAGTGTAAGCGATAGATTACTATAACATTTTCATTTGTGGATTTTGTGTCATGTTTTCTGATATTCAGCATTATCTGATTATCTCATTATTGATACAGGATAAAATCAGGTTACATTTTATTTCGATGGTCCATTTAAGACATTCTACAAACTAAGTAACGTTGCAACTATGTCATGAGTATAAGTAGATTGTGGTAGACTGTTAGGGATATTGTGTTAGGTTTCTGGTTAGTAGAATAAGTTAACACGTTGTAAAGATACTTATATTCAGTAGAATGTCTGTTGGTGACCATCAAAACAAAGTGTTAGCATATATTAAGCAGACAATCTACTAATACTCTAATGACTGCTTGACATGTAGTTTCAAAGTTACTTAGTAGAATGTATAAAGTGGACCATCGATATAAAGTATAACCTCATCATGTTACATATTTACATGTATGTCTGTTTGAATGAACCACACATATTATGCTCATAATTTGCATTCAGTTGCTTGTCTATACAGTGTAAAATGTGTATTAAAATGCTATAGATTAAATACAGTAGATTGATATTCTTATTAATTGAGAAAGCAGTTTAGAAAATAAGACAAAGCAATTAAAGTTTTGTGTGAGGATTAACATGAATATCATGTCTATTATATTTCTAGACGCTATGCTGTGGTTTATGCAATTCTTTCTGCTTCTGGGTAAGAGAATTCATGATACACACTGAAACAATTCTTGGTCAATGGTACATTTTTAGCACAGTGAAAGCTTAAATTTCTCAGAACTATGAATTATAGTTTTTTTTTTAACTATTTAATAGCCTATTGAAAAAATAATAATTTGGATCTTTGACTCTATAGCATGTATTGGTTATACAATTGCCACTACAGATGAAATCAGACTGGTGAATGGCAGTGACTCCTGTTCTGGACGAGTGGAGGTTCTCTACAACGGTCAGTGGGGAACAGTGTGTGATGATGGCTGGGATCTGTCAGATGCTGCAGTGGTGTGTAGAGAGATGGGCTGTGGGGATGCTAGAGAGGCAAAGAGGGCTGCTTATTTTGGACATGGATCAGGACAGATATGGATGGATGATGTAAACTGCGCTGGCACTGAGTCCTCACTAAAGAACTGTAGGACAAGTGGATGGGAAAGACACAACTGTGGACATCATGAAGACGCTGGAGTCATCTGTGAAGGTGGATGAAAGCTACGCAAATATTACATTTACTGAATAAAGATAAACATTTCTGATCCCTTTACTCTTTTTTATGTTAGCCTTTATTAGGTTGGTAAATGGCAGTGACTCCTGTTCTGGACGAGTGGAGGTTCTCTATAATGGAACATGGGGAACAGTGTGTGATGATGGCTGGGGTCTGTCAGATGCTGCAGTGGTGTGTAGAGAGATGGGCTGTGGGAATGTGATAGAGGCAAAGAGTGTTGCTTATTTTGGACAAGGATCAGGACAGATATGGATGGATGATGTAAACTGCACTGGCACTGAGTCCTCACTAAAGAACTGTACGACAAGTGGATGGGGAAGACACAACTGTGGACATCATGAAGATGCTGGAGTCATTTGCAACTGTGAGTTAAAAACATTTATAGTTGAAGGCAGCACAAATTTAATATTGTACATTTTCTTTGTTTAAGAAATGACCCAAGAGAGTTAAATAGAAGAAATCCTGAATTAAAGGTCTTTTTCTTTCGAATGCCATAAGTCATTGCTCTTTTTCAATTAAAAGAATGCAAACAAATATGTGCGGAAAAACAAAAATTTACTTGTGTCTTTATATTATTTGTGTGTATAATAGCTGTAAGGTTGGTAATGGGTGACAACTCTTGTTCTGGACGAGTGGAGGTTCTCTATAATGGAACATGGGGAACAGTGTGTGATGATGGCTGGGGTCTGTCAGATGCTGCAGTGGTGTGTAGAGAGATGGGCTGTGGGAATGTGATAGAGGCAAAGAGTGTTGCTTATTTTGGACAAGGATCAGGACAGATATGGATGGATGATGTAAACTGCACTGGCACTGAGTCCTCACTAAAGAACTGTACGGCAAGAGGATGGGGAATACACGACTGTGGACATCATGAAGATGCTGGAGTCATGTGCACTGGTGAGTCAAAAACAATCACTGAACTTAAGTGTACAGTTTTTATAGTTTTAATATTGTTCGTTTTACTTTTAAAGGAATGACCCTAAAGAGATACACAGAACCAGTCTTGTTCTTCCAAACACTATGTGTGATTGTTCTTTTTCAAATAAGATAATATTAAGGCAAATATTCACAAAAAAATTAATTTGTGTCTTTATATTATTTGTATGGATAGTATCTGTCAGGTTGGTGAATGGAGACAACTCCTGTTCTGGACGAGTGGAGGTTCTCTATAATGGAACATGGGGAACAGTGTGTGATGATGGCTGGGATCTGTCAGATGCTGCAGTGGTGTGTAGAGAGATGGGCTGTGGGAGTGTTGCAGGTGCAAGTCATGCTTATTTTGGCCAGGGATCAGGGCCGATGTGGTTGAATAATGTACAATGTATTGGGAGTGAATCTACTTTAAAAAGATGCAGATCAAATGCAAGTGCCTCCTGCAGTAATTATAAAGGTGCTGGAGTCATCTGTCAACGTGAGTCATTAAACTTTAAACAATGATTTTAATATGACATTGTCTAATCAACCCATCTTAATAAACATAAAAATACATTTATTTTCTGCATTGCTTTAGCTCCTGTCTTATTGAAAAATGGCAGTGACTCTTGTTCTGGAAGAGTGGAGGTGCGCCACAATGGAATATGGGGAACAGTGTGTGATGATGGCTGGGATCTGTCAGATGCTGCAGTGGTGTGTAGAGAGATGGGCTGTGGGAATGTGATAGAGGCAAAGAGTGGAGCTTATTTCGGACAAGGATCAGGGCATGTGTGGATGAATAAAGTGAGATGTAATGGAACAGAGTCTACACTGAAGGACTGTGTATTAAGTGGAAGAGTTCAACAGAACTGCAGCCATGAAAAAGATGCTGGTGTTATCTGTGGAGGTAAGTGAAAAATACTGTCTTATAATATCTTCTGACTAATATAATACTTTAATAACACTGCTGCATCTCTAACAGTTGATATTAATGACATACAAACAAATGAATAAAAACAAAATCATGTCTGTCTTATTAAGGCACATACACACGAAGAACGATAACTATAATGATAACTACAGATCGATAACATTCTGTTTACTATAAGCGATTGCTGCAGTGCTCTTTAAAGTTAGCATGAAACGGAAGTTGCGATTTCTTCCATATTGTGATGTATATCCGAGTGAAACGACTTTTCAAACAAAAAAAAATTACTTGATTTTGTCCATGGGGAATTGATTGGATGATTAGATGTTTAGGGTTATGGATGCTATTGGTCGATCTCATGTGAGTACAGGTTGCCCCGCCCTCACGCCAGTAAACATGTCATTAGAGAAGAGAAAATGTCTCTTGATGTTTCTGCAAGAGGGAGGAGAAGTTATTTTGATTAAAGATTACGAGGCCACATGAATAAATAAATAAATGCATGGATAAATCATTTCTAATAAATACTGCAATGTTCATTAAAAAATAAGAAATGTCGATTTTTATTCAAGGTGACTTAAAGCAGGATTCATTCTGATTGGCTTTTCTGAGAGTGATTCCAACAATAGTGTTTCTCTGTGCCGTTATTGTTATAGTTGCGGTGTGGACTCTGCTATTCTTTTATATTTAGAATGATATTCAGGATCGTCCTATGATGTGTGAATAAGACTAACCCTGTTTCTGACTTGTTTGTTTGTTAGCCAAAATTCAATTGCAGAATGGTTCCAGCTCCTGTTCTGGACGAGTGGAGGTTCTCCATAATGGAACATGGGGAACAGTGTGTGATGATGGATGGGATGACAGAGATGCTGCAGTGGTGTGTAGAGAGATGGGATGTGGGGATGCGATTGAGGCAAAAAAAGGTGCTTTTTTTGGGAACGGCTCAGGACCAATATGGATGAATAATGTAAATTGTTATGGGGATGAGCTTACTCTAAAGAGATGTAGATCACATGGATGGGACATACAGAACTGTAATCATCATAAAGATGCTGGTGTCATCTGCCAAAGTGAGTCAAAAACATGAATAAAAATTAGGCCATTTATGCCAGGTTCAGACTACACGATGTCGTCCGATTTTGGCAGCCCGAGGGTGTCGTGGTAATTCGTAAACGACAATGGTCATCTATACTCATGGAGTGATCGTTTTAGAGGCACTGGAATTAGCATTAAGCTAACATGATGCTTCGGTGGCTATTTCCGCATTCTCGATGACATCACACACATCGTTAAAGATGGCGAGCGATGATTGGTCTGGAAGCAACGTGTAGTTTGACATGTTTTTGTCTACGACACAGCAAGAATTTAGGAGTCAAAATTGCAGAATCTATTGTGTACTGTAGTCTGAACCAGGCATTGCACTGTACCATCCAGAACATTACTAGTCCTTGTTTAAAAATCAAACTAATGTAACATTAATCATTATTGTCTTTGAAAGATGACAATTTATCTTCAACAACTGCAAAAACAAGCTCAACAACAGAAGTGAAGTCTGCAGCTGCTGTTTCTACCACCAGTTCTCTAAGAAACAACTCTTCCGTCTCTTGTACGTGAAAATTTACCTATTTTGAACAATGTGCAAACCTTTCAACATTTTTCCAGCGATTTTTAAACATCTTGCAACGTGTTTTACCATATTTGAGACATGTGTTAAACTTAGCAGTTACTATAGAACAAACACAGCTTGACTTTAACACCCACCAACCCGGCAAATGCGGTGGCGTATAACGCAGTCACTTCTACAAGCCACTTTGGTGGGTTGAATTTATAATATGTAAATTTTTCAATTGTAATTTGTAGTCTTTTAAAAAGGCATAATAAACTAAGTGCAATGTAGTGTTGTCAAAAATATAGATTTTTCGATACATAATCGATACTGAAATATCTGAAATGCTTCCTTTTCCGCAGAATAGATATACAATACCAGCTGAGATTTATTGCTCTCTCATCTCTCCACACACAAACCCGCCTCCCCTCACTCACTCGTTTAATTTTCTCCTGATGAAAATTGTTGGTGTTACAGGGCTTGAATTTCTGCACATAATTTTACTCACACCTAAAGTGCGTGCACATAAAGCGGCCTCTCAGTAAACTGGGTTCTTTTTCACTGTTTATTGGTCTTAAACAGTCAAATACACACAAAATAATGTCAAAATGCTGGATTCGTGCAGCAGGTCTTAAAGTGACAGCACCTACTGCCAAATTATGAGATAATATTAAAAAATATCTATGGCAGTTTTCCACATGGTATATCAATGTCAAAATTGTGGCCAGTGACAATGCTGAGTGGCTCGAAATTTTGGAAAACCATTTGCCACAGTGGCTGGTGGACAAAAAAGTGAATGTCAAGCCCGTGAAACAAATATATTAAATAATTAGCAAAGAACAAAATATTAATATTTCCTTATTAATATATCATAATAAAATGACAGAGATTCAGTTTCATGTCTATTTCAGATCACTTTACCTATATAAACGAGTCAAAAAGCTGGATTGACGCACTAGGATACTGCAGAATTCACCACCAGACTTTGGTGCACATTTTAAATGCCACAGCACAAGAGTACATCACACAGATGCTGCAGGGTAAAGGAATCCCCAATGGAGTGTGGATCGGGCTTGAACGGAGTATGCTCTTTACTTGTTCGCACTGGCTGTGGACCGCTGGGCCATATGTGGACTATGCATCATGGCATCAAACATTTCCAGTGGACCTAGGGAGCAGGTTTTGTGGAAAACTTCTTAGGGACGATTCCAAAGAGAACATGATTGGATGGGTGGATGCTTGCTGCCATGAGCAACTTACTTTTATTTGTCAGGTCAGTATGTTATTGGCTTTTTCACTGCAACCGTGCTTTTGATCATACATAGCTGTGTGTACGGTTTTCATATTTTATGTTTTGTCCATCTTTAACTGAATGCTCAATACAGGTTAAATTCTACAAATAAGCCTCTTTTGTCATGTCTCATCAGGGATGAAACACTAGGCGGAGCTGTTTCCAAGTTTGGAGTCGTTTGCTGATGATCACAGAAATTGATTCATGATGCTTTGATAAGCAAATTTTGTTTTGATTTTAAACAAGTTATATTAATATGCAGCCCTGTTTGGTGGTGTGGACTTGCATTTGCATTACAAAATAATACATTTCTCTGTTTGTATTATCTCTTAAATCTTTAATAATTCATGCAATGATTTTTAAACCTTTCTGCATGGCTGATGGAAAGCTGCCTAAATATATATTCTACGTGAAAATGTGAATCTTCTTTCTTTGTTTTGTCATAGTTTATACAGTTTATGATCTATATGGCTAATGAACTTTATTAAAGTAAAAGTTAGTTCTGTGTGCCCATAAGTTTATTATTTGAGATTCTTGTGCTTATTTCTTTCAAAGGTTTTTCATTCATGTGTTTTCTTTTCCCATTTAAATGTATTTAATTGCAGTAAGATTTTAGTGTCATGCATAATTCATTACTATTTAAATAATGTTTTTGAAATGTTTCTCTAAAGATTCTCTAAAGATGGTACTATTAACTGGTAACAAATTATGCATTTGCGGTTTTAATAAATTTGCATTATGAATATTTTCATACAATTGTAAAAGTTTATATTGAGATGAAATGAAATCTAATAAACCTTTATTTCAAAATAAATCTTGAGCAGTTTTAATTTTGTATGTAAATAGCATAATTTGGTTAAGATGATATATTTTGTAGAAGTAAAAGATTATTTTAAGATCTGTCGTAGGCATATACAGTTGTTATTTTGTATTATTATTATAATTAATAATAATAATAGGCTAATTATAATAGCCTATGTTTTTTTTTATGACAAAAATGGTTTCCCCCATCTCTCTCTCTCTCTCTCTCTCTCTCTCTCTCTCTCTCTCTCTCTCTCTCTCTCTCTCTCTCTCTCTCTCTCTCTCTCTCTCTCTCTCTCTCTCTCTCACACACACACACACACGCATCACAGACGGTTCCTCCCATTTCTGGCAAGTAGATGAAGAGGAACTAAAGCCGGCTGCCTCCACACATAGGCAAATCTCGCATGCGAATGCGTTAATATTTTCCCCGACAGTTTTGCAATAAAGAGCGTCTTTTCAAACGGAAGATATGTCGACAAGACCGGGATTCTACCGGCAAGAACTAAACAAGACTGTCTGGGAGGTGCCAGAGCGATACCAGAATCTCACACCGGTTGGATCGGGGGCATATGGCTCCGTATGGTGAGTCCAGCAGCAGGCGACTTTACAAACACTACTATGAGTAAGGTTTGGCTAATGAATATTAACGACGCAACCGATGATTGGCTGAAACGACTTCAGCCCGCTGTCGAAGGCGTGGTCATGAACATTACCTCTGGGCGCTCCAGGAAAGCTAGCAAGTAACGTCAGCGTGAAGAAATTAATATTCATTAGCTTAGCCTTCGTCATAGTAAGATTCGTAATTTAGCGTCCAAGAAGAGGAGAGGGTGAGGCAGGAATAAAGCCTGCAAAACAACATCCGGCATGCATCTTAAGAGAAAACAATAATCTTACGTTTTCCACAATGATAATTAACCACTGGCAGGAAAATATTGAAAATGATATTTGTTAACATTGCTGTTTATATTTGATTCTAATGTGATGAAGGCTGCTGCTCCTTTTGTTTACTGACATGTGTCAATCATTCCTGGAGCTGTAATGTCCTTGATGTGGCGCGTGTCTGTAGATAAGTAAAAAATAATAATAATCTGAGTGATGCTGAACCAACACCTGAATTATGTATCTGGCATTCCATCAAGAACAAAAAGGCAGATCTGAAAGAAAACAGGTGTTCGCAGGTAGTCACATCATTTGTATTTATATACAGACTGAGCACATACTAAGGCTTCAGATTCGGTTTAGTTAGGTTGTATAAACAACCTTCCAACATGCCCATCTGATATGACGATATTGCTCTAGTTGGACAACATGCCAGGCCTATTCAGTTCCGGTAAAGCGAGACCATCGAGTTTTGCCCGTGCCACACCCCCATCTGCATCTGATGTCCATCTGCATGGGAAAACATCCAGATATATCATCCTGCCATAATGCACTCATTCTGAGAGATCTACATTGCACTCTGTATCATCTCAACTACAACATTAGAGCCCTCCAGCCTCCCTCGTGCTGTGACTGACTGAAACGGTTGCCATGGTGACGCAGCTTCTGGCTTCAGTATCTTCCCATTTTCACCACACTAATTGCAAATATTGTGAACGTGTCAGTCAGTTTATACTCAACTCAGCCATGTCATTTTTGAAGTTCCAACAATAGTTGCATACTCATCCGTATAATATGCTAAATTAAGTTTGCAAGTGAACATGTTTCTCTTCCTCTTCCCAACTTTTTTTGTCAAACCAAGTTTCACAATTGTTGTGTAATCAGGCATTGCCGTTTCCGCTCAGCATTACTGTTGCGACAAGAGCTCAGTTTGTCAAAATCAGTCCGACTCATTATGGTGTCAAGATATTCTTCAATAGTTATCACAGAAAAAGAGGCACAATATCACAAATATTCTACATATACTGTATGAATACTGATCTATACAGCAACATTCTCTACTAAACCTGCAATGAGTATATATCACATAAAGAGTTGCTTCATCTTTTGAAGCTGCAGGCTTTCAGGTTCTGTTTACTTCAGGCAGATGCTGAAATTAGTGTACTGAAAGACATTGTGGTTGACAATGTTAAATGGAAGCTAACTAACAGATACACCAAACCTAAAGGCATCTGGAAGAAAAAAAAAATAGCAGAGGAGAACACTGCTTGAGGGCATCACATGGCATCCTGTTTCAGAAGCTATTACCAGTTTTTCTTCCCGTTTGTTTGGGAGATTTGCCAGCTCTGAAAAATGATGCGATGCAGCTCATTTCATTGTCAGTGAAGCAGATGCCCCACAACATCCTGAGACCACCTGAGACCTCATTATTTCATTATCGTATTAAAAGATGCACAACACCACCAATGGATTTACACAGAGGATTTAATTGTTGCTGATTGGATCCCATGTCGACTTCAGCTATTTCTAACAGATATGATTATAGAGACATTTCAGTGTATCATCTGACATGAGAGGCTTGATTAAGCTATTGTTATGTATTTTATTAATAAGAAGCCTTGTCCCATTGTGCTTTAATAAAGCATGCAAAACCAACAGTGCAATAGTCTTTTAGTCACAATATCCTAATTCACATTAAGCCTGATATGTTTGTAATCTCTTAATTTGAATATAGATATAACAAAAATCCTTATTTAAATGTCTGTCATTTTATACCACAAGAATCTCTTACACACTAACTCCCACTTACTCAAATGAGCTGTGAATTTGCATTGTTCGCGTTAAGCCTCTATCTATTGTGTGATTATTTGACTTCTTCTCAGCAGAGCTGATTTATTTTAAAGGAAGGGGGCAGGGCAGACCTGGTGTGTGGAAGGGTTGAATCAAGGCATGGGAGCGTCCCAAATGGGGGTTGGGTGTTTTTGTCTTTAACAGAGTCAGAGACTTTAGTGTGGCCATAAAATAAAATAATGAAATGAAATAAAAATACATAGCCTATATTGCACGATTCATTCGTAGATGCATGATTCAGTTTTTAAAAGAGACGTCAGTGTGGCACTAAAATAATCAAATAAATTAGATAAATAAAATAAAAATACGCATATTGTATGATTCATTTGTAGATATAAAATTCAGGGACTGCATCTCGCATCTTGATTAATGAATCAAGTTCTATAGACCTGCCAGATATTTTGATTTATTTAATTTAATATACTAAAGTACATAAAAAAATACTGAGTTACAGCAGGAATTTTTACTTTATTCACTGACGCAATTACTTTTGCTTCCCTTTCACCAATTTCTCAGCTGCCCTTCTGAAACATTAAAATAATTAGCATGTCTAATCAGTCTCAACTGATATGACTCTAGAGCCTCTGAAAGGTGAGACAAATGTCCATTTTACTATGTACTTCTTAATTACTTCTGAGTCTTGCACTCATGTTCGACATGTTCCCCTAGAGCATGTGGTTCAATAAAGAACATACGAGTGCTTTCATAAAGAGCCAGCTTAATAAGGGCCTCTGCTATGAGGAAGTAATACCATTTGAAAAGGTCAAATTTAACAGGAACGTACAAGTCATGTTGTCATACCAAAAACCCTGTTCTCATGGCAATCGTCTCAGCAAAAACATTAGTTCTAAATTTGATCAAATAATTGTATAACTCTTTTTCATTCTCTAGCTCAGCATATGATGTGCGTCTTCGTCAGAAAGTGGCTGTTAAGAAGCTCTCCAGACCCTTCCAGTCTCTCATCCACAGCAGAAGAACGTACAGAGAACTGAGACTGCTCAAACACATGAAGCACGAGAATGTAAGTCCTCCGAAAACACATGCAAACACATAAATATACGGGCAGAAGGGAGCAAAGAAATCCCAAATGTCCATTCCTGCAAACCACACCATTCTGAGATTCATCTTTAGGTCTAGAGCCACTTGTGTCACTCATGTGATATGCTCTTGTCATCCAGGTTATTGGACTGCTGGATGTTTTCACCCCAGCAGCTTCTCTTGAAGAATTCAATGAGGTGTGAGTGTCTGCCCAGTGACAATTATCTGCATTTGAGAGCACATAAAATAGCGATCAGATGTCAGGGGAGCTAAAAAAAAGCCTATTTGATTTGATTAAAACCATCTGCACTTGCAGCTGACCAGTTATCAAACAATATTCTTTTGCATGTGCAAGTGAGTGATGATTTAAAAAGCTTCGATCGGATATAAGCTAAGACTCTGTCTCTCTAGCTATCTTGTGACCAACCTGATGGGAGCGGATCTCAACAACATTGTCAAATTTCAAAGACTGTCAGATGAACACGTACAGTTCCTCATCTATCAGCTTCTCCGGGGCCTTAAGGCAAGTAGATTTTGCGTTCTTTTTTTTCCCCACAAACACACATATAAACTGAAGCAAGCAGATGTTATGGTCAGTTATGAATTGCAGCGTTAACTCTGTCTTTATCTCTGTCTTCTCATGGCTTGACTTTTCCCCCTCCTCACAAACAGTACATCCACTCAGCTGGCCTGATCCACAGAGTGAGTACTTTTCCTTTACTCCTCCACAGTTTTTGTTTAGCGTCCACTTTACAGGCCGCTGGAGTCTTTACAAAAAATGATTGCATAATAGAAAATATTTGGGTTTAGTAGTTTTAACAACATGCAATGTCACAATTGTAATTTGTATGCATGTCTGCAGGACTTAAAGCCCAGCAATGTAGCGGTGAATGAAGATTGTGAACTCAGGGTGAGAAAAACTCCTCTTTTGATGCCTTTTCAGTCTACAAGCACCATGCTCCTGCATTACCACAATGCTTTTCTCTGGTTTTAATTTATTTGAATCAAAACTGTCAGATCCTGGATTTTGGATTAGCCAGGCAGACAGATGACGAAATGACGGGTTACGTGGCGACTCGCTGGTATAGAGCACCCGAGATCATGCTCAACTGGATGCATTACAACCAGACAGGTAAAACGGGCTTAACCTAAAAACCCTTCAATCTCAAGAGATAGATAGATAGATAGATAGATAGATAGATAGATAGATAGATAGATAGATAGATAGATAGATAGATAGATAGATAGATAGATAGATAGATAGATAGATAGATAGATAGATAGATAGATAGATAGATAGATAGATAGATAGATAGATAGATAGATAGATAGATAGATAGATAGATAGATAGATAGATAGATAGATAGATAGATAGATCTGTCTTTATGTTCTGGGCAACTGGTTGAGTAAGTACGCTCATATCTGTTTTACAGTGGATATCTGGTCTGTTGGATGCATCATGGGTGAACTTCTGAAGGGGAAGGTTTTGTTTCCTGGCAACGATTGTATCCTTCGTTCAAGAGAGCCACTTAAACCGTCTCTTAGTGTGTATGTGTGTGGTTTGTGAGTGAGTCGGGCTTCCTGTAAGGCAGGTGAGGAAAGCGCATCCTAAGTGGTTCAAATTACATTATAAGCTGACTGTAAGGAACTGGAAATCCGGTTTCTATTCCAGACTTCACTTTCAGTTGCAACTTGGGATGAAGACTTTTTTAGGCCCGGTTTCACTGTTAACGTTCTATGCATTCATAAAAATACATCTAAGTGGATCTAAATCTGTATAATCTTTAACATGATTTCTTCAGATATTGATCAGTTAAAGAGAATCATGGAGATGGTAGGCACTCCCACCCCTGACGTTTTGAAGAAGATTTCCTCCGAACATGTGAGAAGAGACAAATCGTTCGGTTATTGGTTTCATTTATAAATACTAACATTGCATTCATGTTCTTGATGGATGATAGATGAACTGAAATTCAAAGCAGAGTTTAACCTCTTGATTTTTTTTGTATTATGCATCCAGGCTCAGAAGTACATCCAGTCTCTTCCGCACATGCCCCAGCAGGACCTGGGGAAGATATTTAGAGGGGCAAATCCACTGGGTGAGGCTAACGTGTTATTTTACGATCAAGTCTGTAATAAAGTAAAAAAAAAAAAAAAAAATGTGGTTACACTTTTAAGGTGACGTAGTAACATTGTACTTACTCAAATAAGTACTGAGTAATATTAATTAAGTACATGTACTTACTATAGAGTTGCGGTTATGGTTAGGGTTTGATTCAGGGTTAGTTATTACTATAGTAAGTACATTTAGTAATGTGTAATTACGTCACCTTAAAGGAGAACTCCGGCGCAAAATGAACCTTTGGTCTAATAAAACATTGGTACATAGTCAACCGTTCTCTGAGATTTGTTTTCATGATAATCGAATGTAAAGAGTTGTATCTCTAAAAACTGTTTAGCGTATAACGCTAGTAATGGGGGCATATAATAAGTAAAAAGAAATCGCTAGTTTATACCACTAACAAGGCTCAAAATAGCCCCACACGAACACAGTAACATAATGAGGGTCCCTACATGCAAAACGAAGTTCATGGTTTGGTTCGACTAATCAAACCACGAACGACGTGCTAAATGAGCTGAACTGTATGAATGGCATTCGTGGTTTGATTAGTCGAGACTGTTTTCCAAAGATGGCTCCTGTCTGTATACACGAAGTGGACTGTCTTTATCTTTATCTTCTTATTAAACGGTCTGTACACTTACAAAGTTCTCAATGCTTCGTTTTGCATGTAGGGACCCTCATTATGTTACTGTGTTAGTGTGGGGCTATTTTGAGCCTTGTTAGTGGTATAAACTAGCGATTTATTTTTACTTAATAGATGCCCCATTACTAGCGTTATACGCTAAACAGTTTTTAGAGATAAAACTCTTTACATTCGATTATCATGAAAACAAATCTCAGAGAACGGTTGACTAGGTACCAATGTTTTATTAGACCAAAGGTTCATTTTGTGCCGGAGTTCTCCTTTAAAATAAAATGTTACCAAAAATGTGAATTAGTAAGTTCTAATTGTTTTATCCCGTTAGCTGTTGATCTGCTGAAAAAAATGCTGGTGTTAGACTGTGACGGGAGGATCTCAGCCAGTGAAGCTCTGTGCCATCAGTACTTTTCCCAATACCACGATCCTGAAGATGAACCGGAGGCACCTCCGTACGATCAGACCCCTGAGAGCAAGGATCGCACACTGGAGGAGTGGAAGGGTGAGAGGGAGTCTTACATTACATGTTGTTACACTAAACACCGCCATGCTGAAGCGATTTGTTCATTCAGAAAATCAATGTAAACATGATCTGCTGAAATTGACACGTCGTAATGTACAATCAACACAATTAACTTACATTTTAGAGCTGTACGGTGACAATGGAATTCAGTCTCTTTTTCTCCCTCCACAGAGCTGGTGTTTGAAGAAGTAAACAATTTCAAAGATCCTCCCAAAAAAACTGAAAGCCTTCAGGTTGAACAATAAAACTACAATCCAGGAAGATACCAACCTCGCCACTGTCCGCCCTTCAAACATACGAACTACAGGATTGATGGACATATGAACAGACTGCAGTCCGACCAGAGACAATGACAATGTATTTCCAAGGCATGACGCCCTTCCTGTATGTGGGTGTGTGTTCATACACCCATTTAATTAAGAGCAAAACATGACTGGTATTGTTGGAACATAAAAAAAAGTATTAATATTACAAGGTGCATGTTGTGCGTGTGTGTGTGTGTGTGTGCGCAGAGTTGTGTGTTTTGAGTGTTTTTTATATTTGATGTGAGACAGGTGTCTAGGAGAAAGCAGGGTATGGTGTCTTTCGTACAAGACCAAAATAAATTAAGCAAAAGGAGGAGAAGGCCACACTGGAGAAAAATATGTTTACAATATTGGACGGAGTGGGATGTGTCTCTTAAAAAGTTTATATATGCATCAGTGTACAAAAGTCTCTGCATAAAATCAAATCAGTTACGCAATCTGTCTTAACTCATTTTGCATTTGCAAGGCTATTTGAATATAACATACCTCGAACGCATCATGTTTTCGCACTGATTCACATGTCAGGTAAAAATATTAATGAGTTGTTTTGTTTAAAATATATATATATATATGCTGTACAAACAACGTTTCAAACTGTTTGTCTATTCTCAAGTTATTTAAAGGGCCAGTTGGCAGTTTCATGTCATTTATGGTAATATATAATAGGCTTCCATATCCATTTTTCCCCTATAGTACAAGACTGTCAAGGGGTCATATTTCATCCCAAAATGAAAAAGAAAGAAGTAATACAATTTGCATAAAGAACATTATTCCTCGGATCATTAAAGATTTTTAATGTATTTATTTATTTTTGCATGTGTGACATTATCATATTGGGAACTGAGAGAAATGTGCTTGATTGTCATGAAAACAGTGCACAAAAAAGCACATTTCTAAAGTTAAAAAAAAACATGAATATATATTGTTTTATTTATATATTTAAAATATATATACAAATTCAGGAATTTTAAAATATAATCATTTATATATGAAAATAATGACAAAAAGGTTCGAAATGAACCCGGTCAACAGCTCTTTATGTAGGCCAAAATATAATTTATATAATATAATATAGCCTACATTTTTTTTGAGAAAGCAATTTTCTCAGAAAGTCTTCTGGACGTTTTTTTTTTGTCTACTAAAATTAATTACACAATATTTGAACAGCATTTGAGTAAACGCAGCAGATGTTTACACAGAATTAATGTGTCTTGTTTTTTCAAAATAGGAAACTGCATTTCAGGAAGTGGTAAAACAAGTTGGTGTCACACTTATTTCTAAATATGTGTTCTGAACATGTTTCGGAAGATCCTGAATGACAACAAACGTTGATGTCATGAAACTAGTCACCATCATCTGATGTTAAATGGGTAAAATGGGTGTGGATTAATTTACATGTTGTGCAAATTACCATTATCAACAACTACCCTGTATTCAGCACAGTACAGTGTAATAGTTTAAAATACAGTTACTACAGTAACTACTTACAAACCGAGTTTTTTTTCCAACCTTTTATGATGTTGCTCAGATGTCCTGAGTACGTGTCCTTAGCACTTTGCCCTTAATATCCCTACCCTCCTCCTGGTCTCCTGCATGCCTTTTAAACAAACTTAAACAACTGCCTTCAGCGGTTTCAGTGGGACTGGATGTGTCTTTCTCCCATTGTGAGTTCGACCAGTCCCACCAGCATGTCCTCCCCTCACCCACTCTCTTAATAAAAAACGTTTAACTCTTTTCCTGAAACACAGCACCGTGTTGGCTATTTTAAAACTAAAGGGAGTCAGTTAAACCTCATTTACAAATCTGATAACATGCCGAATTACAATGTTCTAGTGTGGATTCAGCGTGTCTCCAGTGCGTAATTGTGGAAACTTTGAACCGCCCCCAAATCTGCCACTGCTCTACCAAGTTGCGTTCCGTTTGCGCTCTTCTGTGAGAGCTTCTTAATCAAAATTCTCGATTGAAAATGAGAACGTAAAAAGGGGCAGAAAGATATAGCTACTTTCAACAACCTCTGAGAATGTCACTGCGAACCAGGGCAGGATTTTATCGCCAGGACATTAACAGAACCGTTTGGGACGTGCCGGAGAGATACAGAGATCTTATTCAGATAGGAACGGGAGCATACGGAACGGTCTGGTAAGTATATTGTTAGTATTTAAAAGTTCATAATTCTGAATAATCCAATTCATGACATGGGGACGGCTTTTAAAAATAATTTCTGTTTCGTAGTTTTCGGAATTTAGTGCAAAGATTCGTCTTGCGCTATAATATTCTGCGTTCGAGCGGCGTATTGTTGCTATGGTTACTTCAGGCGAACGCAACTTCTGTTGCACTAACTTGTAAAGTTAACTTTTGTAGCTGCAGAAAGTTTTATGAAAATGCATAGATTTAACACCCCCAAAACTTTTGTTTTGAGCCCCCAAACTCCCCATAAATCGAGCGTTTTTGTTTAATTATAGTCTGTTAAAATGACTTTACATGCTGAAAGAATGCAGTAATGACTCTGTACCTTCGTAGAAAGGAGGATATTTCTAAAGGAAGCTGTGCAATGAACGAACGCTGATAGATTGGCCTTGTTTTTTTAATTATGTCATTCAATTCCAACCGTTTTCTTCATTTTCCTGGCCTCATGGCTTATCTGGGCGAAACTGTGAAACCTCTATAAACTTTTCTCTCTTTGCAAGACAAGAGGTTGCGTAACAAAGCCTCCCTGCTGATGCCATTGTCTGCGTTTAACAAGCAGAAGTTGCCGAATTAAAGACATTGTGTTGGTCTTCAGAAGGCTTTCCACTTTAATAGATTCTTCACTTGTCAAAGTTGCTCAAGTTTCAGATTGAGTAATGAACCTGTTGCACACTTAATCCACAACCTCTTTGCTGACCACATTTTAGGGTCCAGACGTAGATGTAGAAAAATGACCACATAATGTCCATAGATGGAGTCTACTTCACTGCACTTTAACACCACAGGAATCTTATGTAAAGTGTTGTAAGAACATGTATCAAGATCTGATCTTACTCCGTTCAATCTATCCAAAGTTCCGCCATTGACCGTAAGACAGGAGTGCGTGTGGCCATCAAGAAACTCCACCGGCCGTTCCAGTCCAGACTGTTCGCCAAACGCGCTTACAGAGAGCTACGACTCCTCAAGCACATGAAACATGAGAATGTAGGTTAACTATTTTCCTCACCCCTGTTTTTACCTCTATATGAGAAGTCCGATTTTTATATTCACTTTGTTAACGTTGTTCATACTCCCTAATATCTAATTCTAAACAACTGGACAGGTTATTGGGCTTCTGGATGTCTTTACCTCGGAAATCTTGTTGGACAGATTTCAGGATTTGTGAGTCGATTCTTTAAGGATTTTTACACTACACTCAGGGGGGGAAAAAGGTACAAAAGTTGTCTCTGGGGTCGATCAGAAGGTACACCTTTGTGCCTAAAGACTAAAGAGTGCACCTCAAAGGTGATGGTACCAAAAGTAGGCCTACATAAATGGTACATATAAGAACCTTTTTAAAGGGTACCATCCCAGTGACAGCTTTTGTACCTTTTTTTAAGAAAGTGCACCATTAACAATAATAACTAACATAATATAGATCATTAGCAAACGTTTATTAAAGTACTTATACGGTTCAGTCATTGCAGACCAACAGTGGAACAGCAGGTAATGGCTTTTTTCTCTCAGTTACCTGGTGATGCCATTTATGGGAACTGATCTGGGAAAGCTGATGAAAATGGAGAGACTATCCGAGGACAGGGTGCAGTTTCTGGTCTATCAGATACTGAGGGGTCTCAAGGTTAGACACAGACATACACACAATCACATTTGTGAAACGCTCTGTGCTTCTTTATAGTTTTGAGGTAACTACAAATCTCTCTGTCTTGGTCTTTTCCCACAGTACATTCATTCAGCCGGGATCATTCACAGGGTATGTGACCTCTGAGAGTTTAATAAGATGCACAGAGGGGGTTGGGTGACCACTTCATTCAACCCTGACATTCATTCATCCTCTGTCCATCCCTTCTCTTTTCTCCTCTCTGAGAAAATGTATGGAGGCGTGTATTGATGTTTCTTTATATGTAATAAATAGGAGCTATTTATTTTCTTATTAGATGTATTATTAGTCTGGTGGGTTTTTTTTTTTTTGTAAATGTGTACTATGTTTGTCGTTCCTCAGGATCTCAAACCAGGAAATCTGGCAGTGAACCAGGACTGTGAGCTGAAGGTATTAAACCAACTCGGTCTATGGTGCAATATAAATGAAGAATGTCTACACTACAGAGTTTTTAATGTGAGATTACAAATATTGGTCCCCTCAAAAATCTTGAAATGTGTATAAAAAAAAATGTGTTCAGATCCTGGACTTTGGACTCGCACGTCAGGCAGATTCAGAAATGACGGGTTATGTGGTGACTCGTTGGTACAGAGCACCTGAGGTTATCCTCAACTGGATGCACTACTCACAAACAGGTGTAGTTATTACATCCCTAACCACTAGATGGCACTGTAGGTCATCACAATGGCACACTAGAGTCCTGGGCTGCATCCGAAATCGCATACTTCCCTACTATATAGTAGGCGAAAAACAGTGTGTGACAAAATAAATGTCGGATTTCGGACGCAACACCCGTTCACTTTCGATAAGAGATGTACATACTTTTATTGACTGATGTGATCAAACATTCTTTTTCTGTTTTAGTTGATATCTGGTCAGTGGGCTGCATCATGGCGGAGATGTTGCTTGGAAGGCCACTTTTTAAAGGAAATGACCGTATCTTTTTCCTCATTATGTAACTGAAACAATTTCTGCTTTCACATGTGCAAGTGTTTTGATGATTAGCCGAATGCTTTAACTTAATGGAAAAAGTATGTTGTTGTTTCACGGCACATTTTTTCCATTTACAAACAACTGAATTGACATAGCTTTCACCCAAAATGCTTTACTACTATCCACAATAGAGATTACACAGGTTTAAAAGCAGAAAAGGGCTTGTACTGTCTCTATTCTTTCACTGAATCCTTGACATAGACTTTTAGACTTGGACCAGCTAAGAGAGATCATGAAAATCACAGGAACGCCAGCACCAGATTTCATAATGAAGCTACAAAGCCAAGATGTGAGTGTATAACAGATCAAAAGAAACACTACTTTACATACATTTAGACATGGAAATGCACAATCGTTGCTTTTTTTTTTTTTTTATCCATCCATAAAGGCCAAAAACTACATCAGAGGTCTACCTAAAGTACCAAAGAAAGACTTAAACACTTTTTTCTTCAAAGCCAGCACAAAGGGTAAGCTATTTAATTCCCTTGCTATGTTTCCATCAACCCTTTTTTTGTGCACATTTTGGGACATCGCATTAAAAAAAACACTACATAGTTGTTGGGTTTTTAAGAATATGCACTCAGTTGAGGCAGACAGTTGTTGTATCTGATAAAAAGACGTGCATTAATGGAAATACATTTACCGAATAAATCCCTCAAAACACACACACACAAAAGTACTTGACTTTGCCTCAACTAAGGTTGTGTCTAACCAGTGGACCAATTTCATGGCACAGCATCTCAAATGTTGGTTTGACCATTCTGAAATGTTTGGGTATAATGACGTCCCAGAATTGTGACTGCGTTCCCAAACACCAGGTATCTGCCTTTGAATGCAAGATAACATTTGTCTGTGCGCTCTGAGAAGTCATTTATGATGTAGGAAAAAGAGCCACAGTGGCTTCCTCCAATTTCCCAGGGACGATTTTGTTCTCCTGAACATATAGGGGATGGAAACGGTGCTTTTATGCGATATTCAGATTTTGCATATATTGTACGTTTAATTTGCAACTTTGGATGGAAACATAGCTAGTCTTATGGGTGAATTGTAAGGTTTTTCTGAGAGTTATTTGTCTAATGTGTGTGTTTTTCAGCGGTGAGTGCTCTGGAGCAGATGCTTGTTCTGGATCCAGAAAAACGTGTGAGCGCTGCAGAGGCGCTTGAGCTCCCCCTGTTTACGGAGTTCAGAGAACCCGAGGAAGAGACGGAGGCCCTGCCGTATGACCACTCCATGGACAACACAGAACTGCCTCTGGAGCAATGGAAACGTATGAGATAAAGTCTTGACAGTTAATAACTAAAATAAGAGAATTGCTAGGTTTCATATCTTTGCGTTGAGGTTAAGGAAGAATAATCCCAGCTAACAGGGAACGTTCTTAGAACTTTGGCTAATGTTCTGGCATGCTTCTCTCAAAGTTATGAACAAACGTTCTTCCAGTAACGTTAATAGAATGTTTTTTTCAAAGTTACCTGATCATTAATAATGTTAGCACAAAAATGTCATTTATACATTGGTCATGGAATGTTTTTTTTTTTCTGGAGCATTTTAGTTGGATAATTGTCTTACACGTTTTAAATGTAAATACTTGTTTCAGAATGTTTAGAGAAGATTCAAAAGTAACATTCCTATGTTTGCAAAATGATCAATTGGAATGTTCCCTTAACGTTCGCATAATTACAGTGTTTTGAACGTTTAGAGAACATTCAGAAATAACCTAACTGCACGGGAACATTAGCAAAACATATTTAGAACATATATTTGTTAGCTGGGAGAGGTGTGAAAAAACATGAAGAGAGAAAAAACATTATAAGCTCATAAAGAGCAATAATGCCGGAGGCAGCAGAACCAGAACTCGATTCTTAGTTCTGATTCATTGTCGTTTCTGTCTCTCACTTTGCAGGTCACACTTTTACAGAGATCCTATCATTCCAGCCACCCGTCACAGAGATCAGAGACCCTAAAGAAACATCCCTCTGAGAGATGTCGCAGATACACAAACTGCACATATCTCATGGCATTGATATGCATAAATGTGTGAAAAAAGAGAGAGAGATTGAGAGAGAGAGAACAGAAAATGGAATGAATGTAAACTGTATGACTTTGTAAGTAAATGTTAGTGAGTTTGTCACAATGTTGCTCAGCTCATAAGGTTGTGTGAATTATCTTTCTTAAACGCTTTGAATATGTAAAATCCATTTTAACTGCAACCAAAAGCACCCCAAAAACATTGTATTGGAGTATGATTTCAGTGTGCCAGTAGACAATATATTTACTTTACCGATCACTTATTTAACTTATTAATGCAATAGTTCACACAGAATATGCCATGATTAGCACATTTAACACCACACTTCTTTTTTTATTAATGAGTGTCTCATTATTTGTTATTAATAAAACTGATTATTTTTTTCAGTAAATAATGTGAGGTAAAATATTTATCTTCTCTCAGTGAAACAACCCTTAGCCTTTCCTGAGGAAACATACACAAGTTTAGCCTTTCAAATCAAGCACCCAACACAAAACTAAAATAGTAACATTTGCTTTTCTGCTTATCTAAAATAGTAATATTTAATAGAGCTCAGCTTATCTACGTTTACTGCTAAAGGCGCATAATGTACTATTTTTCCACAGACGATAAAATGTCCTAATACTGGCTGATCAAAATGAACAAATCAACACAGTTATGCAAGTCACTTTGGCTGAACTATGTAAAAGATACTCCAGTTTCAATAACATAAGTTTAATTTGACCTGGCATAAATTGTAAGATATTTTGGAGCAGAAATGGCAGGGAGGTTTGTGCTTTAGCTGTAACCGAGCTTTGTATTTGTTCGACCACATGGTTGCACCCATAATGTATTATGGATCTGAGATATGGGGCTTTACAGTGGAGTGGAGTGAAAATGTTCAATTATCTTTTTGTAAAAAAAAAAAAAAAAACTTCTGTATATCAGTACAACTGTGAGCAATGTAGCTCTTTTGGGCGATCTAGGTAGATTTGTATAGTCTATTACCTATATGAAAAGATGTAATGGATAAAATTAGTGTCCATGTCTAATCACCGTTATCCAAGAAAATGTGGTAACGCTTCCTTTTACAGTACAGTACTTACGTGTTACAGTGTTACCTAGAAAGTACTGGCTAATATAAGGTAAGTACATGGGTTAGGGGTAGGTTCAGGGTTAGTACCTAGTTATTACCCAGTAATTATAATTACTATAATAAGTACATAGTAAGTACATGGGTAACAGGACTGTAACAGGAAGCGTTACTGAAAATGTTAAAACATGCTTTTCAATTAGATAAAGTAGGTATAAAACATGGGTTTCCTGCATTAGAGTTCTGTTGTATTTTTATGGTTTTTCAAGTGTCTGGGAGGCTCAAAGTGTAGGTGATCTAAGAACATTCACATCTATTCTGAATCAGCGATTGAGAGAAAAAGCACATAATGCATGGTACACATCAGTTCTAGAAAAAAAAAAGTTGAATAAATATTCACAATGCAAGTCCTTGATGGTAGAAGAGAGCTACATTGCATCTGTATAACACAGCTGGTACGATCCCTGTTCCTGTTCAGATACTCAGGTCATCATTTAGCTATAGAAACAGCCAGATGGAGTAATACACCAGTGGCAGAGAGAATCTTTAAGTATAAGTTAACTTTGAATACATCTTTTGTAAGAAATATTTGGGTGACCTCGCTCTTGTTAGTAATGTTTGTACTGATGTGTCACATGTTTGTGATTCGGAGTATGAGACTGGCACTGTATATTTACCATGGAATGAAGAAAAGAGCATCTGCCATGCTATTGTGATTCTGTGGAACAATGGGCCAAGTGGCCATGTATTCCCGAAATAAACTTGAACTTGAGGTTTGTGCTTTATATATATGTAAAATTCCAAATTAAATGGTGATCCCTTTTTTAAAGACTTACTTTCTGCGCTTTTATACTGGCTCTCAAGGATGACAAGTGCTGGCAAATAAAAAACAACTAAAAATTTCTGCTAAGTAAAGTGAAGATTATTTTTCAAGGACGGCAGGTCTGTTCCTGGGAAATCCCCCTAAAAAGGTCAAATCAGTCGCACCTGTTCAAACATGACTGGATCCCACTTGTTAAGCAACAAACTGACCTTATGTGACCGAAAGTCCTGAGGTCTTTATAAAGCTGTAGGTTTGTCTTAAGTTGTCTTGTAATTTGACAACACCATGAGGAGATCGGCTTTCTTTCTACTGCTGACGGGTCTCTTGGCCAATGGACAAGGTGAGAAACTTTAAGAAAGACTATTTGTTTTATAAATCAATAGATTAGCTTGTTGTTAAGTGTTTGGTCTGAATCAAACTCTACAGAGTTACTCTGGGAAAACGCCTATGATGAGCCTCTAGATTTTAAGTGCCCTCCAGGACAGTCAATATCCTACATAAAGAGGTGAGTAGAAAGCAGATTGTACTTCAGAATAGGTATAGATCTGTGTAAAAATATTATTAAATTAAAAGTCAAAATATCATGGGCCACTGTGGTCCACAAAAATACAGATTAATGAATATAGTTGTGCCCAAACGCAGTTTACACTAAAATCATGGATGTTATTGGCCATAAAATATCATTTATGTATAATTTATTTAGCTTGTAACCCCAGAAAAAAGTGGGCAAAACATTAAACTGTAAGGATTAAAAGTATCATATTTGGTTTGGAAAGGAATAAGAGTCAATATTTCATTTCAATATTAACATTGTCATAATGAAATACAATACTTTAGTACTTATTTATAATCAGAACAATCAAGTTATAATTAATGTGTCTCTCTGTTTCCGTGCCTAATGAAATCGAAGCCAACATGACAATAAACGCGAGGACAGGATGTGGGAGTTCGGCTGTAAAAACACCTTTAACTCTGGTTCAGACTGTTTCTTGTCACCTTACGCCAATGATTTTGACCAAGTGCTACAGTTTGAGTGTCCAGCACACCACTTCATTACAGGAATGAGCAGCTACCACAGCAACAGGCAAGAGGACAGACGGTGAGCTCTGATTTTGGACAGGTTTTGACTTTTTGCGCGAGTTCTCCTGAGCTGATGTCATTACCATTTTTTCCACACAGGTGGCAGTTTCACTGCTGTAGAAGTAACGGCCAGTGCACTGGTCACTGCGAGTGGACTACTTATGTGAACTGGTTTGATGAGGCCTTTCACTGGACCGTGCCAAACCAAAACTACCTGGTGGGTGCTGAAAGCTACCATTCAAATAGACAAGAGTAAGTACAGCTCCTCAAAATAATACAACATGAATAGTGTTAATGTTAAGTAAGGAGCAATAGTGATTATCAATAAATAAACCTCAACAGGAAGTACCTGAAAGAGTTTATTTTACGTTAATGACCGGCTAGCTGAGTATTATGAGGCAGCTTATCAAATAAATACAAGGGCATGGTCAATTGAAATGACTGTGGTCATTATATACAGCATATAGTGCAGAATGCCATGATTGACCAATCAGAATTAAGGATTTTAGACAGCTGCACAATAAAGATGTTTCGAAATTCAAGAAGCAGATTTATAATATTTTCAGGAAGAATAAAATCTTCTCTTTTTTCCTCTCTTAAATATTCGGTTCATTCGAATATTGATAAAGGTTTTAAGTAGACGGTGTAAAGGGTGATGGAAATATGATGTGTGAAACTGCATATTCCAATACTTAAAGGAACTTTTTTTCTGAATGTTTTTTCAGAGACCGTCGCTGGATGTACAAGTATTGCACCAAAGTGCAATGCTGAGACTCTCACAAATCCATCCAAATACATTTAAATCTGAAATGAATCAAAGGTTGGAAAGATAATGTCATTATTGACCAACAAATTTAAGAATAAAAATTGTTTTAATAAATGCAAAGAGAAAAACAAAAACTGCGGCTGATCTCTGAAATCACAGAAACAGTACGACTCGAGGATTGTGCACTTTTCTTTGAGATTGGTATGCGGCGGTACAAAACATGACAAGTGCTGTCGTTATGACTGTATTTACATATTAAAAGTTGCATTCTAAAAGAAAGCAATACCACCAGACCAGACACATCTAGGGAAGTATGTTCTTAAAATACAAACAAAGGGAAAAAAAACGTGTTTTTCTTGCATAGGGCACAGAGTCAGAACCGAGTCACAGTAATGAATCCAAAATGTACCTGATTAGTGATGCTCAATCCTGAAGAAACAGTTTTGCCCCTGGATCCAGTGAATTCAGCACTGACGGTCACGGGAGACTAGTGAGGAACATTAGGAGAAACTGTGAGGAACATTAATTGCTTTTTGATCTGAAGAAAAGCTTCAAGAAATGAACACAAAAAGAAAATAAATTGTTGTCAAGTGTTTTAAGTTGGTCTTTTCACAAAAAAAAAACTAAACAAAAAACAATTTAGTGTGAGCATGTTTTTTCAACGCTTAAATAACAAGGTCACGAAAGAACCATATCAACAGTCTGCATTTTTCAATAGCCTAAATGTGTAGTGGTATATCCATAATCTGAAATGCTGTCATGACCTTACAGCAGATTTAAATATGGCAAATGGCACACTAAACAAAAAAAAAAAAAACATACACCGTGACCTGATACATCTGGGGAGTATTAAGTTAATAAAACTTTTTTTTTCTTTGTTCATATTTTATCTTGCATAGGGAAAGTGAGTCAGAACTGCCATTAAGGTCCCTCATTAAAAAAAAGAAAAGAAAAAAAGATACATTTTCACTGCAGTGCAGTATACAAGTGTTTACATATAGAGTGTGTTTTAATCGGTATACATGAATTCAGGCACTGTTAAGGACACTAAGGTTTGCGGTGACATGACATCCTCATTGTACAACATCACTTCTGGTATTTATGAACAACAGCAGAACTGATATATCGCTAATTATATATATTTTAATGTTATTTAAAGTAGCCTACATTATGATAAATACTTTGCTGGTTACACGAGCAACATTTCAGCCCTAATAAATAAATAAATTATAAATGTTAGTTAGATTATATTTATTACCTGCTAGGGATGTAGCCTATATTTATGCTGAAATATAAGTAAAGTGTCCGACTACCGGTGTTGGATCAGTGCCCTTGTTGTGCCCAATTTCGACCCCCTGCCAAATTATTACCCCCCTCGTTGAAGTCAGTACCTGATTGCCTAATCCTAACCCCACCCCCACAACTAACCCTAAACCTACCAATACTAGGGGGGTAATAATTTGGGTCGAAATTGGGAGCTTATTGAGAGACGCACCATATCCTCGCGTTATGACTGACATTATTTGATAAACATTTAGGACCTATAGTACTGATGTCAGAACGCGTATTGTTTTCAAGTTCAAGGTTCAAGCCTGAAGCCTGATGCTTCGAATCTTTTCCCGAAAAGCTTCAAAAATTCAAGAGGATTCATTTCTCCATCTAGGAACTATTTTAATCTATTCAGTTCAAATAAAGTGTTGAAATCGCTTTAAAACAAATGTTGTCTAAACTCTTACCCAGCTTTGAACCCGTTACGCTTATTTAGTGAATCCTCTAAAGCTAGTAACGGCAGTCAAAGGTGTGCGCGAGTCACGTCACGATAATAAACGCATCCACCAGATCACGTGATGTTTATCTGCTGGGAGACGAGACGAAGCAGGTAGAGGCATCACGTGATGTACTGGATGTGCTTAATTTGCAGCCTGTGCAGTAATTTTGTACTTTTAAGGCAAACCTAGTGTAATAACGTGTAGCCTATAGTAGTAGTAACAATATTAATAATAACAAATTGTTAGAGAGAGAAATATTCAGTCTTTAGAGGTTTTAATTAACAAAAGTAAATATTAAATTAACAAAAGAACTAAAATAGCAAAAATGAAATGTTTTATTACAAATCTTGTACTAATTAGCAGGCTATAACTTCATAACTGCATATACATAAAAAAAACCGTCACCGACATTACATATGCTCATGCACATGTTTTATAAAGTAAGTTACACAACTAATACTTTCAATTAAAAAAAAAACCCTGACCAAATGTAAAATCATAAACCTTTTAAATTTGAATGTTAAATTAGAGTTTAAGACTATAAAATAAACTCTCACCAATATTCCATTAATATGCAAATGAGGTTCACACCCATCTACCTGCTTCTCTGATTTTGCCAAAAGTGACAGTACTGTAATAAACATGCCCTTTGAGCATTTGCCTAAATCAGACGTTAAGCAAACTTTCCTTTCATGAAATGTACATTTGGGTGTATTTTTGAAATTTCAAAAGATTTCTCAATGTATTCATTATTAAAAAGGGTGAACATAGTAACAATATTTAAAACACTGTAACATTCTAAACTTTGAATTTTTGGCACAATCACTGATTAATGAGAAGTTACTGATCAGATCCGAAACTGACCCAGAAATACAAAAGGTGTAGGCCTATGTTTTTTTTTTTATACAGTGAGGGCTAAAAATAATATTTCAAAGTGATGTCAAAACTAATTTCCAAACAGAGAAATGATCAGATATTATACTACCTACAACCACAAAGTGGCAGTACAGACCAAGTTTGTATTGAAACAAAGAGTGTCACATCATATACCGGTGACCTAACTGCTAAAACACTCCTCTCTACTGTAATCATTTTATCACCTGCATTGTTGCAAACTGCATGCCCTCCTTGCACTCTTCCTTGCTTTACTTTCTCATTCTCTCTCTGTTTTTCCTCCCTCTCCTTTGAGTCTTTTCATCTGACCTTGGCTGGAACTTAATATTTAGCTTGTAAAAGTCACATGAGCCGAGGAAACAAACTAACAAACCCACTGTGTTTTTGTGTGGAGTTGAGGAAGCAGGTTGCAGAATGCCACAGATGGTCTTGGTGATGTATGTCTAGCAGGTGGAACGTGGGATAGACGGGGCTGGTTCATGGCCACTGTGTATCCGGCTAAAACAGAGCTGATATCCACACACACACAAAAACGTTTGTCAGTGTGACCGGATGCATTATATAAAGGAACATCCGCAGAGACAGACACTCTCATGCATTATTAGATTATTCTCTTGTATTGTCCTACAAACGTCTTTCAAAGAGATCATTCTGGCAATATTGTGCTATCAATCACTGCAATTCCTGTGCATTTTGTGCAAAATGAAATTCTGCTCTTTCTGTTTGGTGTGTGTATTCGGTTCCCATGCCTCTGCTTGTCTTTCACACGTCTCAGATATCGAGCAAAAAGTGAAACATCTCTCATTGTCAAGGTCTCATGTGGGATAGGGGGAGGTGTTAGAGAGAGAAAGAGGGGAGAAACCGAAAAATAAAGAGGAGAATAAAGGAATAGATGCCAGGGAGGGAGGGAGGGCGGAAGGAGAGAGCGATAGAGGGAGGGAGAGTGTGTCCCTGCCAGGACTCACGTAGACCCACAGCTGCAGAGCCTTTCTGATCCCAGTACCTCCCTTCACCCGAGTGTGTGTGTGTGTGTGTGTGTGTGTGTGTGTGTGTGTGTGTGTGTGTGTGTGTGTGTGTGTGTGTGTGTGTGTGTGTGTGTGTGTGTGTGTGTGTGTGTGTGTGTGTGTGTGTGAGAGAGAGAGAGAAAGCGCCCTTCTATTTGTAGGTCAAGCTGTTTAAATAACCTGATTGTCTGGGAGGCACCACACAAACTTTGCAACCAACGTGTGTGTGTGTGTGTGTGAGAGAGAGAGAGAGAGAGAGAGAGAGAGAGAGAGAGAGAGAGAGAGAGAGAGAGAGAGAGAGAGAGAGAGTGTGTGTGTGAGCTGCTTCTCATAGTACAGTATATATACACACCAGCTGAGAATAGACATCTATTACACACATACATGTATAGCAGTGTCTTGTATGACATCAGCCTATCTCTAGCTGTGCTGAGTTGCTTATTTGATTAATGCCTAATTCTGATTGGTTGCTGCTTTGCTCTTTTCATTACTGGATTATGGTGATTGGTCACTGGTTTGCTTTGTTGATGAATGGCTAGCTCTTATTGGTTGCAGCTTTAAAACGGTTCGATTTTCATTACTGAAATGCAACTACCGGTATAAAGAAGCAAGCTACAAAGTGTAATGTAAGAAATGTAATCATTAGTGATTATTATACTAAAATATTTGACCACAGAAGACCACCAATTTGAATTAAAGGGATAGTTCGCCCCCCCAAAAAAAGAAAATTCTGTCATCATTTTCTCACCCTCGTGTCATTCCAAACCTATAAGACTTTGGTTAATCTTTCGAAACACAAGTTAAAACATTTTAAATGAAACCTAAGAGGTTTCTGTCCCTCCGGGTATAAGATCCAAAAAGGTTTTAAAGGCATTGTAAAATGAATCCATATGAATTGATCGTCTTAAAGGGGTCATATAATGGTACATGCACTTTTACAAGTTGATTGTACTGAAATGTGTGTTGGCAGTGCCTGTACACAACCATCATAAAATGATAAAAATCCATCCAGTGTTTTTGTTTTAATCTCCTTATATGTTTTCCCGTCTCAAATCGAGCCGTTCGAGCGTGTGACGTCACACGCTCGGAAGCCCCTCCCACGATTGTTGATTGACAGCATTGTTTCTACACAGACCCGCCCTCGCTCGTGAGGAGCTGTCAATCATAGTCCGCGCGGACCGGCGCGGTCATTGTTGATATGCTGGAGCACTGTCTATGAGCAGAATGGCATCTAAGCGATTGTGGTGTTCTGTTCTTGGGTGTAATAACGAACACAGCAGTCATTTTAATGTTCCTAAATCCGAACCGCTGAAGACGCAGTGGCTGAGTTTGTTTTCGAAGGGAATATTCCCCACGAGCAACGTCAATGCTCTCATGTTTGCGCGAATCATTTCTCACCAGACTGTTTTATAAACGAGGGTCAGTATAAAGCTGGTTTTGCTAAGAAGCTGCTCATGAAAAAAGGATCGGTACCAGCTATTCGTGTTCCTGATGAAGCTGAACCTCTAGAACAACTGAAGTGAGTAACGTTTTATTAAACTTTATATTAATATTTATCTTTGCAAATCGCTAGCTGCACGCTTCACAATGAATGCGTCTAAGGTTTACACTTAGGGTACATTACGGCATGTTTTCTATGTATGATGTTCTCAATATAATACATAATCCCACGTTTATACTGAACAACGCGTTATGGTTATTGTGTTATTGTGTTACAAACGGTGTACGCACAGAACAGAGAGGCGGAGTGAGCAAAGCTCATGATCATTTAAAGTTATATGCACTGAAACAGCGTGCTGAAAACAGAGCTGTTTTTGACCAGGTAAAATAAGTGTTTTCTTATAATACTAATGAGAATTTTTAATTAAAGTATATTACAAACTTTTAATTTAGACCCTAAAGAATCATACTAGCTTGTACAAAAATGGCATTATATGACCCCTTTAAAATAATACTTGTTAGGAGATACAATTGCTTTATCCACTTCATTTTGTGACTTCTGATTCATTATCCACAATAGGTAGGCCTAAATAACTATAAGAATAACAAAGTGCAGTAAACGGTAAAACTAGTTGCACTACAAACCAGTGTGTTTATGAATATGATAATAAATGAAAATAATATATGAAATGCCAGTTTGCAATATCAACCACCATAACGTGCTGTTTTTGTTTGGCTAAAGTAACACCGGAAGCCTATATATTCGAGTTAATTTTTATTTTATTTTTTAATATTTCATTTGTGTTTTGACGATAAACCGCAGTCTTATTGGTTTGAATGACATGAGGGTGAGTGATGTGTATTTTTAAAAATGTGTATTTTAATGATGTAAGCATCTGTTTTTTCTGCTCACGGCATATCCTCACACGTCAGTGTTAACTGAACAAACCAAGTATTATTTGTGCACACTAAAGAGGAAGTGAGAATATGAACATGGCTAGAGAAAAGAGGCCAACTTGGCATGCCAATTTTGCAAATGGAGTTTTGTCGCGTTGATCAATACGCCATTTCATGTTGCATTTTTATTGGCTATAGTCCGTAGACTCAGTAGATGTGGGTTGTAGCAGCAAACACACTGTGAATGATCATGCTAAATTTTTGACACTGTCATAAAATTATCGCAGGCTATCTTTGGTCGCAAGAACGTGACAACAGCCGTCTTTGAATCTCTCACTGTAAGACCCAGGACCACCGTTTAGGAGCCACAACCACAGAAATCACCACGATTGGTCATCTTTCGTCTGGGACAGCACAAAATGGGACATAAGCCAGCTTGGGTGTGATAGCTGGAACAGAAACAGTGTGGTAAAGTCATCTGGAGACTGGGCAGATGCATTAGAACATTCTGTGATCAGACCTATCAGCAAATCTATTACACAGAGACGTGACACACTGCAAAGACATGATTTCAGAGCAATAAAAGACAGCTGAGAAAGTTCATTAACACTCATTAGTGTTAAAGCATTCCTCGTTTGTAATAGAATCTGCTAAATGACTAAACAAAAGCCAATGTAGCAGCAGCTTAAACACGCTGACTGAAGGAGAAGCCTTTTTTTAGACGGTCATAATTTCAAGGTTTCCTAAGAGGAGCCGTATAACATCATCTTGGCAGACGGGGATGCCAGCTGGCTGTCTGGGAACTGGTGATTCTGACATTGATAGGCTCTTACAACAGTTGGGCATCTGATTTGACACATTGTCTTAAAAGATGAGGAGTATCTGTGAGAAGAGAAGACTCATCCATACACCTGTAATTGACTTGCAATCTGATGGCACATGGTGCTCATGAATCTTCCCAACAACAATGATATTTTCACTCTTTAAAAAAGGCTTCATGGCTTCTAGACATTGAATGACTGAATCAGTCATTGGAGTTTTTCATATATATATTAGATTTTTTTTCATGAGTTTGAACGAAGTCTCTTATGTTCACCTACACTGCATTTATGTGATACAGTAAAAATACAGTAAAACACTAATATTTTGAAATATTATTACAATTTAAAATAACTATTTGGTTACATTTTAAAATGTAATTCATTCCTGTGATTTTCTCATTACTCCAGTCTTCAGTGCCACATGATCCTTCAGAAATCATTCTAATATGCTGATTTGCTGCTATGACAATGCTGTTATCATCAAATATTTGCTGCTTACTGTTTTTGTGGAAACCACGATACACTATACCATTCCAACGTTAGGAGTAAGTATAATGCATTTTAAAATATATTAAAATAAAAAAGAGTTATTTTTGGTTGTAATATTTTACAATTGTACTGTTTTACTGTAAATGATTCTGTAAATTTGTAAGTACAATCAACTTGGATGTTTAAGTCATTTCAACTTAAATTACATTAAACTGAAACTTCTCAGAAAACAAATGTGCTGAATCTTGTATAACTTATAAAAATGTAATACATTCCATGTAAAAAATATGTCGTCATAGCTCTTTGGTTAGGCCTATATACTTTTTTTTACAGTGTTCTTAAAAAAAAAAAAACCCAAAAAAACATCTTATTCCAAAATTTTGACCAGTAATGTATATTCCAAGTATATTTACAAATATAATTAAATAAATCAAAATGTAACCTATTAAATTAACAAATTATCACACGTATTGTACTTTGTTGCGGCTTGGATTTTTAACCACTGTTTACCACTTTCAGTTAATAAACCCGATATGAGGGAACTTGTCATTGGTTTAAGGATTTAATGATCACCTGTGTGAAGAAACTGTGAGAAACTCTGTTTACACACCTTCAGTATTACATTTCGTTCAGGCAGAAGATTTTCTGAATGAATCTGCGGCAGGCTATGTTGACCCATCTTTGCTGTGTTTCTCACTGCAGCTGGTTCCCGTAGCGACAGCAGACATGGCAAGCTGCACGTTACCACGGCGCTGAGCTCAGCCAGCCACTGAGGCAGAGTGCCAGACAGTCAGCTGACTAGAGCGAGAGCGAGAGAGAGAGAGAGAGTCTGAAAGGATATGGCTGAGAGTTGTAAAGGGGCCAATTGGGAAAGAGAGAGTGAACGAAAGACTTTGTAAGGACGTGTTATGTAGTCTGCGGCCAAAAAGCAGAAATGGACTTGAATTGAAAGAAAGAAACTGAGAGGGCGACTTTGAAAGGGTGTGGAAAAAGAGCAAGTCAGAGTTCATACAATGCACATAATGACAGTATTTTTGTCCATCATTTAGCAGATCCAGCGTGACCAAACTGAATGTGCAGTGCGATATAGATGATTGATTATATAAGACCCCGTTGACATGAAATTCTTCTGAGAAGTGCAGTGTGACTGTTAGAGTTTAGCATGTCACATATTGGAGTTTTATCGCTAAAAGCAAAAGAAAGTCACATAAACTTTAACCTAAAATCTTGAGTCCATCAACGACCCTTTTCTGTATCTATATGATTGCTGCTTTTCTGCCTCACACTTTCTTACAGTTTCAGCACAGCTGACTGGTGGGAAATAGGAACTGGTGGGATTTTTTCATATTTCTGTGCTGATTTTAATGGAAAATCTGTAGAATTCTGGATTCAATCATGGTAAAAAAGCTGATATAATAATATTAGTCTCACTGGTATAGCTAAAAGTATTATTAAATATTTTAGGGGGGGATTTCTGCGAGCACAGATTCCATGTGCACCTGCTACCAACAACGATAACTATTAAAAAAATTATTTTTTTATTTCTTGGTGTGAACAGGCCTTAGTATCCTAAGATGATTTCACAATGACGGTTATATCATTCCTCCTTTCTCTCAAAACTCTCACAGCTCATGTTATCACTCCAGAAGACCCCCTTCAAGATGTTTCACATTTGCTGTGGTGAAATTAAACAGTTTAAAAGGCCTTTATTAATCCTCCTACCTGTTCCACCCAGAATTCACTTCCAATTCTTCAGAAATCCTCAGAGATACACGATAACCCACATCTGTAACTCAAATATACAGATACCAGCACGTGATATGTACGTGTGACTCAAAAGTTTGATCAATGGCAGCTGTTAGACAGTAAGTCATCCCAGTTGCGCTGAATTATGGCTAATTACAGAGAACAATGTGTATCCACCACTCCTCGTTTAGACTTCAGAAGCTTTAGAAATAAGAAACACAACCTCCTTTGTCTTCTGTGTATGTGCGTATGTCAACACCCACGCTGGGATGACAGCTTTTGGCTTGTCTGCGTGTTTAATATAAATGTTTATGTTGGAAAATTAGGGAATCTGCTCAGAATCTCCCAGTGCCAAGAAAACCTGCGGGAGAAGGGAGTGGTTGAAGGCATTAATCGTATCAATGTTTATACTCAACTCTTTCAGGTCCTGTCTTGCAAAAACCTACTGTAAATATGAATTACTTGCCTACTGTTGCCTATCATGGCCACGTGAGAAAGAGGGAGAGAAATCTTTTCTGACGCTAAGCCAGAATAGTCCGGGAGGTGGTGAGGGTGCGTTTCTCCTATAAATCTTGAGTTTTCAATGCCGCTCAAGCAGCTTGTGATCACTCTTATCCCTTATGTGAACGGTAAAGGTGAAAGGATGTTCTATAAAGGCCAGTATCTGCTGACTGGCCTGGTCGCTCTTTAAATAGCCCACTATGTCCTACTCACCATGTGCACAATTATGTGTTTTTAAAACCTTGACACAACACTTTCACTGTCCCTGTGTCCTCACCAGATGACACACACCTGTCAAACTCAAGTCGAGGAGCACATGATCTACATCAGAGATATTCTGCTCTCTAGTCAGTAAAGGACATGTAGGTCAAGGTTGTAGGAAAGGTGAAATTCTTGACTAGAGGACAGTGAAGGCAAGCAACTCTTCATGTCCGTTTCTGGACTCGTACACCTGTCAAGTTCAAAAAGAGATTTTTATATCATGTCTACTCTAGCCCACCAGGGTTATTATCATTGACTAAAACTAAAACTATAAAAAACCTTTTCTTAACTTAAATAAAGCTGATATAAAAGAAAATATAAACATCAGATGAAAAACTTAAACAAAACAAAATTTTGAAATGCTGACTTGGCAACTAACCGAAGCTGAAGCACTAAAATTACTTACTGGAAACAAAAATTAAAAGTGTAAAGCTAAAGGGTAAAAAAAAAAAAACCCCATAAAATTCACAAAAATTGACTACAAATTAAAATGAAAATATTAAAATAAAAGCTAATTCAATTGTTAAAAGCAATACCAGTATATAAATAATACCAAAATAACAGGGTTCTCCACTTGTGTTTTCATTTATCATTTATCATTGATGATTTATGGGTGCATTTACAGGACAACAATGTACTAAAAACGGATACATTTTTTCCTTTTAGTTTTTCACATACAGACAATGTTGTCAAAATGATCCCCATTCACACGGATCCATGAAAACCACTAAAAACGCTGTATTATTCATGCCAGGCCAGTAGTTAGCTGCCACTATGTAAAGAAACACTATGCGCCTATAGTTTTATTTTTCTATTTTATTAAATGCTGGAAGAAATGAAAAAAAAAAACTTCAACAAAAAAACATTAATAACAATTATCATCATTGTCATAACCTAATACAGCAATACTCCAGAGTCCTTCAGTCTTTCAGTCCAGATTACTATGCGCCTATAGAGTGAACACGTAATACGCATGCACATGATGTCACCGTTTCCACAAATTAGCATTTTTGTAGTTTAGACGATAACTGTATTGCTTTCCAAAGCTTGCACTTTGAAACCCGTTTTCAAAGGTTTGCGTTTTCAAGCCCCCAAAATGCCGTTGTCGTGTAAATGAACGGCCAAAATGCGTAAAAAGTTTTCAAGTTTTCAAAAAGGCAAATTCCTGGGCATATTGTTCAAATTTACATTAAATGTACGTATTTGGCAGACGTTCAAACTGCACGTCAGTATGTTTCCCTGGGAATCAAACCTGATGTTAGCGTTGCCAGCGCTGTGCTCTCTAGTTTAGGAGCTTCTAGTTACAGCTTCCTGTAATAAAAAGTACAATGAAAGTGAATGATGAGCAGTCAAACTCCCAAATGACAAAAAAGCTCCATAAAACTATCATAAAAGGAGAAATATTCACGCTTCTCTTTTCCATATATGAAAGAGAAATAAGTGCTGTTGAGCTCCAAAAAAGCGCTATAAAAATACTATATTTAGTGCCATACCATATAAACTATTCCAGATGAGATCTATGGTATATTTCAAGCCCTTTATGTTATATTTTAAGCTATTCTTGAGGTAAAGACCTCAATCAGGATCATTAATTAATGATTGAAATATTGCAGTTCAGTGTTTAAATCTCATTAGTACTCACATGCATTGAAGTTTGATTATATATATTCTCCACACACACACACGCTTTGAATGACATAGGGTGAGTAAATGATGACAGAATTATTATTTTTGAGTGAAATGTCTCCGCTATCTTGATTTAATCACTGTTGTGGCTTTTGCTCAGAGAGCTTCTGGTTAGGTGAGTAAACAAACACATACTGTTTCCTACATACATATTCAAACCACATATGTATTATGTGCATAACTCTAAGAGTGAATGTGTACATTGAGAGGAAGAGAGAGAGACGTCTTTAAGCAACATGGTGTCTTGTTTAAAATTCTCTACACTTGCTCACATGCAAGTCTTTAGGTTAAGGCTGTAATAAAAGTTGATTGTAAATTCTGCGCTTTAAAAATCCTTCGACGCTTCTCACTGACCAATTTCCATAGCCCTGCTTGGGTAGGCAAGGTGACTTTGAGCCAAACATTGTGTGGTGTTTAGATTGGTACTCGGTGGAGGTCCAGAATCACAGGAGATGAAACGTCTACCTTCAGCCTCTGAGGGACAACACACTAAATATTAACCAGCGAGAGAAAGACTTGTTACATAAGAGTGTGTATGTCACTGAGCTCGTCAAAGGTTAATGTATTACCTATATCGCTTCACATCGAGCATCCAGACTGTCCATCTGGTTTCTGTCAGAGTGGGAGAGCGAGGCGATTCGCCGTCTCATTCCACATGAATTGTCCCGAGAGTTAGTGGGACAAAGTCAGATTTAACAGCTAATATATTTTTGGAATGTTAAATAACTTCCAGGTGGAGTTTAGTGTAAGTGTGCAGTCTATAATTCTGCTGACGGTGTGTGTCCCGTGAGTGTGTTCCAGCATCCTTCCTGTTTTATGGAGGACATCTGCACAGGGGACAATTTGGCTGACTGGCCCGGCTGGTGCACCTGGGACCACATGGACTCAAAAATAGCACTGCAACAAGCACTTTTGAACTCGAAATGTTACAACAACAAAAAAACCTTTGTTAAAGTTGTGGCATTTTAAGGAAAGTCTGAGGTTCAACACAAGCTCTTCAGCTGATAAAAATATGTTTTAAGAATGGTTTGCTAACGTTCCCTTTAAGTTATGAAAGTTTTAAGTTCCCTTTATTATTTCTGAATGTTCTCTGAACGTTCAAAACACCCAGTTATTTGAAAAGATCATGGTTTACACAAAAATATTAAGCAGCACAGCTGTTTTCAACTGATAATAACAAGAATTTTTTGAGAACCAAATCAGCATTATTAGAATGATTTTCTGAAAGATCATGTGACACTGAAGGCTGGAGCAATGATGCTGAAAATCCAGCTGACATCACAGGAAGAAATTGCATTTTAAATTAAATAATATTTCACAATATAACAATTTTTACTGTATTTTTAATCAAATTAATGCAGCTTTGATGAGCATAAGAGACTTCTTTCAACAACAACAACAAAAATCCTAGAATAGTAGCCCCACCAAAAAAGGATGAATTAAACATTTTGCAGCTGAAATAACACTTTTGTACGGAAGAGTTAATTATAGACTACGACAAAAATACGACAACTTTTCTGCTGTTAATGCCTCCCGAATGCCTTTCCCACAAGACTTCCATTATAAGTGCATTACTGTAAACATCATTTTTTTGTTTGTTTTTACAAACTCAGGGACAGGTCAAAGCTAACTTTTCTGATCTGCAGCTTGTTACCGTACCCAACTACAAAGAAAAAAGTGCAAAGTTTGTGTTTTATGTGGGCATCTTTTGGCATCTTGCCACAGGAGGGCGATGTTACTTTATCAGAGACCCATAGAGACAGCGGGACGTTGCCTTCTTGAAGCCCTGATGAACGTTTCCTAGTCTTTGTGCCAGAGCGTTGGCATGAGATCAACTGAGTACAACCGCATGAGTCAGCTTAACAGATTTGAACGGAACAGGATAAGCCACAGTCACTTCCACTGTTCAACTGCATCTGGCCATGTCTTATCAGCACGGTTGAACTGTCCGTTAGCATTAAACTCTAAATGCCAGCTTAAGTTGTAGTGATATCGAAGCAGGATTTCCACCCAGTGGTGTGTTATCACATTACTGTATTGATTTTAAGATAGTAACACACGTTTCCTAGAAACTTCAGGGGCGCTTCTGTCCCTCGTCCTTGCTATGTTTAGGCTACCGGTCAACAACCAGGGTAGGGTTTGTTAAAATGGGACATTAGTAGGCTATTCGTGACTTACCAAACATCCCAACCAATCGGGAGTTGAATGCCACGCTGTCCTATCATTGCCAGTGCATCTGTGGCATAACATTTAGTAGCGAAAGCAAACGTCACTATTACTATATTGCTCAAACTCCCACACGTTAAAGGTGCTATATGGAACTTTTCTTCTAAAATGAATCCTTTTTTTATTGCCTGTGTGTGAAGGGGTTGTAATCACACATTAAAATGATCCACTTGTCGAGTTTTGCTATTACATCTGAAGGCCAGTATTCCTATTTCTATGTATTTCTAAGTCTCCGGGTCGGATTTACCGCAAAATCCAACGGATGTGACGTACATGTGCGCTCCCGAGCCTCTCTCCTTATATACAGTCTATTGTAGACGGTTAGGGAGTTACGTCAGGTTAAAGGCGCACGTTTTTCGGCTTATATCTCAGTCAATCTTTGATCAATATTCCCAAGACTCATCGTTCGTAGTGCTGGACGGGGCCTTTCGAACGAGCCCAACCCCGAGGTCCAACTCGCCCGGCTCCCCGAGTTATAGCCGTTCGAAATCGGGGGTCCCAGCGAACGGCGATCCGGTAGGGGGCATCCCCGAGGCCCGCCACTCTCGCGTTCGGGCAAGGGTTCCCCTGGGACCTCCTTCCCCGAATTTGAGCTCTCTGGGTCTTTGCGTTCCAGAGATACGAGCGATTTTCTTCTGAGATCGTGACGTCACCGGCGTCCGCAATTTTGCAGCGCGCCCGATGGTTTTCTGCTAATATCTCCGCGAAAACACCACCAAAAACTATGGAACTTATATGGTTCTTTTCAGCTCGACTAGATGGTCCCAACGAGCTCGGTGCTCGCCGAATCCGTCTAGTATTCGCCGAGATATTTGCGTAATAGACGGTATTGTCTATGAGTTTGAGCACGAGCGCTCTTGTACAATTTGGTTGCAATCTGAAACATCACCACTAGAGGCCGCTAAAAGTTACGTAGAGCACCTTTAAGTTTTGGACATAATTGATGCCTCAAATCTTGTGGCTCATTGAGGACAGCCATGCTACATTTAAAAAATAATTACAAAGTAACGCTAAATTAAAAAAAAGTAGAAAGACTGATGTAGTCTTTTCTTGTAAATGTACTCCAAAAATCCCATAGACTAGACCAGAATATGACTTGGACTAGAAAGCAGCCACATAGCAAATTGATAATCAACTAGTTGATTAAAGTTTTGATTTTCTTAATACAATTATTTTTTAATATAAACTAAAGACGTTTCTTAAGTTTATTTTCCTGTTTTCAAGGAAATGATAAGAGCCAGACTCGAATTTGTGATGCCATTAAGTGCCAATGAGAAACATGTCTGAGCAAGTGCACTATAGCCAGCTTTTATTTTCACATTTTAGTTTCATAAAACAGCTTTGATGTCAATATGTTCACATAGAAGCCTATAATTACAGTGATTTTTATTAGGCATACACTTGAATAAAAAAAAGGGAGGAGGGGGGGTGAGTTCACTTTTAGGTTATGCAATGTTTTCTCAATTCGGCAATGATGACCATTTAAACTCAGCTCGGTTCCATTATCAAATATCACTGCACAAACAAATGGGACACACGCTCATATAAGTATATGTGCACAATTACAATAGGTTTCGATGGGACTTTAAGATTTCGCAGGCCAGCGTTTGGCCTTTGCAGAGCATTTAGTTTGAGGTAATTACAGGTCCACGTGACATGCTGCTCTGAAGTAATTGTTACATGTGGAAAATCTGAGTGCCATAAAACCAATCACATGACCCCTACCTTCATCCATGGCCAAATATTTGCTGTGCCAGGCCCTCTGGCCTTAATGGCTCAGTGTTTTTCTAACAAACGTGGGCAATGCGGCGTGTTTGAAATCCATTACTGCCATTATACTGAACACACAAGCCCGGCGTGCACGAGTCTAATGAGATCACTACTGATCTGTCTCTATTCTCAGGTATTAGCGTGTCTGACACCTGTTGGTATTGTTCAATTGAAGCATACAGAGAATGCTGGGATGGATGAGGCAGACATATTTTGTAATGTAATTTGTGCTAAGTTTCACTTTAAAATAATAGGGCAAGTTTTGTTGACAGTTATGCCAGTATAGCATCTCAATCATGCGGAAACCTTGCAGTGACCAGGGACATCCTGACACATGTGCAGTTTCCCCTCCTAAAGTGTCATTGTGTTGCAACTGAAAGGCGGGAAATGGTCTAAAATAGTCCAGATTTTGTGCTAGCTTTCTGGGCTTCAGCAAACGACCATCACTGATTCTGTTTAATTAATATTTGGCCCACAAAACCAACTCATCATTCTTCTAGACATTTGACCAAAGACTTTCTGGAAGTGATGTTTCTAAGCAAGGCGTAATCGTTCACCTCACATGATTCTCCGCCATGGAATTGATTTGGAGACCAAGAAAAACAAAATTGATCAATCCAAACACCTTTAAGTATCCAAAAACTTACAACATTAAGATTTAAGTTGGCTTCTTTTTCAAGCTAAATGGCTCAGTTGGCGTCAATCCCTGCATTTGCTCTCATCCATCAAAACTATCAAAAATTGGGTAATATGGGCCATTTGTGCAATTAGTTAATGGTTAGTGAAGTAATAAACGTAAGCGGAATGCGTTCATCTAAATCCCATGACATCTCAAAGAAATTAAATGTCTATATCGGGATGACCACACCAAAGATTTATGGAGGGTCGTTGAGTTATTTGGGCTTTTCAATGCACCCCATCCAACAAAAACATTTTACAAACCTCTACAATGTAAAAGCCAAAGCATTATAGTATTATTCTATCTATCCTGCAGGAAAACATTCTTAAAATCATGTATGCGAGAAGAAGACAGACTCTCGCTCAAAAGATGACAGATTCTCTAGATCTCTTTGAAACTATGGGAAATATTTCATCTCTGTGACAGCTACAATTACATATATTTCTATTTAGGGACAGCAAAGGACATTTGTATGCATATGTTTTTCCACAGGAAGACTAAGATATACTTCTTTAAACCAACCAGGGAAACCACACTGACTCAAAGTCTTTCTAGAACTCTTCTTTTCATTTTTGTTTGTTTTTATCCTCTGTCAGTGGGCAAAGTGATGTCCACACACACACACACACACACACACACACTTATATCATGGTAGCAAATGCCAAAGATTGTGTAATACCACTCAGAAACATTTTTAAAAGAAATGTTCACAGTTTGAATTATTTTGCAAATCATTAACTGAAAAAATGATTTCTTAAATCTGGATGGGCTGCATGATGCAACTCGCCACCATGATGCAGGGTTTTCTGAATGGTTAGAATTAGTAAGTTCTATTCAGTTGTTAGGGTGCTGCTACATGGTTGCGAGGTGATTTTCAAGTAAAAAGAAAAAAAGCCTGCTCCTTAGTATCTTTTATATTCTAGTCTGTAGATCTGGCTTGGATCGCCTTCAATTCATATCCATTGCATAAAAGTTTAATACGAAGAAAAGTTTCATACTTATAGATAGGGGTTTGTTTAAATCACTAGCTCTATATATATGAGCAAAAGTAATACAAAAATTTACAACACAGTGAAAAATGTTGTAAATAAAAGAAAGATTATCAAAGTGTGTTTTACAAGAAAATAATTTTTCAGTCTTTCTTCAAGTTCATAAGTTTGTCGTTTCTTTGTAATTATTTGTGAAATTCACTAGCAATTTCTAAGTAAAAAGTTTGTTAAGGAAATTCTACACCAGCTTTTTTCAGAGTATTAAAGTAGAATAAAATAATTAGTCTAGAAAATCAGGATTTTAAAAATACCGAATATGACAGAAAGGAGTGTGTGTGTGTGTTTATTGGCCTGCGTTTGGGAAAAATGTCAGAGCCTGAGTGGAACGCTCACACTGTTCTGGCACTACGTGGAGATGCCGTGGATATAAATAGAAAATCAGATTTGTGAGGGAGAGAAACCATAAGAGAACGAGAGAGGCAATCCTTCCACAGCAGCAGCACATCTCCCAGATGAAGTCTGCAGACTGATCAAGGGGGGAAAAACTGAATGGATTTAAATGTGGTAAAAATGCATAATGAAATTGAGCACAATATCTTATAGTAAATGCACACATAAAGGGAGGTGTAAAATTCTATCAGAATTTTAGAAGTTGCAGCTCTATGAATCTGTGAGCCTGCATAAAAGTTACACAGTGACAGATAATGATAATGATTATTTTTCATTTTTATTCAGAACTAGTTCAGGCTGCTTTCATCTTCTCAGAAATTTTCTGCAAATTTCCTGAACCTGAGAGAGGTTGACAGCATAGTATGAAAAATGCAGTACAAAACAAGTACAGGACTTGCTACTGCCAATACACACACGACATGCTGCTGTGAGCAAGTAAGACATGCTGCTGCTGTACAATATAGTGTACATTTATTAACCCCATAGCAGATCGATACAGGTGGAGCTGGGAGAGGTGGGGGCTTTCTGAAAGCGTGCAGCAACTGCTACAGAAAATTCTGAACAGTATTTGAAGGTTGAGCAGAAAGCTCATTGGCTACTGATACAGCAGGAACCAATCAGCTGTGCCCTAAAGAGAACGATGTGGTTGCAAGCAGATTGAGTTAAGGGACGATCAGCCTGCACCATCTAGAGTTTCATGACAGAACTGTGTAGATCTGCCAATGGGGTAAGAAAAATAAACCTAATTCAAGGGGAAAACAAGTTTTATTTTTGTTTTACCCCATTGGCAGATATACAAATTTCTGTTATGAAACTCTAGATGGCATATATTTTTGGCACATTGACAGTATAACTCAATTTTAATCATAAACATTAACAAGACATTAGAAGACAAGACATAATACGTTAAGTAATTTTGCTTCCTAAGTAAATATATCTCAATTTAAGAATGTTTAGCATATGTCTACCATAAAAAAAAGGTAAGAAATACAGAGTATAAAACTGTGTTGTGACTCCTGTACGTTCATTTATAGTTTGTTTTAATTGTCTTCTGCTGCTGTGTGAGGGTAACCTCAGTGACATCTATACACATTCCCTCTCTCTCCTTCCCCCTATTTCTGTCCCTCTCTGTTACTCTTTCACCCTCTTCTCTCTCTGAGCCTTTCGTATGACATATGAGATCAGGCCACTTTAACCCAACATACACACACACACAAGTCACTGTGATGGTCTGCCAGAGGTTATAACTCACCTCAGTGTTGTTTGGTCATCCCACGTCTTCCCGGACAAACCCCCAGCAGTGGTGGTCGGGCCATCCAGACCCTGGAGGAGGGGGTTGAGGCCCATGCAAAGGCCTCTCATAGCAGGCATGACTGAAGCATCTGCAGGGTCACGTTACAGCCAGAAACTCTCGGCCCCCTGCATAGCTCTGTCATTTTTCCATCTCTGAGGCCCACGGTGATGACATCGTCCCTAAGCACAGCACACAAAAGGGTCACAGGTCAGTGAGGTGAGGTGAGAGGATGCTAACAAAAGAATATGGCAATGAAAGGGAAAGTTTTTCACGTTCATTCGTGTGTCAGAGCGACAGCAGGTGCATGTAACAGACACACACACACCCACACACACACACACACACACACACTCATGCACATTGCAAACAATGGCGTTGTGTTGCTGCAATGGTGTACATACCTACAAAACATTTTCCCAATGTCACATTTTGATTGCAGTTAGGTTATGTTTTAAAAGTAGACACTGAAGCAAAAGACAATGAGTAGTTTAAATATTTGAATTACCAAAGAAAAAAGTCAGATCAAACTGTGAAGTTATAATTTTAAGTGCAAATAAATCTAAAAAAAAACAAAAATAAAACATTGAAATGTGAAAATACTCACTAAAAACATCATCTCAACACATTTTTATAACAAAATCAGAGCAAATTGCAACTAAATGTTTTATTTAGGCTTTAAAAAGCCTTCAATTATCTTGTCAGCATATCTAGTCAGGTTTTTAGAGGTGAGATACTTCACACCACATTATATAAATTATCCTTAAGTAGGGCCTACATTTTGCATTGGATGCAAAAATTGCAAATGCAAAATTCAATCTTCTTGTGTTTCATGAATGTGATCCATTGACTTCTAAACGATAATGAGAAAAATGCATGAGGGATGCAATAATAACAACAATAAGGTACAAATTACCTACACCTAAGTTCAAATTTAAATTTTAAGAAATACAAATAAAACTCGTCTAATAATGCAAACTTATACTTGTGTATTTCAGATGTTATTGGTAAACAATGCTAAATTCTAATAATACATTGCAACATAACCATACAATGATGTGTAAAAATGAACAGGCTTATCAGCTTTTAAAACAGAGGAGAAAATGCTTGCCATTTCTTTTGTTATTGATGTCAAAGGTTGTGCATCTAATCAAACTCATTTTTGGGCGTACATACAGTACAACTGGTAGAAGCTAGTCAAATTAGCCAGATGCCAACATGGACAGGTTGCGTGACATGCCATCATCCTTGAAAACCATTAACAAAACTACACAGGGTTAAAGAAAATAAGACCCAAATTATATTAAATATGGGTTAAGGATAAACAAATTTATCAAAACGATCCCCGTTCGCACAGATCCGCGGAAACGACTTAAAATGCTGTATGCATGCCAGGCCTGTAGTTGGCGATATGCATGCACATGACGTCACTGTTTTCACAAATTCATGATTTTGTAGTTTACATGGAGACGCTAATGGTATCGTTTTCAAAAACTTGCACTTTGAAACCCGTATGCAAAAGTTTGCGCTTTCAGGCCCCCAAAACACAGTTGTGTAAATGAACGGCCAAAATGCTTAATAAAAGTTTCCGTTTTTAGTTTAAAATGGTGTTGTGTAAATTTTGATAAAGACAAAATTATTTTTTAGTTACGTTAAGTCAGAAAATGAAAGCAATGAAGAGATTTTTTTTTTGGATTACCAAAACGTTTTAATTTTAGACATCCAAAATAAAACATTTTACGGTAAAAATGTTGCACTTTGTCACAACATTAAAAGCATAATTGTGCTTGCTGGGAAGTGTGTGATAAGGAGAGAGACAGGAACAGCCAGTAAAAGAGTGCCGGTGAAGTGTTGAGGTCAGGTCAGTATATGGGTCACATACTTTGAGCTGATTTATTACACTGTTGCAGTTCCGCTTTGATTCTGCTCATGCAAAGGTGAGGCAAACATCTGTATAGCGGCCACTACTCTCTCTAGTGTGTGCGTTTACACACATAGTTTAAGGACAAACTGTCCCGTGAAGTTACATTTTTTAAAAAGTGCATCCATCTGTTTTGATCTATTTTTAATGTGCTACATGATTACAGCAACAAAGCAAAGGCTAATGAGATGGAGATCTGTGTGCGTTTAGCCTTTCTGGTTTAGTCTCTCCACTTGGAAGAAATCAGATACTCTGAACTCTCGGTGCAGCTGATCGCATACCACCCCGTTTCAAAGTGTTCAGATACAACCTGAACCCTGGCCGCCCACCAAAAACGCTTTATAACCTTTATAAACACACACAGATGCAGATTAAGGGCTGTCAGTCAGACCTCGAGTCACAGGGACACAAATGTTTGTAGTTGCGGTATGACTCCAGAGACATGCACACAATGCGTCTGACTGACCGATCTTTCTCGCAGTCTCTATCCCACAGTTCACTTGAGCCATTTGATATTTCAAGTTGAGCTTTCTATGGTTTAACTGGCATAACTGACCAAATCTCAAAATTAAAACTCAGTCATCATGTTCTCATACACCTGTGTGTTGTTGCAGTGACCTTCTAAGATGCAGTAAATAAACCTGTAAGACAAAAAAAAAAGCATTATAAAAGTGGTCCATAGAAGGCAAGTCACGTTTTCTGAAATCATACAATACATGATTCACTGAACATCTCACCTTCCGCCCAGCTTTAAAATCAACATGTTCAAACCTGATGCGATACAAGCAACATTTGGGTGAGTGCATGATGACAAAAAGTTCATTTTGGGATGAAATATCCCTTTAAGATATTCCTAAACTTCTTACTCCGTCGATAATCAATAAACTCATTTATTCATGAAAAAATTAAGCAAATAGTGTAAAGTACATTAGGAGTGTATTATGATTAAGTAGGTACACACACACAGACACAGTTTCTTTGTGTGAAGGAGCATTATGATTTTTTAAAAGCATTTTTCATTACAGTTAAATACACCCTCAATTCCCATTACTGTAATACGAAACAATGACATATTATTTAATATGTACATTACCACAAAAAGGGTCGTACTTTAATTTGTTTTAATGCATGCTGATTTGAATTATAAATCACTCTGTCTAGACAGGATGATGTTATTACATATTTGTTAGAATAATTCACAAAAATAATTATCAAATTCATCTGGATGCATTACAGTAATGTGAATGATAAAGAGTTAAAATGGTCAATTTCAATTATATTTCTTTCAATTTGGACATGTGAAATTCTCCCAGATGTAAAAATAAAAATGTATTTGGTTACACTATTTTAATGGTCCACTTTTGACATTCTACTTATGATAAGTAACTTTGCAACTACATCTTAACTAACTCTCATTAGAGTATAAGGTGACTGTGGTAGACTGTTAGGGTTAGTAAATTGACATGTAGAAGTTGCAACGTTACTTATAGTCAGAGAAATATCTGTTGGCGAGCATCAGAATAAAGTGTTAACAGATATTAAGCAAACAGTCTACTAATACTCTAATGACTGCTAGATGACATGTAGTTGCTAAAGTTAGTGGAATGTCTGGACCATAATGGAAAGTGGGCAAAAAAAATAAAAATAAAATAAAGTGCTTACTTCTAATGGATTGAATATGAATTGTAAAAACTAGATACTTCAGCTAACATATAAAAATTAACAAAAGCATGCACATAAAAACAATCACAACATACAAAAAACCCTGCAGCACCCTTTTTCTTACTATTAAAACGCTTTCAATCATCTTTAATGTGGGAACACCCAAACACAGAAACACTGGGATCAGCTCAACCCTCAGAAGAGACACTAATCACATGTCAATGATTTTAACAGCCTGGAATGAAGGAATAATTGGAAAATGTGTGGAATGCTTTAAACTGGTCTCTTAGCAACACTACAGACTAATCACTCGCTAACACTCCATCACACACTCGAGAAGAAATAGAGACGATATGACAGACAATAGCATGTGCTAAAGACTCCTGTCAGAACACACACACAATATTACCAACTGTCAATCAAATACAAAAAAAAAACTAATTCCTACACCAGATCCAAAAACATATGAAGCCAAAAAGGCTTATGAGACTTTGAGGAGAGAGTGAGGTTTTTAATAAAACAGGGACTTGACCTGCACACTCAATTCATTCACTTTTCTTACACATATTTCTTATTTTCTCAAGTAATATTGCAGCCAAATAGTTCAAACAAACTCACAATGAGTTAAACAGGCTTCTCACACTGCACTTAATATCTTTTAACCCAGAGAACCATTTTTATAGTGATGCAGCACTAATATTTGATGCCAGTTTTTTTTTACAACGGACAACCACTAATCTGTCTCAGTGATTATGTCATTAAATATTCATTCACACTTGCAGAGACTTTCACGCACTGCGTTTAGTTTCGGTTAAGAGAAAAGAGTAAACAGTCACCGGAGTGATAAAAAAATACTTTTTTTGTATTTGAGAAGATTGAGAGCCAACCACAGCGGGTGGACCACTTCTTCAATAAATTAGACTAACCTTATAAATATGCAAATGAGATGTTTAGCCCATGGGTTTACACATGTAGAGAGTGAAATCTGGAAACCTCGAATGATCAGGATGAACTAACCCAAAGTAAAAGTATCAAAGTGTGGAATATAAGAGTGTGTTCACACTTCGGTTCGCTTAGTTCGTTTGGTCCAGACCAAAGTGTTCACATTGGCATTTTAACACTGCACCAAAAGATACCGAGCCTAAAGACATAGGGATATGTTCACAAACTGATTGGTCTGCTTTTATTACGTATATTTTGATAATATTAACAAATTACCGAACATCCAAAACAACGCTGTGTGGTGGGATAAATGCGCTCGTTGTATGTGCGTAGCCGACATATACACTCGTGGAGAGTGTAAAGGAGTCAAAACAGCGGCAGGAATCCCTCCGTCACACACAAACGAAGATCTGTGAAGAGACACGGTTCTGATGGCTGTACCTAACTGTGATGGGCAACATCACAATTATGACGAGAAAAAACAGGTATGCTTGCTTGAGCTTTCTATCCTTTTTAAGGTTGCATCTTGTGAGATCATGTCCCATTTTTGGTTCGTTTACATGTCTTTGGTCCGTGATGCGTTATTTCAGTCGAACCGCACCAAAGTTTGTTTGGAAGCGGAGCAAGAGCCATCTTTTCAGCGGTCTCGGTCTGCTTGTTTGGCAGCGTTCAGTTAGGGTGTATTCACACCTGCCTTGTTTGGTTCGATTGAATCGAACTCTAGTTCGTTTCCCCCCTTGGTGCGGACCTTTTGGGCAGGTGTGAATACAGCAATCGAACTCGGGTGCGGACCAAACAACCGAACCGAGACCCAGCTGAAGAGGTGGTCTCGGTACGGTTCCAAACGAACTCTGGTACGGTTCGTTTACGGTGTGAACATGAACCGACCCAATTGCACGAAAGCACTGCGCCTTTGAGTTAACAGGCTTCCGTAGTCGGAGATTTTGGCATAATGGTTTGTGTAATTGTTGTTCAAGTGCGAAAGAGAATTCCATTCCGGCGCGCTGTCTGGCCACACAATACTGTTGCGCGTCTTTCTGCGCGTCGTGTGTGCATCATTGGAATGGAATGAATGAATGAGTGTGTGCATCGGGACATTCACATACAGAGCGTTCTCTTTAGTCTAATCGCGCATAGATGCAAAAAAAGCTTTTCCAGTTCATATAATGTATTATGTAACGATATACAAGGATGATGCTGCGTTAAACTGGACAAACTTAATCGCAGCGTTAACATTGACAGCACTTGTTATACAATAAGAATCTCATTATTTGAATGTGTGAACATAGCCCCTCTCTATGAATGAAAACTTTATACCTTATCCGTCTTCTGCGCAGTTTCTTCATATTGCGTTTGTACAGAATAACACACAATTAGTAAAATAACAAATATTGCAGTACGAAATATCTCCATGCTGAGCCTTTTTTGCACTTCCTGATTTCCCTACTTGAGAATCCTTGTCCAATGAATGGACGACCTTAGCACACGTGTGGTTTTGTTTACAAATTTTGGTTCACTTGCAAAAAGAGCAGTGTGAAAGCGAACCGTACCAAAAAAAAAAAAAACCGATAATGTTTATCAGTGGTTGTATATCAAGCAGGGACACTTTGTTTGCATTTTGTTTTGCGATTTCACCGGAACAAATAGAGAATCTCCGCAACGGATTGAAGCGCGCGTCCGAGTGAAGACATTGCGGCGCATGCGCGAGCCACAACAGAACACTATCCGCGGCTCTGATCGCAGAGGCAACGAGCACATGATCACTTGATTAAAAAAGCAACACATTTCAGCGCTAGATCGCCTCTTATTTAACTAACGAACGAAACGAATGCTCTGCTAGTTAACTGGAGATGTTTTACTTGTATTGGTACATCCGAGATGTTTCAAAAGTGGTGGGGACAAAATCGACCCTGGCAAAATGTGGTGGGGACATGTCCCACCCGTCCCCCCCGTAAATGACGCCTATGATTCAAATGAACCGCACTAACAGAGCATTCGCATCAGGGTTCATTCTAATCGAACCAAACATGCCAAGTGTGAACACACCCTAAAATAACCCAGGGCTTTATGACACTGAGTTTACAATTTCAAGTAAAAAGCCTAGAGGATTCCCATTAAAGACTCACATTTGCATTGTATAAAGTCAAAAACCACAGATTCAACAAGTATGTAGAGGGATGCAAGAGAACCCCAGTGTTTATTTCAATGCAAATGAGAGAATTTGTCTTTGTGTGTTTGTGTGTGTGTGGATGACTGTGTGTTTAGTCTTGCGGATTTTGATTGAGTGTGCAATGGTTGTTTATACTTTTCCAAAATTGTGTGATCTAAGAAAAACTACGTTTATCTTTGGTGTAAGAAAGATGGGGAAGGAGAGGGAAGTACTTGTACTACACACTTAACGCTAACCTGACACACATAGAGATGATCAGTCCTAGGCTTCTCTCCACACTGGAGTTATTTCACAGATATGTTCAACATCACATTTGACCAAAACTCCCCCTCTGACATCAGCTTAATGCATAATAATTATCTTCTTAAACAAAATTGGGAGGTCGGAGGACCAACCCACTTTCAAAATTACCCATGGATTAACCTGGTTTTGAAATCCAGGTTGGAAAGACATTAAACCCCAGTGTAAAGCACAGTGAAAACATTGAAACCAATTGAAACATTAAAACCCAGTGTAAAGCACAGTGAAAAGCCTTAGTGACTCATTCTTTGTACATTGTATGATTCACTGATGAATGTATTGATCTTTTTTTTTTGCTGTGGTTTATCCCCCAGACAAAAGAGCTTTTTAATGTGGCATAAGCATATTTACACAGGAATCGGAAACGTAGGAACCAATGCATCACACATCGGAATGTTTTTGTATTGTTATATTTTTATTTCCATGCACAACCAACAGAAAACGAGACTCGCATTGATTGTCATGACCACAGCGAGGTTTATGCGGGAAAAATCGGGCGAAAAATCCCATAGACATCCCATTGGACAGAACTTTGTGACATCATAAACTCTGCATCACAATGTTGTATGTAGAGACTTGGGGATGGGCTCATTTAAATAAGCCTAGAAAGTACCCAATAAATGGTGACATTTCATATTAGCCACACCCTAGCAACCACATACAGCTCCCTATAAATACCACTCCATAGACTTTCACCCACACCCTAGCAACCACTTAGCAGGGCCGGATTAACCATTAGGGCAACTGGGCACTTGCCCAGGGGCCCACGACATCTAAGGGGCCCTGGGCACCAGGGGCGGAATGGCAATCGGGAGAGTCGGGAGTTTCCCCGGTGGGCCGGTAGTGTTTCGAGGCCGCGAGGGCCGGTCTGATAAAATGTATTCATTGCAAGTTCGCCATGCGCACTTGTGGCCATTGGCCAAAGCGAGGGGAAGAAAAAAATATTTTATATAACGGAGCGTATATTTGCACTAAGTGCCTGTCTTTATAGCAAAAAGACGCCCGTCACGTATTAGCTACAGTGGCGTAGGTCGTAACGCGTAAATTGCATGAATGCAGCTTTTGATGCGCTCGACCCGAGTTCGAACCCGCCTTTTGCCGAACTCTCTATTCTCCCTTTTCCCAACACATATGAGATGTAAAATGTATAACCTAACATAAAGGTCTCTAGCGTTATATTTGGCCAACGAACTAAAATCGAAACCATGATATGGTGTTGTGCCTTTATAAAACAGCACAAGACTTTAAGAATAGGCATCCTGTGTGTGCTGGGTGATTTAAAGAAAAGTGCGCTCTTTGCTCACGCGATCAGCATGGTTATCTGGTGTTTTCTCCTAAATAAAAGCTCAAAGGTTTATTTCTTGCAAGTGAAGAAATTAGGACAAACGTATTTAAATTTTCCTGTATTATAGTGTAATGTAGACTAAAATATACTTTTGAAATATTCATTTTCATTTATAGTACATTTATAGGCTATATTATGGATTTTACGTCATAGGAATAATTATATAAATCATTATTACATTATTATAATAATTGTTTGGCATCCTAAAACACCATTGATAATGTAATGTAGACTGAGACTCTCATAACTAAAAAGATGTTTGAGCCCTGGTACAAGTCAATGCTTTTTCTTTGTTCAACGAGCAGTTCATGGGTTGAAGCTCTTAATTTTGACCTCTCAAAGAGCACCAGATTGATGCATTTAACCTTAAAATGTACAAAATTTTCTTGCAGGGGAGCATGCCCCCGAACCCCCCTAGAGGCACAGAGGTCCACCCAACATAGCTTTACAAAATCCTATGGGAAAGAACAACCATTTATGAACTTTAATCCAGCATAGCAACAAAGTTCCTTTTAAGTCAGTAAAACTGTAAATGCCATATTAAAATGTCCTTGGACAAAATATACATTTGGCCCTTGGGGGGGGGGCCTACAAGACATTGTGCCCAGGGGCCTCTGAACTCTTAATCCGGCCCTGCCATTTAGACTACCCTAACAACCATATTGAACAACCATAAATTGAACCGGCCATTTCTCTGAACGAGGATAGAATAGAGACACGGGGGTGAGCTCTTTTGACTCAGACTGCCGAATAATCCATTACTTGCTTCTATGACAGTGAATACAAACTCATAATTACACAGAATTAGAAATTAGATTCTAGAATATTAGATAACAGATAATGCTATAATCGCATTTGAAATGTCTGAGTATTTCCCCCCCCCCCCAAGCCCTGGTTAAAGGTGAACTAAGTAACTTTTTTACCTTAACCGAACAGCTTTGGAGTCATTGTAATGTTTATATTACTGATTTCGTGTGGAATGGTGGTCATCTTGCACCCCCCTGGTGCCTGTGAGCCGCAAAACCATCCTTGCAACTTTGGGCCGGCCGCAGTGTTAGGAAGTATCGTGTGATATCAGCTCTCGCGAGGTAACGGATTGCTTTACGGCAAAAAACAGATCTGATAAAATTCTGATAAAATGAGCATCAAACAGAAATAACCCGGCGCCGTATACATGTGGTGTTCGAGGCGCACATACAATACAGACTGCCGACAGTTAAACAGGACGCGCGCAGCTCTTAAAGGGGCCATACCTTATTTCCACTCGTTAGAGCGTCCATCCTACTGAACAGGTACCGGTGTACAGGGGGAGGGGATCCGGCCGTGAGTGCGAGCCATCTCTGCGTGAGTGCTATTCACGACAGTACAAGTACTCCACAGCGACTCTAGGGGTCGCTGTTTGACAAAAACGGAATTCCTACTTAGTGCTGCTTTAATTTCTGACCCGTCTTTGCAGGACAGAAAAGTATAGAACTCTTGCATGTGCATTAAATAACAGAACACACACATATACCCTGTCGTCTACTGCTCAAAGGTGGCTCCACTTCAGGAAATGCATTGAGTTTCCTCATTATAAAACCACTTTGATTCCTGTTTGAGTTTGCAAAACTCTTCACATTGAAAAAGTGTTTTGTTGTTCACAAGGATCAAAGCTCATTTCTCAACGAAGGGACCGTCAAATTCAAAATGTCATCACGTCTCTTCACAAACCTTATATAATCTGTAAGCAAACTTAAGTGAATTAGATGCAGTCTGTCAGAGAACAATCCGTAACACGTGCATTTGACTCTAAATGTATAAAAGCGGCTATGCTTTCATACTTTAAACCACAAAGCTTTTCAAAAAAAAGACTGGCAAGGAAATTTCAAATGGGTAGTTTATTCATTCCCACTCATGCTCTTTTTCTTCAAAGATATTTCCATACCCTAAGTGATGCCAACAAAATGTTAAATATTGCCGTGTTTTATGAGATTGATGACTAAATGGTGGTTGTACATGCAAATGCAGTATGTGTAGGTGAGCACGCACCTAATCTGATGCTCTCACACACAGGTGTGAGACGTGGACAGATGAGTAATGATGCCATTGGACAATTGTATGTTCCTGACAGAGTGCACGTCTCTACAGACAGCAGGGTGTGGACTGCAAAGACGCAGACCTTGGTCACGCCACACTGTTGGAAATGAGGGTAAATTCCAGTTTATTTTCAGCAACATGACAATTACACATGGCACCAATTTATGACCGCTTGATAAACAATAAAATCAAATGTCAAGAACTCAAGACTTTGTGTTCTCTGATCTATATGTCCCAATGGATCTGATCCCACATCTAAGCTCATTCTCAGAAAACTGAGCCTAATAGATGCATTTCTGCATTGTGCAGATTTGTATATGCAAAATAGGTGGTTACAGCCTTGCAAAGTTACTACCAAAATGATTTCAACCCTGTCACAGTAAGTTTAGAGTTCATATAATTTGAATGGATAGCGGATTAGTAAAGGAAGCACTGCATATGAAAGAGCACAAGCAGTTAGCTAGCAAAAATGGTATGGATACTATAGTAAATGGATACTAGGGACCATCAACTGTATGGTTACTGACATTCTTCAAAATATCTTCTTTTGTGTTCAGCAGAAGAAAGAAATTCATACAGGTTTGGAACAACTTGAGGGTGAGTAAATTATAACAGAATTAAAACATTTTGGATGAATTATCCGTTTAAATACTGACACACTGTGTGAAAAATGAAAAAGGGGGAAATTTCACTGCATAACAAGGCTGAATGGAAATTGAGGGGAAATACAAATGTTGCACATCACCAGAAAGTACATAGACAATACATGATTTTAATTTCAATTAAGGCAAGATTTAGGTGGAATCTGATTCTGAAAAAACCTTCAAAAATAACAGTTAGTAATCAACGAGGACATGCAAATTGGCTAAATTAAATAAATAAAAAAAGTATTAATATCAAATTCATTTAGTGTTAAGTTAAATATTTTAAACAGTGGTACTAAGTGGAGTATCCAGTCAATTATATCAGTTACAAGTCAAGGAAACATGGCCATTTCCTGATTGGCAGAAATACATGAAATATCTGGGATTTAAACCTACAACCTTCCGGTTCATGCTATTTAACTCGAAGTTAAACTGATGGGGTAAAGTTCACTGGCAGATCCAACACTATGATGATTTGCACCGGAGACGAGAACCTGCCAACCCAAAATTCCTCTAATCACAGATTAAGTCACTTACAACATTCTTGGGGTATTTAAGCAGCTGAGGGGCCTGTGCAGGTGGGGGGAGAGTGGCATGAGGATTATCTTATATTTCATAGGTAGTGTTAAGCTGCTGCTCTTAAGTGCTTCACGTGGTCATATTATGTCAAACATATTGGCTAATCTAGTGTTAGTGGAGCGCCGCTCAGGCTAAAATCAGCTGTTTCAAAACAAACACGCAAAGTTCCACAAACTGCTCTTAAACCTAAGCCTCATTAACACTGATCTACTGATGGCTGCCTTTCTGATGATCACATGGACCAGTGGGCTCAGGTTTAGCGAGACATATCGGATATGTCTGGAATGGTAATGGCTTGTTTAACATTTGTATGTTTTATAGTTTAACAAACCAAAACATTCCTACGTAATGTGCTCGAGGCTGAACTACCACGTGGAGGAAACATTCTGGACAAAAATATCGCTTTAAAGTGGAATCTGTAAGCGATGCAACTCTAGGCAACATCTAAAACAACTAATACAAAAATCAAGCATTGTTTTAAGGCCTAACACTGATATGCATTTCAAATAATACTTTTTTTTTTTAAAGTGCATAAAGTTGTTACAAAAAATGTTAAAGCATGTTTCATGAAATTTAGGAATTATTCCAGGAATGCAGGCAATACTGTTCGTGCCGAGATGGAGTGAACTGTAGTAAAAGTTAAATGTTAAAGTACATGAATATCATTTTAGCATGAAGCTTCAACTGCAGCTCGGTATGAACGTTGTTTCAGTGATTTAGAACAGCGTCATTGAAAAGTTTCCTGACGTTAAAACCCAACAACAGGAAGCCGAAAATGCTGAGAAATGGGATGAAATGGGATGCTGAGTATGTATGGATACAATCGAGACATGCAGGAGCATCATACATACACCTGTTTTTTTTGGGACCAATTCTTTGATGACAGTTTTCAGGTTAAACCTGAAATTAATTGCAGAAGGCGATTGGTCTACAAAAAGAATGAACATCATTCATGCTCCTGAATGGCAACGATGCTTCTGGAATCATAAATTAATCAAGATTATCATCTTGGGGTGTTTTCACGTTATCGCACAGTACAGACGCATCAAAACTGTGAAAGTTTTCAAACAAAATTTTATAGAAAAAGGGCAATATAATTTGAAAATAAATATGCTGTACTACATTACACAGACACAAAAAGATGTTAATATCCAACATATTTACATAGAGTAAATAAATAATGTTTAAACTGTAAAACTCCAATCAAACCAGACCACATTTGAGCATACTGTTTCAGCTTGTTAGATCTTATTATAGTAGAAGTAAATGGTGACATGAGTTTGGCCTATATTTACATTTGGCTGCTATATTGTTATTCAATACGTATGTCACACTGACATCAAGACGATTTCGTCAAGACTGTTTCGCCAAAACGTACTCACACATACACGCACACAAACACTAGCCTCGTATACACACGAAATCACATATACACAGTTTGTTAGAGATCACACGGCACACACACACACATCTGCAGTAAGGCGGCAAAGTCAAGGCAGTTGGCAACATAACTCACTGATCAGTTATAGGAATGTTTCTCTGTTCATCTACGGAAAATAAAACAGGATTAAAAGCTTTTTTTTCTCCAGACAGCCATGGAGCTTTGCAGACAAAAAAAGGACAAGAAGATCCATCTTAACATAACACTGCACATAAATAGGTCAAATTAAATACAAAGAGATAGAATACTGAAAATATTCTAAAAAAAATCATAAATTACTGAATTGTTTGGGGAATAGATTTGGACTAAAATTCCAAGACTAGCTGAACGACAACAAAAAACCTAGCCCAGAATTGTCATCTTAAAGCGAAAGTTCACCCAAAAATGTTTATTTTGTCATCATTTATTCGCCCTCATGTAATTCCAAACCCGTAAGACTGTTGTTCATCTTCGGAACACAAATGAAGATCTTTTTGATGAAATCTGAGAGCTTTCTGTCCCTCCACAATGTTTAAATGTGAATAAAAGCCTAAATTAAATCTGTTCATCAAATAAAGCACTTGAAACTCTTCAGGTAATTTGAACTAAACCACTCGATTCATATGGATTCGTTTTACGATCTCTTTATGAACTTTTTGAAGCGTCAAAGGGTCGGTTGCGTAGCTGTCAATGGAGGGACAGAAAGCTCAAAAAGATCTTAATTTGTGTTCCGAAGATGAATGATAGTCTTACTGGTTTGGAACGACATTAGGGTGAGTAAATAATGACAGAATTTTCATTTTTGGGTGAACTATCCCTTTAAATCCCCAGTAGTGTGAAAGCATGGATTCTAATCACACAATCTATTCAAAGTGGTTTCCAAACATGTCAAAAAATGAATATCCCTTTAAGGAGTGAATATGACCAAAATCCTCTTGAGTTTGCCTCATCAAGGTCAGAGCTCTGGTGCAAACATTTACCACAGCGCCCAGCAGGTTTCCATGGCATCACTGTGTGACATTCCAACGGCAGAATCAGTTCGGTTTACCACCAAAACTCCAGTCATTTGTCCATCTCTAAAAACACACACATTGTGCTCAAGTGTTCACGTACTGGGAGGAATGATTCCACAGCGTGTAGTGGACGCTGACGCAGTTTTGCAGTCCTCCAAATGTTTTGTATGCGCTCGTTTACATTTAGATTCACATGAAAAACTGCACAGCAGACCCAAATCCAGTGATGTGTTTCGTTGAGTACGACTTCCGAGTACGACCTTACGCATGCCAGCCAAGATCAGAAACGTTTACGTAGGTCTTTTGCGAAGACCCTTTAGCAGCAAATCAAATCCTGTGCTTTCAGTCTCTCGGTTCGCTTAATACACACATGAAAATCATGAAAATATACAGACAGAGCATTTCATTGACTATTAACCCCCCACTTCATTCTCTCAATATCTCCGTGATGGAAAAATGAGACCAAAGTTCAAAGCTGAAAGTTCAAAGTGCTGTGAGTTATTGGTGAAATATTCCTTCATGACAGAGTCCATTCTGAAATCTGTTCGGTTCACCTCCGTGGTTTGTCACATCTGGGAAAGTAAGTAGAAAAATCACAAATGAAATCTCTATAACATCTCAATTGTTTTATCCTAGACAGGAAGAAGATTCAACCTTTGCTCAAGGTTGCTGCCAAACAAAGGCTCCTTCTGACAAATAGAGTATCTTACATATGTCGCCTTCATTTTCAGAAGAGATGCATCAATGTCTCAAACTGTACACTGATTTACCAAGATGCAACGTTTACCAGACCAAATCATTTTTACACTCTTTCAATATATCAACATATCTTTTAGTTGTTTAGGAGACAGATCTGAGACAAAGCTTATATTTAAAGAAGCAGCAACCGACTCTTTCAAGGGAAAAGGGCAGAATGAACATTCGGCCAAAAATCTCCATTTGTCTTCTACCGAAGTAAAAATGTCATAGGGTTTGAAACAATGTGACGATGAGGAAATGATGACAGAATTCACTTGATCTCTGAATGAACTATTGCTTTACATGAAAGATCAACCCTCTGAGCAACACATCTGTATATGACAATACAAAAACAGGAAGGCCAGTCTTGCACTAACATGTGTAGATAGATACACAAAAAAAAGTGTAGATTTACAAACACACCTGCAGGTCCTTTCGTTGAGTTCTAGTTGTCTAGACCTGCAGTCGGCTTCAGAGTGTTTACAGGAGCACTGACACGTCTCGGGGTCTTGAACAAACAACCTTCTTCTCCTTTCAGAGCATGTAGAACAGCAAGGCTCACACTGACTACTGAAGAGCGAGAGAATGAGAAAAGGAGAAGGATTGGGGGAGATTACTGCTGACACATAGTAATGGCCATTATTAAACACGTTCACCCAAACATACACACACAGGCACTCAGTGAGTCAAGCAGTGCACTTTTTGAGCCACCCTGGTCTGGCACCACGGTTTCGCCCCTTCTGAGGGTCCGAGGGGGTTTTGTAGAGTGTAAATAGCTGAAGTTATAGGCAGGATGTGGCCATGCACCTGCAAGCTCAGTTGATGCAAGAAAACAATAAAAACAACCACAAACTGTTTAATTTTCACTCTTTCCATTTTAGAAAAGCATACTGGAATAAAAGGCAGAGAGAGAACAGTGCATAAGAATCCAGTGTTTCAGTTTATTGCTTCTTGTAGTGTTGGATCAGGGTCATCAGGACACATGTACAGTACGAAATGATGGACTCCAAGAGGAAGATTCACATGCATTTGTGCCAGCTGACCTTGTTTGAAGCCAATATTGCTCTGAGGACAGGCTTATCAAAACCACATTCTAAATTCTACATTTAACCCTGACCTGACTTCAAATCACAACAGTGTAAAGGCCTATTTACACAAAGAACGATTGGCATGAAAAACATGCACAAGACTTATAGTTTACCCATTTATGTGCTTTGGCCACTTTCTTGACAGGAAAAAAGGACAGGAATATTGCGAGAAAAAGGACTGTGTTAGGGAAATGTCAGATTTATACCTACATGAGCACCACATCTCAATGATGTTCTTAGTATTAAGTCACAATAAGATTTGACAGCCAAACTTGAAATCCAAATCTTCTCAGAGAATGTCATAAATTCAATGTGAATAGTTGTGGTGCAAACAATAACATACTTTCATGATCTTTGTCTCGACAGGCCTTAAATCTAATTTATTTATTTATTTATTTTTATATGAAAATCCAAACCCTCAGAAAAATACTGACCTCAAAAGCATCAGTCTCACAGGAGCAGATTGTCCTCATGTACGCATTTCTTTGAAATACATTTCACTTTCCAATTACTGGGAGAAGCACCAAAGTAAACAGGCTGTTTGACTTTCGTAATGCTGTGCGGCAGAGCTCACGCAGCATGACAAAACAAAACTCACAGCAATGAATTTAAAAAAAAAAAAACATCTCACACAATCCTTCTCATATGTCAGAGAGGACAGAACAATGTGAGGATGATGGTCATAATACAATAAAAAATGTGAGAACAATAATTCGCATTCCAAAAACAGGAAGCGGCACAAACAAGGTTGTGATTCCAACAGAAATATTGTGACAAATTAGTACCATCAACAGAAAGCCATGCTGAGTGGGTCAGGTGAGTTTTTATGTCGGCTACCTCACCACTGCTCACCTCCTCCAATCATAGAGCTTCATTTATTTATTAGGTCCTACGGCACAAACTATAGAGCGCAACTGTACGGCTCCAGAAATAGAAATCCCATTCATTCCCCCCATTGAAAAACGGACAGACCTACCATGAGCTCAGAGGAAGTTAAGCGATGGTGCTTTTGCCATTTTTCATTTCCGAGTTACCATGAAGTGCTGCACTACTCACAATCATTAAGCAAGGTCCTCCAATAAGAGAACGTGAGAACCAACCTTGGAAATGAGAACAAATCTCGTTTTGCTAGGTTGCTTCTGAGGCCACTGACTGTCCATTCCCATAAAGCACTGCTAATGACGAAATCCAAGGAGCTTCCATACCCACAATATCCATATGTCATTACTTTGCAATAAAAACCTCATGTCAAATTGTATCGTCTGTATACATTTTGCTTTATGCCTACAATTAATGACTTGTCAGACTTGTTAGTGTATTGTGGCTCTTGTTTGGATTACATCATTCACAACGCCGCATGGAATGAATAATGCATTCTCTAATAAGAGACTACTTCTTTCCAAATACTTGCTTTGTTCAAATCAAAGGTTGTATTCCTATGATTCATCTTGGAGTTGAATGGTTTAGTTAAAGGCTTAGAATGCTTTACCAAAGATGCCTAAGGAGACTGAATGGGAAAACATTTTCTGACTATAAAAGTCGACAGTCACTCTACTTGTTTGTACCTTTTGCAAAAACAAATCATAAACAATTTGGCCAAACATTGTTTATGTTAATGGTTTTAGCATGTGCTTCTGCATTAGTAAGGCAAGCTCTGTGAGAGCAGAGATCGAGCATGTGGTTTTGTGGCATGGTCAGTTTTAATTAAGTGGCAGAGGAGTTGATGGATTAATGGCAATTAACACCGTCCGACAGAAATACACTGATTAAAGGAGGCATAAAATCTCCTCCCAAATTAATTTGACGACCAAGAGTGCCACACTCAGGTGCAGGCGAGAGGAGGCGAACGCAGAGGTGACGTACAAATCCCGCTTTTTTTCACGGTTTTTCTTTCTCTTTCGCTTTTGGCCTTTGCCCTTCCGGGGTTTTCTGGAAAAGGGAACATGACAAACAAAGAAGAACATCGAAAAACAAAAACTGAATCGGAGTTGTTGCAAAAGATCATCCACACAGTCAGATTGCAGTGAACGTAGTGCTAAAATGATCCAGATGGAAACATCAGTAAACATGTCCCACTAAAACACATCTTTCTCTTCTTATTCTTGTATTAGTGCCTGACACGACAGCAAACTCCAGGGGCGTTAGACATGAATTTGAAATAAAAAGCCAGCCAGGCTCTGGGAAAATTCGCCAATACTTCAGAATCTCTCTCACGAAGCAGTTTCAATAAATAAACAAGGCATTAAATCTTCAAAGGCATCACTAATGTTAGCAGGATTCCTGGCTGGTGCAAAACACAGACAAACTGATTCAAATTGAGCCAAAGCTCAAAGTCTACTGGCGAGATTGAACTCTCTTATATTAGAGAAGTCTAATGGAAACCGTCAGAAGCTCTCTTTCATTATAATGATAATACTGATCAATCAGCAAATCAACACGGAGTATTAGCGACATACACGTACATTTATCTTTCAGATAGCTGAGAATCCTGGCATATCACGTCAGACACGTCAGGCAGCAAGAATGTGAACTTTCCCCTATCTCGCAATCACGAGTACAAACTGATGTGCTGCGATCTCTTTAAGGTTATTTGCATTAGTGGTTGATCAACATGGGTTTTTCAATGCTCTATGAAAGTAAGCAGAGAGCAGGGTGGCCGACATATGCAATATTCACTAAATTTATTTGAAAACATTTAATTTAATCAATCCTTTAATGGGCGTCTCTTACAAACGATACGAAGTTGAAGCTCTTTAAACAGAACGTCAGGACTATAAAGTTGAATTTGCTCCTATACACAGCTGACAAATCAGGCTGGTTATACTCTACGATTACATTCATTCTTTTCATAGATCAAATTCAATCATTGTCATCAGTGTCTGTGAACACGGGGCTGTCGTAGAACAGCCTCTGTGTCAAAGGGCCACTTGTTTACCAGAACCAGAAAGCAATTACACTTTTTAAACCCCTAGAGATAACCTCTGACCCATAACACATCAGCCACAAGATCAACACCCTCAACTTCAGTAAACTTTCAAACACTTCGGCCCACATTCTCTGGTGAGAGGGAGGCATCGGAGAGGGGGTTGACTGACCGCTGCAGTATCTCTGAGGAGTGGAAACGGGCTCATAAACAAACGCTGAAAACATTATCTTATCGCCGGACTTAAAGACACTTCAGAGATGACAAATCTCTCTGTTACCTCAATGAACCTCAAATCGCAGAGCTTAGCCGACGCCGAGATGAATGTAGGGCGAGGGCATTGAACTAGAGGGCGAAACTCGCACACCTGTTCACGCAGCTCTTCACACACCTGAGGGGCTGAATTTACACTTGAGAGAGCAACGTGCAACGACATGAAGACATCAAAAAGGAAGTGAGATCAGATAATGGTGTACGGGTTAGAGAGTATCTCAGTTCATCTGATTAACAAAAGCAGTAGTTCTGGTCTTGTGCTAGGCCTGGGCAATATAGCTTAAAAAGGCTTTTTTTAAAAATTGTTTTTTATTTCACAAAATGAAAAACACTTAGAAAGTATGTATATGTATAATAAGACAGTAATACTTTTTACTAAAACATTCATATGTATACTTTTGAGTGATGAACAAATTGTTGAATCAGAAGTGATCACAGCTGATTGTCATGAGATATTTACAATGTTGTTTGAATTTATATTGCCAGCAAAGATATCAGGCATACATTAAATCGCCCAGTCCTAGTTTTAGCTTAGCTTTAGTTTGACAATGGTGCAACTAACGATTTTCAAGATCTAAATCACCTGTTACCTCATATTATGTGTTTAGAAACAACAGTGAAGAGTTCCACTGTTCTCTCACGATCAGATTTTATGGCTTTATGTAACATGAAAAGCAACAAGCTTAGATGAAAGGATCATGGAGAAAAGGAAAACAAGAAGGAATACACCTAGCTTGAGATAATAGTGACTGAGATAAAGGCAGAGAGATTAGGAGACAAGAATGAATGCAAGAATGATGGAGGGGAAAATGACAAAATAATGCGAGAGCAAAAGCACACACACACACACACACACACACAAACACACACACACACACACAACAACAATGTCACTCACTTTTCTCTTTTCTCTGGAAGATCTTTTTTCAGCCTGAAAAAGCAACAAAAAGAGGGAGACATTACCTAAGTGAACGTGTTTGTTGTGAGCACAAAACAACAGACAAACATCCACTAACACCCCTCAGTTATATTAATACAGCTAGAAATACAATTATAGAGCAGATAATAGACGGCATAAAGAAGTGTCCCCAAAGGTTAGCTGAATCTGACAGCCTTCCTCTAGGGACAAGCTTCCTTATAGTAAAGTATTCAAAAGTAAAAAAAAATAAAAATAAAAAATCACTTTTTTTCTTTTAAATGGAAAAGGTTTTCTTTCATGTGTAAGAAATCATTTGTCCCCATTTAGGTAGCTATATGAATGTATGAGTAGAAATGAGGATTCTTACCGACACTGGCATTCACTGTGTTCTGCAAAACTCATGAAAAAGTCACCTTGATGACGGAGTGGTTTCAATCTTTTAATCTACAGAAAAAAGCAATAACAAACATTAAAACACCACATCATGGACATATAAGGCAGTGTTATTGTTAAAGGGACAGTTCGCTAAAAAATTACATTTTTGTTATCACAAAAGAAGATGTTTTAAAGAATGTTGGTAATAATACAGTTGACGGTAGCCATTGACTTCCATAATAGGAAAAACAAACTATGGAAGTCAATGGCTACCGTCAACTGTCTCCTTACCAACATTCTTAATTAAAATATCTTATTTTGTGTTAAACAGAAGAAAACAACCTCATAAATGGTGAGTAAATGATGACAATTTTCATTTTTGGCTGAACTATCCCTTTAAGTAAAAGCTACATTCAACACTACCTAAAAATTGGCTACTCTCATTCAGAAGAAACCCTGTTAGCTTGGCCAAAAAGAGAGAGATAAAGGGTTTGAATGTGGGAGACAAAGTAGAGGAGTGTAGGGTTTCCAAAAAGTAGACTTAACAAGATTCAGACAGATAGTGGGAGAACATAGAGAGAAAAAGAGAGCAACAGTCTGGAAGTTAGGGGTCTCTGACCTCCAAGGTAATGTTGTATGTGACGGTGGGGGTGCATTCCATCATCTCATCATTGCAGCACCCAGCACAGCGGGTGAGAACCACACAGGACGGTATAAAGATATGCTCTATGTCATCAGGGTATTCCTGTTGAATTTCCACCAGCACCTCTCGAGGACGACAAAGTGACTTGTTATACACCTCCATGAATGGCACCACTGCAAGTTAGAGAAAAAATAGGAAAATCAGTTACTTGTTTGTTTTTTGTGGCAAAAATGTAGGACCTTTTTGGCCAAGAGTTGCACAATTTTTTAATGGCCAACACAGTTTGGAAATCAGGGAGCCCTTCTAGGAATTTGTGACTGACAGGGGTGTCCATTTAAATCATGTACATTCCTTGTGTTGCACTCGACCTACTTAAAAATAAAAAAGACCCCAAAGTAGCCTGTGTGTATATTCTGCACAGCTGTTTGAGTCTCTTTTTTACATGAAGAATTAAAGCACAAATGTATTGTAATTTAATAATGTGTAGTCTGGTTCTCTAGGCTTAACAGAGATTGAGCAATGAGCAGTTTGGCAATGCGTGATCCAAATTATCCCTTTGAGATTTGTATGTTAAGATGTAATCGTGAGCTTCTAATAAATACAACAATTTATCCTAAGCTTTACAGAGTGTTTGATTAAAGGCACAGCATTGCCCTCTTAACCTATCCACCAGAGGGCGCTGTATGTGTCCAGTCTCTGGATGACACCATTGAGTTCAAGCAGAAACTCACCGTCATATGTGCTTTTGCCTCCCTCCCTGGGTATGTAGGCACTCTGTAGTAAAAAAACAACAACAACTTTTTGACAGAAATTCATATTTAAAGGGATACTCCTCTTTTTTAGGAAATAGGCTCATTTTACAACTCCCCCAGAGTTAAACTGTTGAGTTTTACCGTTTTTGAATCCATTCAGCCGATCTCCGGTTCTGGCGGTACCACTTTTAGCATAGCTTAGCATACATCAATGAAGTGGACAAGACCATTAGCATTTCTAAAAAAAAAAAAAAAAAAATGACCAAAGAGTTTAGATATTTTTCCTATTTAAAACTTGACTCTTCTGTAGTTACATCGTGCACTAAGACCGACGGAAAATGTAAAGTTGCGCTGACAAGCGCTGCGTCATATCATTGTGCCTGCTGCTCTCATGGTACGGCAGTAACGTTTCTTGATTATTACACAGGAATTAGAGTATAGTTCCTAGCCATATCAGGCTAGAAAATCGCAACTTTACATTTTCCGTCGGTCTTGGTGCACGATGTAACTACAGAAGAGTCAAGTTTTAAATAGGAAAAATATCGAAACTCTTTGGTCATTTTTTTAAAAAGAAATGCTAATGGTCTTGTCCACTTCAATGATGTATGCTAAGCTATGCTAAAAGTGGTACCGCCAGAACCGGAGATCGGCTGAATGGATTCAAAAACGGTAAAACTCAACAGTTTAACTCTGGGGGAGTTGTAAAATGAGCCTATTCCAAAAAAAGTGGAGTATCCCTTTAAAGACTGTGTTCAGTTATACATATTTGTTCACAATCAATAATCAAGAGTCCAAACAGGTTTGACTAGTTATTCACCACGGCATCATTACTCAAGTTTTAGGATGATGCAACAAATTACCTAATTTCATTTCAAAGTCAAAGTTCTTTAAAAAATAAAAATAATAAATGTTAGCTATCACAAAGAATGATTCTTTTTGTGTGTGTATACTTAAACATTGACTTAAAATAATAATTTTACTCAAGTGCACATATCAACATATATATCATTAACCTGTAGTATACAGAAAACTATATTAAAAGGGGACTTAAGACTTGGCCTTGAATGATCGGAGACTTGACTTAGACTTGGCCTTGATAGTCTTTTGTCACGAGTCTAGTCTCAAATCAAAACTGGCCTTGAACTCTGCATTAGAGACTTGTGAACATGTCAGATCTCACACTTCAGATTTTGCAGAAGCTCCATGGAGACACGTGCACTTCTCAATGAAGCTTTTTCCCCCCTTCCAGCTGAGCCTTTTACTCAATTTAACAGACCAGCTGAACTTTTTGGGGGGTTTTATATGGATTTAACATTGCTTGTGAATCAATGGCTGAGAATCACATGATGTCATTGATATAAGCACAAACTTCTCGTCAGACTGTCAAACTGATTAACAGTTTATTTGTATTCATCCATGCCCTTGAATATAATAAAGTTTCGAATTTCATCAAGAATAAGACTAATTGGTGAATAATTTCTGAAGATAGGCTGAAATCACAACCTAATGATTTATATCTCTATATTGTGGTCTCCTGAGGCCGGATATGTTGGTGCCTGGTCCGTCTGAACTGTATACTGTAGCTGCGCCTTTAAAGCGTAATAATATCACTAAGGTGGTTATGATAGGGCCTTCACCAAAATCGACAACAAACTTCCAAACAGTTGAATGCACTTGGGTTGCGTATATCTCTGGATTCCCCCAGTTGTAACTTGTCTACAGTGTTAAATGGCTCAATGTGGGATGATCACATTGGCTTGTTCACGTAATTTTGAAGAGCTTGGCAAAACATGGTCAATGACCTCGCAAGGGGAAACACAAGGACGTCCAATATAGTGGCGCAGACATTACATTCGAAATAACACTATTTCAAATTCAACCAATACGTCTGCGTCTTACTCTATATATGTATGCATAGGGATATAAAACTTACCTTGACAGCTGAAAAATACAGAAGCGTCACAATAAATAACTGGAGCACGCCAACGGCAAAGTTCATGATTGAATTTATAAGGCGAATAACTCTTTTTAAAACCCTATCCGATGATAGGCGGACTTTAGCAAACGCATTGGTAAAGGTCTCAGAAAGCAAGTTAGACATGAGTAAAGGCTTCTTCGCACGGGGTCCGACCTATAGGGGCAACAACAATCCCATGTTGGTCTCACAACACGCATGCAGACACCTGAGAGAGCGTGAGACCCACGGAAAATATGTTATAACGTCTCTCAGCTGTTGCCGATTATTTTCAGAATATCCAGAAATATGAGAATCCAGGACGCAGGTCCTCTCACATTGTTGAGAAGTAGATCAATTTTTTCTTCCAAGGCTATTACAATCCACATCACAAAAGTAATCCCATGCTTAGCCTGCCGCCCGTCTCCAAGTGCGTTGGGTTCATTGGGAAAGGGACGCAGAATGGATAAGAAACTCACTCGCTGATAAAACTTTCAGTATTGCCCATACAGTGATACCAATGAGAACACAAAGACGCCGAAGAGAGAATGCTATATCCAAGCGCACTTCTAGTCCCTACGAATGAACCCTGCTTTAATTCCGCTTCCTGTTTGATTTGTCGGCTTGATTCTCAAGTTCTCCCCCTTGCCGTTATGAATGATCACGGACGCCGCCGTTCCCCGGTTTTAACGAACAGCTTCAGCTGTCGGTCAGTTCTGGCACCGCAGTGAGATTGAAACTCACGCCATTGGACGAGTCACTGCGATGGGCGTGGCTATAGTGGTGTCAGTGTGCCGTCCAGTGTCTCAGTTAAGTTCAATGCGCAGATGTTGACTTATTGATAACTGTAAGAGCTTCTGTAAAACGAGAGATCTCGCTCTCTAATTACAGAGTGCTGGCCTGGTATCAATTATGTTTCGATATTTTGTATAAAAGCGGTATTACGGCTACTGTTTAATCAAATGAGCAAACAGTCATCCCTCTTATTGCAAGTTGCTCTCTGAAATAATTGATTTTGATTGGTCAATTGCGTCTTTCATCGGTCAAATATTTCTGAATAATGACCGTTGTCCATAGTCGCAGTATAACTGTCCACTCGTAGCTCAGCGTATATGTTCTAATAAAATACTTTAAATTGTTTCAAAAGGATTTAATTATCCTTAAAATATATTATTCAAACATTTTACGTTTATTTATTTTGTAAGTAGCTGTATAAAAAGCGGGACCATGTAGGCATATAGTGAGCCCATATTATAGCAAAATAAACCCATTTATGATCACCCTACAGAGCTTACTTTTATAACGGCTGACTTTACATATTCCTTATTTGCTATTTGTATGCGTAACAGTTTGATCCAAAAGTCAGACCACCAATATATATATATATATATATATATATATATATATATATATATATATATATATATATATATATGTTCACTTTTTAATACAATTTCATTATACACATTATATTATAGTTATAACAATAATATAACAATGAGTGAAAAAAAACGGATTTCAGCCTACTTGATGTTCCCCCATTTTATTTAATAACAGCATCAAATATGGCAAATAATAGGGCTTGATATATTCCTTTATTACATTTCAACATTTTAAAAATGTATTATCAATAATTAATCATGTATAATAAGTAATATCCGCTGCGTAATGATAGGTCGTACGTGCAGGCATAGCGGTCTACAGTATGTGCGTAATCCCAGTTTGAATATCATCAGCATCACATGACGGGCCGCGCTGACGCCCTTTTGAGGCTTCTCGGTCATTTGCAAGGTTGCTTGGAAAACGGAAAGAGTGCTAGGTAATGAGGGCGTGATCACATGTTTAAGTGTGTGTGTCCATCACCACGTACTGGTGTGTGCGCGCGCCCGCGCGTATGAACGACGGACTCGCTTCTAGCGCACGCTGGACATGTGAGCCGCGGTCAGTCCGGCCAGCGCGCGAGACTCCAACAGACCCGCTCGAATTTACAAGACATCCCTTCTTCGGCTTCCATAAACAATTTCACACACCTATTTTCCCAATAGTATATATATATATGTCTCTTAGTAGAAAAAAAGTTTTTCCTCTTGTGGCAATTTCACACGTAGGCATTTGTTGCATTTTCTTTCAAATGCACATGGGATCCCTTCTCTCATCCCAATACATAAAATCCTCTTAGACTTGACACTCGGTTCATGAGACTAAAGCATCTCACAGGCCTGTGCTATCTCTTCTTTTAATAATATTTTTTAATATAAAAAAAACTTTTATTTAGCACCAATTTGTTTAAGTTCTTGGCTCATTTGGTTTACTGTAAGTTGCATTGGCGCCATCTGCCTGTCACTACACGCATAGCAGGTGTAAGGGGCTTCCCCGTGTTGCCATGTCCACTTAAAGTCCCCATGAATTCAAAATTGACCATACTTACTTTGTTTGGCTAAATTGATCGTTTTGTATGAAAACACCTAATTTTCTAGATCCAATCAGGTGCTAGTTGGGGAAAAAAGCCACGCCCACTATTTTGCCTCATTTAGTATTCCGTTTCTCTCGGAAATACGTCACACTGGAGAAAAGTCGTTTGCAACTTCCGGTTCACGGGGACTTTAAAGTAATTTTGGGCTTATTAATATGGGCATGCATGCGTTTCAATGTTTGAGCTTACTTCCAGCATTTTTGATTGTTTGTAAATTTATACTAAAATAAATCAGATCAACGAAATCAAGCAATTCCCATTGATCCATAGAAAAGCACATCCATACACATCCATAGAAAGCACTAACAACTGGGGTCCCTTATGTAGGCTTATTTTTGTGAGGCAATTTTACGGAATTTATTGTCAGACTAGGTTGCTTGTTTTTCTCCCCAGATCTGGCAACACCGGACTTCGCTCCCATGTTACTGAACATGCAATGAAAGCCACTTGGAGTAAGATTACCAAGAGAATTTATGATGTTAAAACGTGTCTTAATATACTGTACATTAGATACAGCCTGATTGCATATCTTGGTCATAGTGACAGAAATCCTTCACCAAATAGCATGTCTCAGCAACTGCAGAAAGGCACCAGCCTCTCTCTCTCTCTCAACACACATTCAGACGGACACACACCTCAGTAAGGGCTGTTTAGTCTGAGAGGAAACCTTGAGTGCAAGGTGAAAGAGTGGGAGGAAGTCTCAGAGAAAGAAATAAGTGGATACACTCAAATAAGACAAAAAAGACAGAAGAGAGCAGGACAGAACGAGTTAAAAAAGAGAAGCTGACGTAGGAGGTAATGAGAAGAGACATTTGTTTTTTGTTAGTATGGTTCGCACGTCAGATTTTAATTGAAAAATAACAGACAGATATGAGCTCCACTGCCACCTTTTAGAAACACTGCAAACTCAGCAGAAACAAAGAAAGGACAAAACTAATTAAGTTTACACTCCTACTACTCATCCAGAAAGATTCAGTGCCCAGACCCACAGAGGGGAAGTCATCAAAAACGACTGTACTTTCATTATCATTCTATAGAGCGCAACAGTGACCACCAACATTTTCAGCGGCATTGGGTTTTAAAAAAAATCCCCATTCATTCCATACACAGGCATTAAAAAAAGAAAGGAAAAGGTGTTTTGGAAAAGGTGTATTAGGAAAAGGTGTATTGTTTGATTTTCATGTAGTTTGCATTTGTTTAAAATCAATTTCTCTCTTGAGTGGCATTTTACACTCGATTTCATGGTCATTGTATTCATAGGTTCATTCATAGTTCTGTCTAGTGTTCAGCTCTAGCAGCTCTAGATCTGTGCTTCACAAAGAGAATCTATTACACTTCACTATCACTCACTCAGGTATGGGGCGAGTCTTGTATGCATACACCACTCCTTTCCACACACACTCACACAGGTCGGTGTCAGAGGGGAATGAAATGGCTCGCAGCCAGGCCCAGATTAGACTCTACCCTAAATGCAAGAACTGGTGTTCCAGTAAAAGCACAGCTCAAATATCCAGAGAAAGAATTGGGGGAAATTTCTGCCATATCTGTCAGAAAATATTCCATAGCCATCAGGGAATTCAGACTCAAATATGTAGGTTTCTGGCAGATGCTGAGAAAATGCAATCCTTCAATTGGGTTTACTCTGAAACCAAATCAAATTATTAAAATGTTCCAGGTTAAATACAAACTCTATTGAGAGCATCAGTTGTTTTGCTTGCACCATAGACAGTCCTTGTAAATGCATAACTGTCAAAGCACCAAGGGACTAGTTTAAATGATTTTATGTGGTATATGGCATCATGTCACATGCTGTTGACAAAGCTTAACTTTTACTTAACCCAGAATATTCCTAAATAAAATCAGAAAAGTTCATCATGAAACCTGATTATGAGGTTGCATCATCCCTGAAGGTGGCATATTAACCTAATTTTTTAACCTAAAAGTCTTTACCCAGTGTGATTAGTCACTAACCTTGCAAGTGGCAACTTAAATAGGTCATATTTGGATTATTTGTACATGTTCAGCAATGAAAAAAAAACAATGGGCTTCTTAAAGGTGCACTATGTAACTTTTTTATGACCAAAATTAACAAAATTTAAAGTCAATACACCATCAATCCTTCTTCCAAAATGTGTTTTTGTCTTAACCTGATTCACTATGGTGAGCCCGTTAGAAGTGTTTATATTTTAGACCGAGCGGGATGCTTTTCGCGGGAAATTGCATACTTATATCACTGGCTTGTGTGTGTCTCGTCAATTTCATAAATAGAGAATAGTTGCTACTTTGATGGAAATGGGTGTGGCATTGGTTAGTTGTCACAACAAGTTCAATTTTATTGAAGAGATACATTGCCATATGTAGCTCCCTAAAAGAGTTCATTGTAAAGCGTTATCTGTTGTGAAGGGTCATTTACATATACATGTTCACAAGTGTGACTGTGGACAGCAGACTGCTTAGGGTAGGCGTTTGTTCTAAACTACAAGCAGTTTTTCTGTGAAGACTGAAAGTGAAAATATTAGGAATAAAATTTGAACACTGACTGCAGACAAGTCTACACAAAGCACCACAGTTAAAGAGCTTAAACTTAAAACACCTACCATGTATTTTCATGTCTGTGATGCTTCTCGAGATTACATCCTTTTCGGGGTTTCCTTGTGGAAAGGTTTGTCATACAATATCCGATTTTTCTGAAACAATGTTATTTTCTAAGCATTCAGATTGATATAAGCCCTACAGGAAATTAAACAAGTGGAAAAATTCCATTCATCTCCATTAAGACTCTTTTGACAAGAGCAAACCACATAGCATCACTAAAAACCTCTAAACCTACAAGCAACACTCTAGCATCATGGTGGTGACTTTTGCATGGGCACGCATGCACCAATAATGTGTCCTCCAGAAAAATAAAAAATAAAAAAGTTAGTATTAAACTTGGAACATGGACATGCATAGATATGTTTGTTCATAATAACCCTTTGTATTTGATAATTACTGTCTCAAATGCTGATCTTGCATTAAGTGGCTTAAAGTTAGAGCAGTTGTTTTTCAGTGAAGAGTCCCATGGTACTGTTGTAGGAGTATTCCAGACCGACAATGAGAAACCTCGTCTGAGCTAATCAGAATATCCGAGGAACTCTGACAGATTCTTGGACAGGACACAAAGCAGATGAATTCAGTCATTAAACTTAAATGGCCAATAAATCACTGCCATTTTGATAGCAGAGCGAGTGACCCCCGACCCCTCCAGCTGTGGCAAGTGTGCAGCAGTGTTGTAGCGCACATCTACCCGACCCGAAGCAACCTTTAAGAGTAGAGCCCTACACCGAATGTACAACAAGGCTTTCCCAGAAACATGCCAAATACTGACACTCCCTTCATATTTAAGACATATCAATAGAAGAGGAATGAGCATTTGCCTGTGATTCATCTGCCAACCGTAAAAAAAACACACACAAAAAAACACCCGATGTAGTCCAAAAGTGACAAATTGGCCCCATGAGTATTTTTGTTCCTGCAGTGCAACAGATCGGAAATACAGGAGGTTGGCATCGGGGAGACAACATGCTAGAACCGCATTTCTGAAACTGTATGTAATACCAATCAAGTGTAAACATACAACATATATCTTAGCTCTCTGTACAGCCTAGCATGTCAAAACCAAACCATATGGCACTTGAAAGGATCTTTATGGATATAGCTGTTTGGAAAAAAATGGCAGGGGGCGGCAGTCAGGCCTTGATGTAAACCCTTCAAACAAGGAAGTTTTCAATCTGTAACTTTAACCAATCTGTTGGATACCTTCAAAGGGGATGAGTACCAATCACTCAAACCTCTCTGCACTATCACTCCATGAGGTGACAGTCAGCAGATGTTTCATTCTGGCTAATGAAAAAAGCTCCCTGTGCGTCTAAAAGTGTACATATGTGTCTCTTACTGTGTGCTACGTGTAAACTGGCAGGTCTTCATGAACACTTTTATTAGAACACATGGACATTTCCGAGAAATTATGCAAGTACCTCAGCTCAAGATTTCCACAGAGAGGCTACACTTTTAGCAAAAACTTTTCTCCACAAAGTTGGCTTGGGTGGTTTGGTGTATGACTGAGTGATAGGGTATAGATTACAAGCTCTTACTGTATTTTATAGCACCTGCGCATTAAACAGAAATGGAAATTTCCTAGGAAGGCAGAAGGAGAGGGTATGTAGCCCACTGTGTAAAGATGCAGTCATTCTTTGTCCGTGCACAAGCAACTTCACTAACCCCCAAAAGGGGACACATTTACAACAAACAAATCGAGCCTGAACTCAAAACTCATGACACATTTGAATGACACATTGAAATGCTCCTTTAAAAGTGGATGCCTCCAATTACTGCAGTAGTGCTGTTTGGGCAGAAATGCACTTATCCCCAGTTCACAAAAAAAAAAAAAAAAAGAGAAATATGGATTTAAATATAAGCATTCAAAATTCCTCACCTCCTCCTGGTTACATATTGCAAGACTTGGATTAAGATTTGGATTGAGAGATACTTTTTTTTTTTTTTTTTTGAAAATAAGGTTCCTAGTTTTTTGGTGCCAGAATTATACTGACCAGAATACATTCCAAAGTGCCTTTTGGTGCAGATCAAGGTAGTAAGGGTGGAACATGGATAAAACTCAATGATCACATTCAGGCAAAGATTTCTGGGTATTATTAGTTATGTCCAAAACACGCACCCTGTGGTCCAGTTACGGCCCTGTTGTCTTCCGGAAGGTAAAGCTAGTAACCCCTCACTGGTTTGGGTCATAGCTGCCTGACAGTGTTGGGCCTCATCATTGCTCTCCTGAAAAAGGGTCTGTTCCAGGGACAGGATTCAAGGCTGGGCTAAAATGTCAAATGCCTGACTGATCAGCTAAACATGATGCTTCCTAAAATCCTTATTCCTCTTTGCTTGATTGAATGAGGGTGTTACGCCTATGACCTTTGACTTCTGATGTGGTGGTGAAGGTACCTTGGAGCAATAGTAAGAGATAAATACTAATGCAGACATGAGGAAGGAGAACAGGAGTCTTTTCTGTGAATGGATAGGCAAATATTAAATAGGTTATAAGCTCCAAAACACTTTAGCAGTATTACTCACAAGATTTAAAACAAAAAATGTCTCACCCTGACCACAATGACAATTTATCCTGTGGAAAACTCCATGTCTTGTTACTCCATGTGTCGTGGTCACACTAATATTCAGCATTTTTCCAGTCTTTGTCATTTTATACGCAAAAATTCCCCCAAAAATGCGATTTCTTTCATCATTCACCCATCCTCATGACTTTCACAATGCCTGGTACACAGAAGAAAATGTTTTAGAAACTGTTGAGTGTTCTTTTCCACACAATGAAAATATATAATTGAGTGGCTGTCAAACTCTAAAAAGAACATATTCGAGATCACTTACAAGGCTTACAGTGGTTAGACTGACATAAGATCTTGGATGACACGTCTTCACACTTCTTATGGGCTTAGAAGACTTGGAAGATATGGCACACTAATTGTAGTCCTACTTTTATGGTTTTGGCAGTTTTTAGTTAATATATGCTTTCATTTTATGGTGAAGAGCAGTGTGAACACATTACAAAACGTCTTTTGCTTTTCACATTAAGAAGGTCATACAGGTTAGAAAGATATATGGTTTAGTACAATTTTGATTTTTGGGTGAACAATTCCTTTAAAATATTTGAGCAGACCAGCTCAGGCTCTAAAGCAAACAAACATGAGCGCTTTTTTTATTTTCCTTTTCATTCTGGAACTACGGCAGACTTGGACTTGGCGAGGATAAGATCATTATGAAACTTGTTAAAAAAAACATACTTTTATAAAAATGCTACAATGACATGGTCAAACTATAGAAAACATCTGTGATTGCCAAAGCTTTTTAAAAGACTTAGAAGTATTTATAAGGCTTTAGTATTTGTTTGAAAGTGGTGCGTGTATGTGTGAGACTACTTGGTTGAGAGTAATGTGCGGATGTTTCTTTTAAGAATCTGTGTTTGTGTGAGGCGAGGGTTGATTATTTGAGTGGTTTTGTGGAATTTCTTAGCCTAAAGCCTTAAAGATCAACAAGACATGGATGGTTGGATGGGTAAGGTGGGACTTTGAAGTGTTTCATGTGTGAAGGTTTTTGATTTTATACATATATTTGTGTTTCATTGTGGGGGTGTGTGAAAGAGAAAGATCATGGCCCTACCTCACAGTGCGTATCACATTTCAGGGGCCAATTTCCCCTGTGTGTGTGTGTGTGTACAGTGCGGCGCTTCTGTCTCTGCAGCACCAGAGCAGCAGTGAAAGCGAAGACCCCCTGGGGCAAATCTTCCGCTATAATGACAGATCTCTTTACGAGGTAAAACTTCGTGCTTGGTGGCCCATCATCACAATGATGGGTTTCTCGTAATACTCATCTGAGAGCTCACAGCCAGAGCTCACAAGTTTTGAGTAGACTCAAACCAGCCAAATTCACTTTTACTCAGAGTAGAGGCAAGGGAATCAGTCTTCAATGGGGGACTGCATAGATGTTTAATGATTCAAGACTTGAGGAAACACATAAAATCTGTGAAGTATGACTTCTCAGACAAACACTTTAAAACAAACAGTTTCATAGAACCAGATCACAGACAAAGACTCGTATAGGATGAAGAGACTATTAAACATGGATGTTCTGTGATGGTCTGGCCTTTCTCTAGAAAAATATTTTTGAAGCAAAATCACCATGAATGCAGAAATCAAGCAGAGGATCGGGGTTAAACCAGCTCTGTGTGTATTAGCGTATGCTGGGACAGACGCCAAAAAAAAGCATGGTTACTTTCTCAGTTGCCATATTAACAATTATAGGAATAAGATAAGTAACATGGCTGTTATGATATCCAAAAACGTCTTGGCTTCAACTTTGAATGAAAGGCTATAATGAGTTGGGTTAATGATGGAGGAGGTGGATGTATGAAAGTGAGCAGAAAGTAAAATTCCCATCCCCCTCCTGCAGGCTATGTATTAGTTTAGCTCCATTCCCTTTGGGATCTGTAGTTTTAGATCTGTTTTAACTCAGAGTCTCTGTGCTTAGTTTGTATTTCACTCCTCAAATTGCCTCTTCTTTCCATCTCTCAAGCTAAGTTTTTCTCTACCTTGTCCATTTCTCTTTGTCTGTCTATTTCTTCATCAGGCTCAACACACTGTATGACATTGTGACCCTGATCTGTACCCATCCCCTCTGATACCCTTGGTGGGGTGTCAGCAAACATCCCACTTACCTCATTATCTGCTACCAAAATAAAAGACTCGGAAGTAGTACACATTGCACCTTTTAAAGGCCATATAGGTTTGTTGAATTTTGAACTGAACTATTCCTTTAAAAAGGAGATGGAGAGACTGTACAGAGATTACGATCATAGGCACCTCTTTGCCATATTGATTCATTTTTGTAGAATGTTGTAGAAGCATATTATGACAGTTGGAACCAAGTGGACAAATGACCATTCAGGAAACCACATTACAGTGCTGGAGACCTTCAGGATGTGGAGCGGAGTGGGAGAAGTTTAAGTAGTCAGTACAGGGTTTGCTCAATTTTACTACTAAAGGCCTTGAAAAATCTACTACAATACAAACTGTTTGCAAAACTAAAGTTCAGCGTTCTACAACAGGTTATCTGAGTTGCTATTCTTGCTGTATTTTGAGTGAAGGTGAAATCCAGACCCTAATTCATTATGAATCTGTAATCTGTTGTAAATAGATTGTCAGTTGATTTTCTCTGTGATAGTAACTGACCAACAGAAGGAGCCAAAGAGATTCTTCAGTGGGAAACCACCTGGGTTGGCAGGAACAGCGGAGAGCTCTTCCTGCTTTTGACACTGAAATCAGAGAATCCTCTGGAGCCACTGATCAAGAATCAGATTTCTCTCAGCCACATCTGATCCACAAGCGAAAAGCTCAAATTTATCACAAGAATGAATTCTGAACTGATGGGGAAAATAACTACAAAGGTAATGTGCACAAAAAGACAAATCAACAATTGCAAACACACATGCATCTCTTAACCCACTTTTAATGTTTGTTCTGTGGGACGTTCTGGTGTGTATGTGTGTGTGGGAGGACAAATGAGAATGAGGTGAAAGCTGTCATTGAGAAGTTGTAATCAAAGAGAGAGTGTTGGGGAGAGTCCAGGATTGGGAGTCAGATATACCACAGTTCTGCCTGAATGCCACATCAATGCTCTCATTTAAGTCACTATTTACTCCCCTTTCCTCAAAGTCTCTTGTTCTTGACATACAGTATGCAATATGTTGACATACAGTATACAAAAAAAGTACGTTCAGAAGGTATTTAATAAATGTATAAACATACTGTAAGACAGATCATTTGCTTTCTGAAGAATTTGACTGGAAATGTTCATATTTAAATCGCTGATTTTGATCACAGACTTTGGAGTCTTGGCGAATATAACAAAGTTTTCTTTGGAAATTTCTAGAGGAGTCCTCAGGGGAATAATTTAGAATCAGGAGATTTAAGAATTTAATTTTGCATTGCTGCTTATATCGAGATATCAGGAATTTTCTGTAACAGACAGTTCGGAATTTTCTTTATTTCTATATTCAGGACAATAGAGAGATCACTGTTCGGCGGTTAGCCAGTGAGGTGAGCCGCAAACCACAAACACGCGACCACACGCACTTAAACACACAAAAACAGACCTCCATCAACAACCTTCTATGCATGTTTGAAATAACAGAGCAAAGTGGGAAAAACCTCATGCTTCCTTTTAGGCTGATCCTTCATTCATGTCAGGAGCATAACCATGAAATTGGTATAGAAAAAAAGTGCAAATCTGCTCAATTCTAATTGTCAAATAAATCCACCTATGGCAATTGGTTTTTCATGAAATACATAAAACAGTACTAATCTCCAGAATATTGGATTTAAAAACAAAAAAACAATTAGCATTATGACAAAAGCCCTGTTTACACCTGGTATTAAGATGCGTTTTGCATTTAAACAATGTACAAACTTGTGCAAGAGGGTGCGTGTGTGCTTTAGAACATAATCCACAGAGCGCTAAAGAAGGTATTTAACCAATGGGCACACAGCTAAGTGTATGTACATATTTGCTTAGAGAGTGTCTGGTTTACAAGAAGAGCAACCGGCCCATGCGAAAACAAGGATAAATATCGGAAGGGCATTACCGTATTTTCCGCACTATACGGCGCACCGGATTATAAGGCGCACCTTCAATGAATGACCTATTTTAGAACATTTTTCATATATAGGGCGCACCGGATTATAAGGCGCATAAGATACTGCAGTCAAACGTTTGACTGGGTTTGCGTTATGCATCCACTAGATGTCAACAAATGTCAACAAAACAGTCAGATAAAGTCAAACTTTATTAAGCGTTCTGACAACTCCGTTCACTCCCATAGTAACGTTGTTCAAACGTTAAAGGAAAACTCCGGTCAATTTTAACAATGAGCTCATTTTTTGTAAATTTGGAGTGCTGTCAGTACAGATAACAACGACAAAAACTGGTGTTGCCTACACCGTGTTATCCTATTTTTAAAATTTGCACCCTGTTGACTTAAACGGGAAAAGTTTTAAACCTGCTTTTAGCCTCTTAACAACCTTAATGTGTCATTACAAGTGCACAGCCATGTGAGTGAACACGGTGAATCTGACTCCAGTAAATGTGAAAGATATGAATAAAAATGATGTTTATTCAGCCAGCTCACATACCCGTATTTTCTTCCTGTTTTCGGTCGAAGTCCACAGTAGGCGATTGTCGAGTGCGCGCGCGCGATCATTGGTAACTAAGCAACAGTGGAGACTCAGACTGTCAGCTGTCAGCCGATGACAGTGCTGTGTGGTGTTGTGAGAATATCAGCTCAAATGGATAGTTCATCCCAGAGCTACGGCTCTGGTTCATCCGAATCAGATATTGAACACACGGAGGAGGTTTGATCGCGCGCGCGCGAACTCGACAATCAACTACTGTGGACTTCGGCCGAAAACAGGAAGTAAATACGGGCTATGTGAGCTGGCTGAATAAAGAGATTATTCCTGCCTTCGTGAAAGCTCGGATCACAGGAGACTGATATATCAGCCCAGGCATCCACGATCCATTGCCAGATAGTGGCGTAAGTCGGCCGGCGCTGTCTCCCCGTCTTGGTGAACGTGTGTTCACCATCCATATATAAGGCGCTCCGCATTATAAGGCGCCCTGACGTTTTTTGAGAAAATTAAAGGCTTTTAAGTGCGCCTTATAGTGCAGAAAATACGGTAAATGTAGTCACGCAATGCTGATGTTGAACATTAACAATTTGAGAACAAAGTATAATTTGCACGGTTTTACGTGATATGATAAGCGATTGTTAGATTTAATCAGCGCGATTTACTGCAATGATTTTTTCCCCTTAGCTGGTTAGAACCAGTACAAAAGTGGATGTCACTTACTTGTTCAGATGATATTTTCCGGTTAAAATTATTATGTTGGTTGGTCATACTTCCAAAAAGAATAATCTGTGATTCTGAATGCCAGTATCCACACCGGCACGGTGACTGACAGCCACACACACTCTCCTCAAATATTGGATTCATCCGCGCTGTGCCGTGTGGCGGCACAACTCACATAAAGTTGATAATTCCGCGAATGACTGCAATTGCAGATTTCGAACAGAGATGGCGACAAAGAGGAAAAACGCCGGACTGCAGCTTTAAGATCATTAGATAAAAGATAAACAATATAACCCATGTAAACAAAATCACATTTAACAAGTATGTTAATTATTAAATAATCAGTTATTAAGCAATTATGTAATCATCTGTAAAACTTTACATGTGAATGCTCATGTGCATAAGTTACAGGAATTTCAGACACAGGAAAACCCTTGGCTAAAATAGGTGGAACTCAGTGACCCTGATGCAGTTGGATACAGCAGTCCTAATAAAGTAAGTAAGACTACAAAAAAAACAAAAAAAAACACGGTACAGTGACTTGACCTCCATCAATTTAATCACTGTCAGTGTGAACATTCGTTTATGGGATGTGTGTGCTGTGCATGCTTATGAGTGTGTGGTAATGTCTTAACAGGTGTCATAGCTTCACTCCCTCTTGCACTTTGCATGTCGTTTTTCTAAAAAAAAAACACCTTCACAACTCGTATGTTAATGTACTGAATAGGAACATGTGGTTTCTTTACACATTAAAGTACTTCTCACTTCAAATCATCTCTGCTGATGAAGTCAGAGTTCACAGTACTGAATCTGAGGGTTGTAGAGTGCAGAAAGGCGTTCAGATTATGATGTGAGCTGAAAGTGAAACTAATCCTGCAGTTCAGACACAATGGATCTTGCACAGTGGACACAGTTTCAGTCAAAATCCACAATATGATATTGTGATGCATTGTGATTTAGACAGATATATCCCAAAGTGGATGGTATTCTGAAGCTGTGGGCAATCAAGCACTATCAAAACACTCACACACATTCCAGTGTACCTCTGCACCACTGTAGGCGACTGTCTTTAAGATCTGTGGTATCAAGACCCCTCCTCCCCATTTTCTTGCACTATGTGAATAAACAGAAGACACAAGAGCTCTTGTGAATGGGCACATTCTTGCTCCCAGAGGCACTTCACAAGTTATGAATGGTACAGAGCAGACAGGTGACGGTTAATAGAGTTCGGAAAAGGCCTGGAAAGAGATAGTGTGGGGGATGAGATGAACTCAGTCGCTACTGAACCTGATTTTCTCACACTCTCACCCAAACACAGCTGACTGCACTAATCCAGAGAAGAATATAACAAGAGTTCAAAGAGTTTATATAAGATGAAGAGAAAGAGACAAGCAGACAGACAAGAGAAAGAGCATCAAGGCCAAAGACTCCTTTCCAAAAAAACTGGATTAACAAAAAGCAGGAATAAAAATTGAGGTGAGGTGAAAGGGTGCAATTATATAACACAATAGCTAGCGAATTTACCATTTATCTGGTAAGGTTTTTGTGAGAAAGCTTTTTATCTGTCCTGTTTAATATTAAATTGAACCTTTCAACAAAATCATCATAAACAATAGTAACATTGACTACACATAAACGGTGTGAAATAAACCATGTCATCCATGCCATAATCGCAATTTAGGATGTAATTGATATAACAACGACAAACTGCCTGAAACAATCACAACAGTTCAGTATTAACCCTAGTCTCATACTCAGATGGCATGTCCCAGCTGAATCAGTGTTTCGGCCAAAAACTACAGCACTTGTAGGCCTGCAGAACCTTATCAGCGCCTGCTGTCTGGTTGCCTGGGGCGACAGGTGGGCCCTGGTTCTGGGTCAGAAGCCCATTAGCAAATGAAAGCTGTTGTCAGCAATGCAGACACCCTCTGTGGCCCTGATTTGTGTGTTTGCATTAGGGTTAGCAACATCAAAGCACATTCGTGCGAATGCAGTAAAACTGCAAGGGTGGTGATGGCGGCGGGGGGGTGTTTATTTCACTTTATTGTAATACGCTAGTCATGTGGCAACCAAAAGCATAAATGAAAACACATGTTTATAACAACCTATATGTTTTATAGAAAATTTCTAAAATTCCTAAAATTTCTCATTAAAGTCAACATGAAAAGCATTCTTAATGCAAAGTTTTCCTTTGTAATCTTTCATCTAAACGTGATAACTTGTGCTACCTCTAAAACAATTTTCCTCCAAGAGAAGCATGAAGCAGCCTCAAACTTCTCAGTAAACTGAAACTTAGAGTGTGTGAAAGCGCTCTGATAAAGACGTGATCGCAGATAAGTATCAACAGCACTGGAAACTATAGTGCAAAAATAACTGATAATATGCATGAGTGAGTGAGTTTGTGACTGATCACAATCCCTCTCTCTCCATCACACAACGTTTGTGTTGTTAAGGATTGGTGTAAATGGAGCTGTGTGTGAGTATTGACGGGTGAGTAGCGATGACCCGTCTTAATCACCGGGTTAAGCAGGCGGAGGGGAAATGGGCCCTTCCAGTCATTTAATGTAATTATAGCCATAAAACCACACATAAGCACACACACACACACACACACTACAGCCACAGGCACATCATATACACATGGCATGGTTTTTCCCAATCTATCTATGTATATATAATACCTCATTGGCACGCTTTTATCACGCTGTGTAATAGTTTGTCATACGTGTTTGTGCTAGTCTAAACTGGTCACGTTTCCTGCATATCCTTATTTTCCCTTGAGGTTTGATTAAGTATGTCTTTCTATCTACTGTATCTACTAAACTAGCACAAAGCCAATCTTTTGTGAGCTGATATATAGGCTGATAAAATAAACAGATTGACTTGCCTGTGTGATAATTGGTCTCCTCCAGCTATAATACTCAAATCCGCCTGGGAATATACAGTGGATCTGTGATAAAACAGCTTAGTTAATGTAAAACACAAATAAAGTGGAAATATGATTAATGCCAGACCCTGCTTGTTTGGAAACAGGATATTGCACCCATCACCTCCTTTCTGTTTTCTGGTAAACTCTCTTTGTAAGTCCATTATCCACACACACAAACACAAAAGAAAAACACAAGAACAGACTGTATGGGAACATAAAAAGCTGCTGATGTCTTTGTAACCACATTTAGTGATTTAGTGGCCATCTTCAACCCATCCTTCTCTGTCTCTCTCTCTGTTTGTCTCCCTCTTTCTCTTTTTTTCCTTGTTTGTCTTTTCCTCCCCAGCATTTGACCTTCGGCATCCTCTCCATCCGTTCCGGCCTTGACCTTTTCTCCCCACAAAGCTCTACTGCTCTCCTGCAGCCCCCCTCCACGGCGTCAGACTCCACTGACCTGCAGTTAATGTACGGCACTTAAAAAAGTTCATTATCTTTAGACACCCTCATCATTCTTATTTCCCCTCTCTTTCTTTCCCGTTCTATCTTGCTTGAGGTCATCACCATCTCTATGGAAACACTTTGGTGAATCTGAAAGCATTTCACCCTAAAATCAAAGAAAGAAAATAATAAATTATAGTTTGCGTAATGAAATTGAAGCATGTGAATGTTTTTTGCATTATGACGTAAGCACATTTACTTCCAAAGTTTTTTGTAATCTCTATTATTAGCCACGTTTCCATTGCAGATTTGCACAAAACTTTTGCAATATTTTCTAAATGTCGATAAAAAACTATTGCGAAATAACAGCGTTTCTATTAACCGATGTTATGCGACTAAAACTACTCACGATAAGTCACTCCAAAAATCATGGCGACGGATGTTGGTAGGTTTACGTATATCGCAGCCACCGCACAAGCCATTCTTTTTAATCGAAGGAGACGTAGGCATGTTATCCAAGCATTAATGGCAAAGAAAAGCCCCATATATTTGGGAGAGGCCACGTATGAGATGCTTCTGGGAGGTTATAGTACACGATTTCACAGAGGAATTGTGGATTCAGAATTTCAGAATTTCAGGATGAACAAATCAACCTTTTTTGAGTTGTGCAATGCAATAGGGCCTCTTGTAGCGATCTTCAAAGAATGATTTTGTGACTTATACATACGGCAGGTGACCTGTAAATGCAAAAAAAAATATAATAATTCCATTGCAGTTTTGCAAAATATTCCTTTTTCGAATTGCCTGAAAAACCACCTCTTGCAAGCGTAAAAACCTTTTTGCGATATGTGGCAGTTATATTTATATATGGATATATGGCGATATATTTCCATTCATTGGGAGTATTTTTCAATTTCAATTTGCGCAATTTCAAGGGTAATGGAAACGCAGCTATTGTCAATTCTGATTCTCATTACTGTAAAATTATTTCTTTATTAGTTTAAGTATATTTTTACAGGAGTAAGACTGTAAAACTGGTTGGAGAAACTGTCCTGACCACATGGTCTATTGAAACAAAGGAACTTGCTGAAAATTAACATTCGACCTCCCCCTCACGCAGTCTCACCTGATTTACATTTCATTCTCTCACCCAGTAACAGCTAAAACTCACATAAGAATATATATATGGTTTAATGTGAATGATTATTGCGTTTAGTATCATTTTAAATGTCCCAGAGTGAGTGGTTCAGTGAGTGAGTAAAACAAAAGGTAATAAGGTTTTTTAGAAGTTTAGAGAAACTGGCACAAAGGAAGATAGGCAATGGTCTTCCTCCTCTTCCCAAGAGGTGTAACCTCTGAATGCAAATTACCATTGTAAAGAAGTTCTGGCTATTTAATGGAATGCAGCAAGGAATCGTGGCTCTTTGTGTATTTCAGATAGCCCGTGAGGTTAGCTCATGTATTTCTTAAATGTTGGGTTTGCATCTATTTCTCTTATCCTAGAGCATTTGATGTTTTGTATTGATGATCTTTGAACTGATTATGAAATTGGCATAATACTTTTACCTGACATAATAAATTGTTATATTTGATTATTCTAACAGACTTTGACTTTATTTTCATTGGAGTTAAAAGGAATAGTCAAACATTAACGTATATTTAATGATGCACAGATATCATTGAAAAACTTTTTCATTTTATGGAGTCAGATGAAACGAGTTAATACATAAGATAAAATGTATTGCATTTAATTAAAAATCCCTTTGCCATGGGAAGAGACGGAACACGCGTGAGACCTTCACCGCTAATTTGAATGCCGCCATTGGATCGAATTAGACGGTCATACAACAGGAAAGTACAACGAATATTACCATGATGCATTTTATACCATTTAAAGTTTTTTTTTCTTCACATTAAAGTAAACTTTTTCTTTCTTTCTTTTTTTTATATATTATATCTGTCATGGTGACAAAATAAGATATTTTAAAAAAGGAGATAGTCAATGATTTTTGATGTGAGACTGTGAAAAGAGATACAAAAGTGAATTATGTTTATTTTTCTATTTCTTTTTGCTTGAGAACAGAAATCTACTGTCAGTAGCAACCTCTTAATGTCTTCTAAACCCTCCCAGCCAAGTAATTTGTTTTCCTGTCCATTCCTCCCTTTCTTTTTCCTTTTTGTCATTCTTTTTTTGTCTTTTTTCCTTCCTTTTTCTTTGGTTTCTCAAATATAGCTCAGACTGGTTTCTTTGGCCATAGTGCTTGTGCTTTGCTTGTTTGCGCAAGTTTTAAATATAAAGAGCCAAATAGCCAAGCAAAGACAAAGGTAAAGACGTGTACCTAAAAAGTGTAGACAGAGAACAACATACTGGACAAGACCGGTCATTGCAGACTGTATTTTTTTAGGGCTCAAAATGTAATTATGTCAGGTGATAAGAGAGAAAAATAGAAATGGTGCACTGGGTTCAGCTCCTATCCTCATCTGAGTTTGTGCTCCTAAGCAGACAGCAGAAATGTCACAGCTTCATTCATTAGACTACACTATACTTGCCACTACACTATACTACACTATATTTACTACATATATACACTATACACTATGTATACTACACTATACTTAGTCCTGGTCATGACGTTAAACTGATCCAATAGGGTCTAGTTCGGGTAACCTACCAGTGGATCACAGATCAATATGGTTATGGGGACCGACCTAGTGTAACTATTGAAGTACCAGGGCAGCAGCAGTGTTACTTTAACCCCACGGTGGCAAGTACAGTGTTCAACTCTGGAAAGGCTGGTGGGGACAAGACGTACGCGAGTAAAGGGAGACCCTTGAAAGGCGTAGTCTACTGCGCTCCATGCTTGAGGACTTGCGACCCTTCGTGGAGTAATTTAGCAAAGAATACAATATGGAACCACAACACAATTCAAAAGATGCTGGCACGGTCGTCGCCCAGTCGAAAAAGGACCGCGGTGGTAGGTTGACCACTTTGCCCGCCACTGGTTACATCAAATTAGCGAAGAGTGGCAACATCAAGCAGTTCTGCGTTGCTACCTACAACGTTAGAACCCTAAACGACACCATCTGTAGCGAAACTGGTGAGATCATCACGCACAAAGTTGATCGAATCATAGCCGGCTGCGAGAAACACCACATCGACCTCGTAGCACTTCAAGAGCACCGACTCCGAACACCCGACTCGGTGGGATATAAGAAATACAACAGCTGGACGATGGCACATACAGACTCATTGGAAAGCCACGGATCAGCCTTGCTATATAACACCAGAATCACTCAGTCGATCATCTCTGTCACCACTAAATCAGAGCGCATAATAGCCATGCATTTAGAGGGCAATCCTAAAATATGCTTTGTGTCCGCATACGCCCCGACAGAGACATCAGATTCTTCAGCAAAAGACACGTTCTATGACGATCTTGATGAGCTGATAAAGTTAATTCCGCCACACACGGTCACCATTCTTGCCGGCGACTTGAACGCAAGAATTGGTAAGGACAGTCACGACACCAATCCTAGAGTGGTAGGCAACTTCAGCTACCACGCAATCTCGAACGACAAAGGTCGAAGACTAATCAGCATGTGCGAGTTTTCCAGTCTGCGCCCAGCGAACTCTTGGTTCAGAAATCGACCGACGAGACTACGCACATAAGAGCCCAAAAGGAGACTACGCTCAACTAGACCACATTGTCTTCAACACCAAGTGTTGGAAGTCAGTCAAAAACTGTCGCGCTTACAACACCTGCGCCATTGGATCAGACCACAAGATGGTGAGCGCTAAATTCAAACTGGCGCTAAGAACAGCAAGAAGCCCATCCACCGCCAGGTGCACCTTTCAGAATGACAAGCTGAAAGATTTGAACATCCAAGCGAATTTCGACCTGGAACTTCGCAATCAATTCTCTGCGCTGTCAAAACACACTCAACACTGCGCTGATAGCAGCGAGTGAAAAGGTCCTGGGCAAAAGACCGAAGTCAAAACAGCCCAGCTGGGTCAGCAGTTCAACGTTGCAGCTCATCGCAGAAGAAGAAGTGGCGAAGGATGATTTCATGCGCAATCAAATGAGAGAAAAGAGAGATCAGTGGAGAAAAAAAGCAGTCGAGTGTCAAGACAGCTTTTGAAACTGACAAAGAGGCATATTTCAACACTCAACTAGAAGCTCTCGAACTGGCAAATCAAAAACACGAGCATTGCACAATATGGACTTTAATCGACAAAATCAAAGAGAAGCCGCAAAATGCTGCAGCGAGCAAAGTCCAAATGCTTGATGGCTCTCAACCAAACTCGAAGACTGAGCTCATCAGCGACTGGGGCAAGTACTTCTGCAAACTCTTCAACAACAAGAGCGCGAAGGTGGAAACGGTCAACTTTCCAGAACCAAGCCCAGACATCGCTATTTTAACAACGAGTCTAACACGAGAGGAAGCGGTGAGAGCGATTCAACAGCTTAAGCGGAACAAGTCACCAGGACCCGATTATGAAATGACAGCAGAAGTCCTCAAAGACGGCGGAGAATTCATAGTAAATGAATTGCATAAACTCTGCAATCTCGTTTTTAAGCATTGCTGCGCACCGAAACAATGGACATCGAGCTTGATCATCCCACTGCCCAAGAAGGGCAATCTACAGCTGATGAACAACTTCAGAGGAATCAGCCTGATGTCCATCGCAGCAAAAACATACAATCGCATTGTCCTCAACCGCATCCAGAATCCAATCGATAAGCTGCTCAGAAACAACCAGGCAGGCTTCAGGAGCGGGCGCAGCTGCGCACAGCAGATTCACATCCTGCGAAGAGTCATCGAAGGAGCAAGAGCACAACTACTACCGTTGTACATCACGTTCGTCGATTTCAAGAAGGCATTTGATTCGATAGATAGACCTATGATGTTTGCAATCTTGCGACACTATGGCATTCCTCAAAAGATCGTTGATGCTATCCAAGTCTTGTACGACGCATCGGAGAGCTAGGTGTACTTGGAGGGCCAGCTTTCAGAGCCATTTGCTGTCACAACTGGAGTATTGTAAGGTGACGTTCTAGTAGGGGTGGGCGATATCTCGATATTTAAAATATATCGAGATATTTTTTAAACACGATATGGATTTTGACATATCGTATATATCGATATATTGTTTATATTTAATCCTGATTTCGCCACTTTGCTTGTTTGCCTTCTCTGTGCTGTGCTCGCCCCCGCCTCCTTGCTTTTGTTCCCCCTCACCTCGCGTGTTGTCTCATTCAACAATTGTCTCATCCGCAACCAGCCCGGAGGCTACAGAACTCGGAGTGTGTCTGCGCGCGAGCGACAGAGCACGAGAGAAACCGAGTGTGAGCATTAATTGCATTAGTAAATTGGTAGCCTACATACTACAATATATAATTACTATATAAGAGGCATGGCAGTTCGATTAATGGACTCCAGTAATCAGAAGGCTACTACAAACGTCTTGTATATTGCAGGGCTCGAATTTCGGCGCGGGTATTGCGCATAATTCTAATCATTCCCGCAGGTCTCCCATTTATAATGCGGGAAATTCCCGCAATCGTAATCCACACAGATTATAAAATCAAATCATTCTTTTAACAACTATCTGCCAGACGCAATTTCACAAACAGCGTGAGTGTTCAGCGGTGCCGCTTCTTTCTCGTCTCTCATAATGTGTTGTGCAAGGCAAGCATCAAGAGCTGCGGCGATAATACACACTCGCGTTTAGGAGTCGGGACATGATGGATATTCACTCGCACAATCGGGCCAGCAGTGCATCGTGACTGAAGTTTACCATTTGCACGTCTTTTTAAGTCTTACCAGTTTAAACATTCAAGCGATTTTAAACTAATCTCGCGCGCTCTCTGAGAGATTATTTTCTATGTGCACATTCATAGAAAATCCGCCTTAAGAACAGCTGGCCAGTAACAAAAGTTATTTTTCGCGGATTATATTGCTTTAACACGCAAAATTGTCAATTTCGGTCGTCGTGAGTATACTCTAAACATAGTCGGTTTTGTCTTTAATAAGCATAAAACGCATGCCAGTATAATGAACACAGGATCCGTGCACTAAGTTACCTCTTAAAGTGACGGCAGCCATATGTGTGTCATTCATTTTGTTGTCAATACAACAAAAGATAGCTTTAAGTTAAAGGAATCAGGATTAATAACCTATGTATTTAATTTATTCAGGACTAAAATACTACTCAGTGTTATTTTCCATTTGATTACTTTATTCAGTTTCTGTATATGAATCACGTGATTAATAATGATGACGAAATTCAGGCCCTGTGTTTAATTTTTCTCATTTGGTTACATTCTGTTATGGAAAATTAATTTTCTATTGATTGTAGGCCTATATTTTGAGTTGTATTCACATCCATTTTCCTGTAAAGATATCGAGATATATATCGAATATCGAGATATAGCAAAATATATCGAGATATATTTTTTGCTCCATATCGCCCAGCCCTACGTTCTAGCTCCGTTTTTATTCATCATAGTAATAGATTACGTCTCCAGGCTATTTGTTGGAAGCTTCGGATACCTTACACATAAAGGTCCTCCACACAGAAGTAATACGAGACCGCAACGCGGTACAGCAATAGCCAAAGAATCTAGAGCAGAACGCAAACTTAACGATTTAGCATTTGCAGACGATATTTCACTCCCGGAAAATGATCTCACTAGGGCACAACAACAGCTCACCCAACTACAACAAAAAGCTGGCACATTCGGGCTAGAATTAAATGAGGAGAAGACTGTCCAAGTGCAAATGAATGCTTCCAGTGACAATGAACATCTACTAATAAACGGAAAGGATGTTGAAATCGTAAACGAATTCAAGTATCTTGGATCTTACATCATATCGACGGAGAAAGACGTCAAAAATCGTATCTCTCTTGCATGGGTGGCCTTTACCAAGTTAAAGAATCTGCTTACCGCTCCACCACCTAAGCCAACGATAGAATTCAGGACTCGGCTCTTTAATGCAACTTGTCTATCTGTATTGCTTTATGGCTGCGAGACATGGGTTCTAACGAAAGCTCTAGAGGAAGAACTGGATGTGTTTGCGAGAAAGTGCTATCGAACCATGTTGGGAATTAGACAAGCAGACGCCCATATGAAAAACAAGGAACTCTACAGACTGACCAAGCAACGTCCAGTCAGCGTGACCATCCGCAAGCGACAGCTAGAGTTCGTGGGCCACTGTCTTCGAATGGAAGAGGGCGAACCAGCCCACATCTATGCCATCTATCATTCAGAAGTCCGTGATAAGAACAAGCTCCTCGCTTAAGGAGCGGGCTCGCTTAACTTTCAGAAATAAAAACCGGACAGGAGTACAACAAAAGTCAAAAAGCCCGGAATCAAATAGCTCTCCTCGCAGCGAAGAGCAGTCAGTCACTCACCCATGTCGAAAGGGAAGAGGAAACTAAAGTGATCATCAGCATCGCCAAGAATAGAGAATTGTGAAAACATATTGTCGAGCTCCATACCAGGGGACCCGACCAATGATGATGATACTTGCCACTAACACTCGTTAATCAATCATTGAAACACTGAAGCACGGAAAGGAAAAAAGCTCACTGCAATACTTACAAGCTCAAAAATCACAATTACAAAGTGACATGCTTTGGGTCAAAATAAAATTGATGAGTTGGGCAATTTCATATTTTCTGTAATTTTCACGTCCTAAAAAATGCAGCAATCTTTTTAGTGCAAGTACAATAAAATGTTACACATCAACTTACAATAAAATCATATTCTACATAGGCAACAACTCCATCCGTGCACGATTTTGACATTAGCATGTTGCTAATCTAACAATCAGCATGGTGGAGCACCTTTCTGGAACTGGCCCAAAGCCCTAATAAACAAAAATACATTGCACACAAAGATACTGGGCAAAACATTTTAAACTGAACTATTAAAAAAAAAAAAAATTAGTATTGAACAAATTATTCAGTATACGCCAATGAGCCAAAACATTATAACCACCTGCCTAATATGCTGTTGGTCTGTGTGCCGAAAAAAAACAGAGGAGACCCACCGAACCATGGACTCTCAAGGCCACTGAAGGTGTCCTGTGGTATCTGGCACCAAGACATTAGCCCCATAAGTTGCGAGGTGGAGCTGCAGTGTTCAGCACATCCTACAGATGCTCAATCAGATTGAGATCTGGGGAATTTGCAGGCTAGGGTAACACCTTGAACTCTTCATTATGTCCCTCAAACCATCCCTTAACAATGTATGCACTGCCATCAGGGAAAACTTTGTTTGCAGTCAGCAGAACATTGCCCAAAGCATCACACTCCCTTTACCAGCTGACATCTTCCCGCAGTGAATCCTGGTGGCATTACTTCCCCAAGGTAAATGGCGCACACGTACACAGCCATCCACGACATTATGCAAAAGCAAACGGGACTGATAGAACCAGACTACCTTTTTCCACTGCTCCAAGGTCCAGTTCCGACACTTGTGTGCTCATTGTAAGTCCTTTTGACGGTAGGGGTCATCATAGGCATTGGTCTGCAGCTACGCAGCCTCATACACAGCCGAGTGTGATGTACTATGTGTTGTGACACAATCCTCCTGTAACCTGCCACAATAGACCTGCAGTCAGTTCGGACCAAACGACATAGCCTTTGTTGCCCTCATGCATTAAACACCCTGTCACCGGTTTGTGGTTTGTTCCTCCTCAGACCACTGTCGGTAGGTTCTCATCACTTTTCAGTTCGCCGTTTCAGAGATACTGTGAACTATTTGTCTGGCCTTAAAGAGGTCATATAATGGTACATGCACTTTTACAAGTTGATTGTACTGAAATGTGTGTTGGCAGTGCCTGTACACAACCATCATAAAATGATAAAAATCCATCCAGTGTTTTTGTTTTCCCCTGCCTCAAATTGAGCCGTTCGATTTTGTGACGTCACACGCTCGGAAGCCCCTCCCACGATTGTTGATTGACAGCAGCGTTTCAACACAGACCCGCCCTCGCTCGTGAGCGAGCTGTCAATCATAGTCCGCGCGGACCGGCGCGGTCATTGTTGATATGCTGGAGCACTGTCTATGAGCAGAATGGCGTCTAAGCGATTGTGGTGTTCTGTTCTTGTGTGTAATAACCAGAGGTGGGTAGAGTATCCAAAAATTGTACTCAAGTAAAAGTAAAAGTACTTATAGAAATATTTACTCAAAGTAAAAGTAAAAGTAATAATCTTAAAAGTTACTTGAGTAAGAGTAAAAAAGTATCCAATGAAAAAACTACTCAAGTAGTTAGTTACTAGTTACTTTGGATCACATAGGCCTATATATATATATATATATATATATATATAACATGATATTATTTAGATATTTTTTCATTTAAATGACTAAAATTATCATAATTAGATAAGCTATCTTTGCAAAAACAGAAGAGACAAACATTATTTCTGTATATCTGTATATTATATCTATAGCCCGAAAACCATTGCCTGTCCTTTGGTTTGTATAATAGTATAATAACGTATACAACTACATTTGGATTATTAGACAATGTCGGAATAAAGTGACTCTATGGAGTTTTGCATTCAAATGTAAAGGGATGGCAGTCATGTCATGCCCAACACAAACAACGATCAAATGCAAGGATCTTCTTCTGTCTGTTCTCTAAAATGTATTTAAATGTAGGCTATATTTATGAAAGCATCTTTAAACTGGTTAACTGAGTCTAATAAGGCAGGCAAAGGCATTCGTTTTCAAGTCGAGTTTGCACGCCACTGCGCAATACACACATTGTGTGTGTACACACATTCATAAACTGGACGATGGTAGCTTATTTAATGTATAACTATAAAGTAATGTATATGTCCAAAAAAACGGTAATGTCATACTTTGTAGTAGTGCTATATGGCGTAATAATCTGTTTGGTTGTAAAATGTATTACCTGAATGAAATCGAATGTATCGTCGTGTGGAATAATTCATTCACAGACAGCTTACGAAGTAACATACGAAGATGTTCAACTAATAAAGATCTTCATCGCTGGCAAAAAATATGATGCATTTGCAGATTTACTTTCTAGACTGTACTGTAGACTGTGGACCGCCAGTTCATACAACGCTCTTGATGTTCTTAAATCTTCCTGTTACGACTCCGAGACGATTCAGTGCGTGCAGGAAACTGAACAGATCATTCAAACTGATTCGCAAACCGATTTAGACAGATCTGCCCAACTTGTTTGATGAAGTCTTTGAACAGAATCGACTCAAAAGAGTGATTCATTTGTGAATTGAGCATCGCTCATGCCCAGAAAAAAAGAGAGAGCGCGCGCTTAGAATAAACTACGCTTTTAACAACATATTGCATTAAAATAAAGTAACGAGAGGAACGTCGCCCAACGTAACGAAGTAAAAGTACAGTTTTTTCATTAGAAATGTACTCGAGTTAAAGTAAAAGTACCCACAATTAAATCTACTCTTAAAAGTAAAAAAATTCCAAAAAAATACTCAAGTAAATGTAACGAAGTAAATGTACTTCGTTACTACCCACCTCTGGTAATAACGAACACAGCAGTCATTTTAATGTTCCTAAATCCGAACCGCTGAAGACGCAGTGGCTGAGTTTGTTTTCGAAGGGAATATTCCCACGAGCAACGTCAATGCTTTCATGTTTGCGCGAATCATTTCTCACCAGACTGCTTTATAAACGAGGGTCAGTATGAGCTGTTTTTGCTAAGAAGCTGCTCATGAAAAAAGGATCGGTACCAGCTATTCGTGTTCCTGCTGAACCTCTAGAACAACTAAAGTGAGTGTAACGTTTTATCAAACTTTATATTAATATTTATATTAATCTTTGCAAATCGCTAGCTGCACGCTTCACAATGAATGCGTCTAAGGTTTACACTTAGGGTACATTACGGCATGTTTTCTATGTATGATGTTCTCAATATAATTCATAATCCCACGTTTATACTGAACAACGCGTTATGGTTATTGTGTTATTGTGTTACAAACGGTGTACACACAGAACAGAGAGGCGGGGTGAGCAAAGCTCATTATCATTTAAAGTCATATGCACTGAAACGGCGTGCTCAAAACAGAGCTGTTTGTGACCAAGTTAAATAAGTGTTTTCTTACAATACTAATGAGAATTTTTAATTAAAGTATATTACAAACTTTTAATTTAGACCCTAAAGAATCATACTAGCTTGTACAAAAATGGCAGTATATGACCCCTTTAACAATTTGGCCCTTGTCAAAGTCTCTCAGGTCTTTACTTCAGCCCATTTCTCCTGCATTCAACATGTTGACTACGAGAACTGATTGTACGATTACCATCTAATCAACCCAGATCTTGACTTGTGACCTTGCTGGGAGATGATCAACATTTTTTGTTTCACTTGTGGGTGGTTATAATGTTTTGGCTCATCAGAGTATATATTTATTTTTTCTGTGCTCGGTGCAATTTAGAAGAGAAAAAAAGCTCAGACCGATTTTTAATTATAGGTGTTTCAGTCAATTTGGTCCCGAAACCAATGTTGGTATGTTTTTTTGCTGAACTTTAGGGTGATAAGAGTGCATTGCAATGGCACATTTAACAGCAATTAGCAGAATCACCAAAACAAATGGATAAGTATACCATATACATATAGACGACACACAAACACACACTAACTCTTCTCCATCTCATTTAACATCCCATGCAGTGCTGGGGCGATAAAGAGTCAGATAGAGGTGACCACCCTTCTCAGTTACATGTCCGTCACAACCCAAACATTCATTTCCTCCATAGCAGGGGGCTTACAGGACACTTTCTCTCTGATCTTCTGACCTTTCTTATTTCATGTCCCCTCTCTCCACTTTCACTTTTGAAGACATTCACTAGCTCCTAAGTGTTAAGAAATATATTCACTGAGAATGCATATTAAGAGATTTGTACCCTGGCAACCATGAGGAGCTGTAAATACTGAGCAGGTCATGACCTCCATTTTCCTTCTTCTCTCCAAACATTTACTTTTCCAGTCTATATGTTTGAGAAGACTCTTTTGTATTTGTGCTGGTATTCGTTTCTCATTTCAGCTTACTTTTGGTTGTCTAATTGTCAGTGCAATGCTCTGCTTGTACGACCCACCCATCCCATTCAAAATCTTTGTTTCTTGCACTCTGGATTGTTGTTTAGATGAGACGTGGTCAGACTTTTGACGGGAGTTGGTGTTTATAGAGATGCAGTCATGACACTTAGGTCCCAGTCATATGGTTTCAAGAAAGATCACATTTGAGGTGCTTCTCTGTCAGCACTGCCACTAAAATAATACAGAAAAACACACACAAAAAAAATCTCAATCTCACTAATCAACTTAACCAAATTTCACAGAAAATTTTGCCATTTACACACTCCATTTCTTAAGCTAAAAAACATACATGACAAATGGCTAAGAAAGTCAATAAATCTATACTATAATCACACTTACAATGATCAAGGCAATTTGCAACTCAAATTAAAGTTGACTAATTAGATGACTATCTAATTAAGAACAGACTGGGTTGTATCAGCTCCTTGAGCCCGTGATCTCTGAGATCACTGGAAAGGAGCCAAATTAGGTTAAATTGTGACCATAATGAGTTTAGAATAATTACTTTAATCTGTTGTTGTGTGTGACTGATGGATTTATGCTGTTAAATGGAAAGGTCCCTCTCTACTCACACACAGTTCATTCAACCATAACTGTGAAATTACAAGAGCTATTACTATTTCTAAGAGTCAGTTGAAAGCCAGTTGTAAAACAAACTGTATCCAAATCGCCCTGCACAAGTTTACCAAATGTTATGCCAAGTATCTCTTATAAAGACACTCTAAATCAGAAAGTTGACATGCAGAGATCCCCTCCACCTGCAGTGATGATCCAGATATCACACTTACAACATCAGCTCTTCTCCTAAATGACGAAACATAGTGATGTCACATTGACAAAGTACGTGCAGCAAATCAGTCAAGCAAGCATGTTTCATGTCTCATATTTATATGAAGGTTGGTGGTTTCTGGGATGAGGAGTTTTATCTTAGGTTCTTAACCCTCTGGGGACCAAGAACGCACCCGTGCGTTTTGCTCGTTTTTTTTTCACATAGCAGAAAAATAGACTTAAAGTACTACCATCATTTCTGGTCATATAGAGTTAAGAAATATGAGAAAATAAACTGTTAAATGTCTTCTTTTTTATGTGCCCACATACAATCGAAATAAAGTATTGTGCTTTTGTAAAATAAAGAAAATAAACAGGGTGTGCGTTCTGCCTCCCCTTCTCCGTGAACTTTTTTTCTGGAGCACGTCTCTTAAACTTAAACAAAAGTCAGCTAATACTATTCACCCAGGCCTGAAATGTATATCTTTATAATCATTTAAGTTTGTACTTTTAAATGATCTGATTCAAAACGAAAACAAATTTTCTCTGTTTAAGTAATTTGTATAAAACTAACAAGATTTCCAGTTTCTCAAACGCTTGCTCATCATTTTTTATTTGACCACGCCCACAAAAGAGACTGATATGCAAATCTCCATGAAGGAACGCGAGCGCGCTCATTACCTCAAAAACAAAGCACCAAACTTCATCAGTCCTCTGCTTTTCGTCGAGTTCGGAAGACACGCAGTGAGCTTACATTGGATTTAGTTACATCAGAAGAACGCGATTTGAAGACAAGAATGATGTAAGGTAAGAAATGTATAATGAATTATATTAGTTAGTGTTATTGTTGCATACACTTGACATTCCAGTTGAACTGTTGCTAGACTAAAATTTATGAAATCGACAGAAACATGTTGAAATATGAACTATAGCCTAAGACAGGCAGGAAATGTATTTGTCATGTACGACACGAGGATGTTTTTATGTTTAATAAAACACAGCTTTATGTTAGGCTAGTATCAGTGTTTACTCTAATATGGTGAATATAATAATGTTTAGAACCATGTTTACTGTTAAATACTGTGTTTGTAACGAATGGAAACATTTGAAGTAAACGTATCCATATATTTTTTTCTAGTGTACTGAAGTTTTCCTTTTTAACGATTTATAGGCGGCATGCTAGGCTATTGTTATTATTAATAACTAACTGAATTAAAACCATGTCTATATGGTGAAGGGTGTGTGATAGAAGTGTCCAGACGTATGTACCCTGTATTTTAAAGAAGAACATTTAGTTATTTGCGATACATTATTCATTCACAAAGAATTCAGGGACATTATTCATGTCCCTAAAGGTTGGAGTTTTCCTCATTTTTTTAATTAAGGCATTAAGATTTTTTATTCCTCTTTTTAGTCAACTTTAGCATGGGTGTGTTCACTTATTCTAAGCAGTGTGTGTGTGTGTGTGTGTGTGTGTGTGTGTGTATATATAATTAAAAAGCTATTTTAACCAGAAAAATCTACAATGCATGCCCAAAGTCGTGCAGCCATTTAGTTTCTCTTGATATCAGCATGTTCACAGGTGTTTATTTTATTTTTTACAGGGATGAGATGCCACTGATGAGTCCTGCTGACTTCAACATTCACAGGAGACTGTACATGAACATGGTAAAATGAAAAATCAAACACCTTGGAAATGACAGGTATGTACTATGTTTCAGGAATGGGACAATGTTGTGTGACTGTTCAAGCCTCTGTCTTTAGATCAGTGTGTTTACTAATGTGCTTTTTTGTCCTTTGTTGTGTATCTTTGGATTATGTTGTGTTGTAAATAAATCCAAACAATCTAAAACCCATTCTTTTTTAAATCTCCTCATTCTTTGTGCAAGGCTCCTCATACTGATATGGCCTGATAGCACCTAATAGGGCCATTATGGGAGGGTCTTTGTCTTTCTCAGGTGTGAAATGCCATACATATTAATGAGAGATCACGTCTCCTCGCATAAAGCTTTCTCACACTAAACACGTCATACACATTCTAAAATACTTTATTGACTTATCTGAATGAGTAGTCAGGATGATTCTCACATAGTTTTGGAGCAAATATTCTAGACTATGTGATACAATTTTCAAAAGTCTTATAAAGAAAAAATCAATATATGTTTTGTGGCCTTATTTCAGAAACTTTTAGTTTTAGTTTTTTCAATAACCATGCATAAATAATATTCTCTCAAAAATATAAACATGTACATACATGTTGCTCACATATTATGGTAGCCCCGTTTGTGCTATATAGAGTGAATTTACACTTTTGCCATTAACATGTTTATAAATAACTGAAAAAAGCACAAATGTCAGTGCATGTCAAAAAATCCCAAGGGCCCCAAAAACCCCTTGGTCCCCAGAGGGTTAAATCCAGAAAACCTGTTATCCAACCATAAGAACTCACACTAAAATAAAGTCTGCAGCTGTAGAATTTAGAAATATCTATCTTCTTAGAGAAGATAAAAATCATACTGAAAATTTTCAAAACATTGTTTTTATCTTTTTAAAGGCAGACTGCAATGTATTGTAAATGAAAGAAGTCCAGTCAAGCAGGGAGTGCGTGTAGTCATTCATAGAGTGATGAGACAAGTTGTGAGCCAACATACACACAGAGTAGAATCACGTGCAGTTGCCAGGCATAATATACAAGTCTGATCTGAAAAATACTCCAGATAAAGAGAGCAAGAAATGCAGTTCAGTAGTTAGGAGAGAAAGAGGGATGAGAGAAGTAAGGTGGTTGTGCTTTCATTCCTCTCTTGGTTAATTACTATGCTGAAAGATAAATTACCCAGTAAGCTGCTCCCAGCTGTACTCCTTAACCTCTACAAGCCATGTATTTGGGTGTTCTCTTTTCAAGCAAGAGTGTGTACAACAAATCAGTCAATGCCTTGGTCAGATCTCTTTTTGAGTTCGGTAAGACACCAGTATATATATCTATGTTAAGCTTTGTCATCTATAACTTAACAGATACACTACATATTCTTAGTCATCTCCTGAACTGACATCTATCGTTATGAATGTAGCATCACAAAAAGTTTTAAATGCAATGTTACTTGCAGAATTACTTTATTTTCAAACATTTTTCACTAATTAATATTACGCAACTGGAAGAGCCCAATAATAGGAAATCTCAAGCGAGTAGTATATAAATCTCTTGACCACTGATGGCTTGGGGTGCATTAACAGTTTTAGTGCAAACCCGAGTCTATGTGAAGTCAGAGTTCGCTTTGTTTTATAGTGTAAACACCAGCAAATGCCACCTGAGTTCACAGTGCAGACAGTCATTCTCTGCTTGTTCTGTACAAGACAAGTCAAATAGTAAAGGCTAACTTGTTAGCCAACTAAAGTGATAAACAGTTGGTACTCCCATTGAAGGTGCAATCAGACTGTAGTTAAAAAAAAACACCAACAAAAAAAAAAAAATAACACTGTGAGAAATAAGACCTGCGTGGGCAGCGGAGAGTGGGTGGAATCAAACTTGGGTTTGGACCAAGCAATTGAAACAAGTATGAAAACAGTTTTAAAACTCACATAAGTGCACATAATTTTGAACATTTTAGTCAAAAAGATTTTCTATTTCTTTTGCAGTACAATCTTTGAGGTTGGTGCCCCTTTAATGTGCACACCCTCTCCCTGTGCAGAAGGCTGCCTACGTACATATCAGTCCACTGTTGTCTGGTTCAGGTGCAAAATACAAATGGATGAAACCAAATGGGATTTAGCACAAAGCAGGATGAGTTTCTGATAATGCAAATGTTCACATCAATGACATCTATCTGTCCGTTCTTTGTACTCAAGGCCATCCGGTCTCTCTTTTCTATCACATGTGAGGTTATTTTGACAAAAAAAGATGTGACAAATGAGTGAAAGGACAGAGAACACATCAAGGAAAGCGGAAAAAGAGTGTAAAAGCAGTTATCAAAAGCAGTCTGGCTTAAAAGCTTTTATCTCTCTGGGTGTGGATCAAAGCTGACTGCTGCTTTAGGATTCCACTCTTTTAGGCGGATTAGCGACCGACAATTTGCGTCTCTCTGACTGTGGACAGGACAGTGAGCATGGTGGTCTGGACACTACCTTCCACTGCACCTTAAACCACCATTATGTGTGTGCGCATAATAAGATTCTACACTGAATTCCACGCTTGTCAGATGAATGAGTAAAAGCATTGGAGATGAAAAGCACAGAGGCCTTTGCTCAGCCTTTCTTTGTGAGCTTAGATGGCTACACGTGCAACGCTTTAACAACCGAATTGTGCACAAATGAGGTTGCCTGTTTGGATTTCAGTGTGTTTATGTTTGCAAGTTTGTTTAAACCTCTCTAAGGTCACTATTTGCGTGTGGATGTGTGTTTTCGGCTGAGAGGTTTGGCACAAACTCCCTGTCTGCTGTCTGGAGGTATATGGATATGTGTGTGTATTGTTGCTATTTCTGCAGTCTGACTAACACCAGTGGGTTCTGGCACTACCACACTATTCTTTCCTGGTGCCCCATTGCAAACCAGAACTGTCACTTTTGTGTATGTGTGTGTGTAAATAACAGAAAAAGCAAGACAGAATGATGAGTTTCTGTGTTTTATAATGTTGGACAAGCAGTATTACCTAAATATGTTTGTTTGTGTGTTTGTGTTAGGTCAGGTGGCTCTAGAGTGAGACAGCTGTCTCTATTTCAGACCTAAACCCTAAGGCCTATTATGGAAATAAGGGGAAGAAAGAGACCAAGAGACAAAGACAGAGTGAAAGAGAAAAAAAAGCAAACAAACAAAGCTGTCTCAAACACATGCACAAACATTCACAGTAACACAATCAAACTCATCAAAATGCACTCATCCCCAGCTGTATCGTCCGGGAGCTGAAAATGTACTATTATGTACATTGTACTATATAATGTACTAAAGGGAACTATTGCACAGACTAGGACACTTTATAGCATAATCAGAGCAACATGCTACTTTTTGAATTTACACCATAATTTTAACTTTTCTATTTATTTACTCACAATACTGAAAAGCTCTACTTTCCCCATATGGTCAGGTGGTTGTGTACGCCTACACAGTGCGCATGACATATCTATGCTCCAAGCGAATGGCATAATGGCATAAAACTAGATCACTCCCATTATAATCACAAAATCTATCTACTCTGCCCAATCATAAAAAGCGCAAAAACAGGGAAATAAATGATGTTAAATACACTGGTTCTGACATGAGAACCAGCACCATTTTGAAAATATGGAGTCTTTGCATGCAAATGGGACAATGCTGCAACATACTTTATTACATTAATACATTACTCCACAGTAAATCAACTTTTAAAAATTTTAAACATTTAAAGTTCATCAACAATGCCCCAAAAACTGAGAATATGTGTCTGGCTCTCTGAACTCATCCACTTCTGTGCATCTCATACTCATCTGTGCATTGAAACATGGTAGCTTATGCTAAGAATTGCCATAAATCAGCCAGACAAACTCTTTCATCTATTCTGTATTTAACGACCTGCTTCCGGGGAAAAAGCTACTTTTCTCATATTTTATAACCAGTAACCATCTAGCTGTCTCAGTACATTAACAGCTGTCTTTTTTAGAGGATATATTTTAGTAGCACCCTACCTCAACAGTAACAAGATGTGCTTAATGATCTGAGGTCACAACAGGAACACTGGACAGACAGAAACCTTGGATAACATCTTTTCTCCTAACATCATACCTCACCTGTGACCAGATTTAGCATCACCTTCTGGAAACCTGAGGGGTAAGCAGGTAACACAGGCTCTATTCACGTGAGCAGATCACCAAGACATGAACTCCATGGTCTGTTTATCACCATAGAGTGCTGTGTTAGATGATAATAGGGGTGTTAGGTCTCTGCAGACAGAAAAATGAGCTGATAAGTGAAGGATAAGGGGTCTCAGAGGAGCTATAAACCAAGAATAAATCCTAAGATGTCGATGGATGCGTCATATTTCAGAGTAGCACCATGTAGAGAGTAAAGTCCGACGACACTGAAAGGCGAGAGGTGAAAGAAAGCTGAACGGCCCAGAGGAAACACCTCCACTCTTAACCAAACCCAGATGTGTGAGTCAACCTCAAAAAAGCAATAGTGTCAGCTTTCTAGTTTTTGGATAAAAAGTGCATCAAGTACATATATTTACATTGATTTCACATCACACCTGTAAATATATCAAAACAACAATTTAAATCAATCAGTTTTAAGATGAGCTGTGTCTTTGGTGGTTACATTTATTTTATTAAACTTTTGTTTGCTTTGTCTAGAGCCCGATTTCCTCATGCAAAGTGAAGGGAACTGAACTAAAATGTTCTCTGTCAACCCTCCTCCACATTATCAGGTTCAGAATAAACTCCTTTCCCTTCTTTTTCTACAGGGAATAGAAAAAAAACACCATTCCCTAAGCAACACAAGTCAAAAGCCGAGAAAAGTTGATAAAAATGGTATGGTCTCATCCTGGCTGCAAGTTAAATAATGCAATGTTGTTCTGCTTACTACTGCTTTAAAATATGAAGTAACATCAACTATTGGTATACTATTGTATACCAATATATTGTCATTAGCAAGGCAGCTAAATATTGACAAAAACGTTAATCAAGGAATAAAAAAGTATTGGAGACACATTCAGTCTTCTGAGATAATGCATTAACTCATAATAGAATAATTCATAAATGTGCAGTGATTATTTTGGATTTCTATGTGGTTGATGTGTGCGATATTGCAATTTGCTAGTATTAGGCCAAAGTTGGATGTTTTTTTCCTATGTTCAGGCCTTATTGCTGAAATTGAACAGGGGTATTATCATCACTAGAACATTAGGAACAGAAAAATCGGTTTTGAGATTTAAACATGAACCCTGTTCTCCTTTCCAATAGATGGTTGCAGTATAGCTATAATGTAATTCAGCGACCCCGTCCAACAGTACTTCATCCACTAAGAATTCCAATTGCCTTCTGTCTGTTTTCTGTAAAACAAGCAAGCCTGAGGGATCAAGCAAGAAATTTCTTAAAACAAACCATGACATTACATCCTGACATGAGGACATCTATCAGGACAAATGTTTAATATACACAAATATTGAATCTGAGTAGATAATATGAGCATTGAAATTTAGAAAGGCTTAATGGGTATTGCATGGGACAGTGATGATATGGAAGAATATCCATGAAAAACAGCCTTCCTCTCTCTCTCTCTCTCTCTCTCTCTCTCTCTCTCTCTCTCTCTCTCTCTCTCTCTCTCTCTCTCTCTCTCTCTCTCTCTCTCTCTCTCTCTCTCTCTCTCTCTCTCTCTCTCTCTCTCTCTCTCTCTCTCTCTCTCTCTCTCTCTCTCGGCAGTGTATACCATACGGTCCAAAAAAAAGGCTATATGCTGTAAATGGGTGTAGGGGGGGAGGAAACTCCAAGGGCACTTGGGGAAGCCATCCCAGGAGATGCTGTTATTCACGATGATAGAACAGAATGAGTTATTACTCAGAGTGATTTCTTTTCACGTGACCACCAGAGTGCTCTGAAGGAAAGGGTAATTGAATTTCCAGCCTGGGTTTTTTAAGCTTCTTAGCAATATTTGGAGCAGTTCCACTGCCAGGATACTAGGATTACAGGCCTTCACAGAGCCTCTAGCCAGACATTCCTAAAGGGAAGACCGGAGAGAACAGAGGCCTCGTTCTCCAGACCCACCGGTGCACACAATCCAACAAAGAACTGAGCCTACTTCCTAAACAAGACATTACAAGCATGTTCAAACTTACTGTACGAAACGATTCAGACTAGGGGTCACTCCAGACATGGAAAGGCAAAGCTTTTTCATATGCACAAGGTAAGATGAGAATGTCATCAACCTCCATGGATAAAATGTCCCCTAGTGGTTGAACATTCAGCATCTAAAGATATATATTGGAGACAGGGTCGTACCCCTGAAAGTTGAGAAACCACAGTAGGATATAGTCACTGTTAAAAATCTTCTGGTTAATTAAAGAAAATATACAGTGCTGAAAAAATCTTATGTGATAAAGACCCAAATGGGTTGACAGTCTGTGATTGGCAAGTTATTTGAACCCGTTCTGGCAAAGCTCCCAGCAATTTATGTGTCTGTGACTTATCTAATAGGCATGAAGCCAAGTGGGTTTCTCTTATATCAAAACCACTAGAGAGGTTGTGGTTTCATGAATCTTGAACTTGTCTTCTCAAATTAATGCTTCAATACAATTCTTCATCACTGATATAACAGGGGATTCCAAGGGGATTCCAAGGGAATTCATTGGGGATTGACAGAGGTTTACACTGTCAAATAAGAGAAGTCTCATTAGGAGACATTATGTTTCCATTACGACTGCAAAATAAGGCAAGATGCTTGTGTCCTCCTGAATACAGGTGGTTGGAACTTAGGGCATTTTTACACTGGCAGTTTACTTTGGAACGGGGCACAGTTTGCATGAAAAATTGCTAATATGAAAGCTGTCATGCGGACCTGGGGGCGCATCAGGGTACCGAACCCGAGACTACCTGTAGGAGGTGGTCTGAGTTCGGCTGCACTCGAACTGAGCTGCGATTCGCATAAATGTGAAAGCAACAGGGACTTGTGTGCGCACTTGTTCAGGAAGTAAAGTGTTTTTTTGTTTTTTTTTACAATTTACCTTGGATACGAGCAAGAGTGAGCCTGCAGTGCACAAGGGGGTAATCCATCGACCGGAAGTTGAAGCCGGCCGGGTGCCGCCATGTTGTAGCAGAACTTCACTTGCGTTAGCATTTCCATTGACTCCCATTCATTTTGGCGTCACTTTGACAGCGAATAACTTTACATCTGAGGCGTTTAAAGACTCCATTTGTCCATTATTTATTTCTAAAGAAACACGACAATGTATAAAGGGCTCCATTACCTTCTATGTTACATTATGGCCCCGTAGAAACAGATTTAGTAAAAATAGGCTAACGATTGCATCATAACCACTCGACTCTCTGTCGTGCTGTACAGAAATTACCGTACAGACAGGAGGAGAAGCTCGCAGGCAATCGGGGGGACGTCCCGTCAAGGGAGAAGCCCATAGATAATGAGTCCATAAAAGCAACGGAATACTTACTCCTGCTCACTCACGCCAAAGAACTCTTTGCTCAAGTTCCCCGTCTCTGCAAGATTAACGTTGGCAATTTTCACGCACAGCTACTAGAAGAGTAACGTCTGTCAGACAGGTTGCTCACGTCATCAAGCTTAGTTTGAGTCGGTTTGAGTCTGCGCGTCAGGAACGGAAGTGCTCAAAAATCGCTAAAAATGGGCTTCAACTGTCTCAACTGAGTTCCAATGAGATCGCTCTGTCCACTTCTTATACTGTCTATGGCAGTACATGCGAGTAGGGCTGGGAGAAAAAAATTATTTACATACTAGCTATCGCTATTTTTATTTTTTTATTTTTTACGATTCTAAAATCATATTTTTTAACCCAGAATCGATATTAATAAAAATTCAATTGCTTTATTTTTGTCCTAGCTTGTAGATGAGGTTGACAGAAGCTAGACACTTTCGTTCCAACAGAGGATGAAATGTGTCGTTATCTATGAGTCTTGAGTGAAGTAATATCCCAAGTGGAAGCGTGGAAGAGAAGTGAGACTGAAAGCACTGAAAAGCCCTCGCGCTACTCATATGCTGAGAGAGAGATAAGACAATAGAGCTGCACGATTCATCTTTAAAAGACTGTGATCTCGATTCAAACACCCACGCGATCTTTCAATTCGTCTGTCTATTAAACTTTGACAAAATCATATCGCAACATTCAAAGCTGTGTTGGCGCTGCCACTGACCCGGAGAGAGTTGTCATGAAACAGCTTCACAAAGAGTCTTTTCAACCTCATAGTATCATTATTTCTGTGATATAATAGTTAAAATTATCATAGAAGTACTTGGATAAAAGTTTAAAGTTCAAATATGAACACTGATGTCTACGATAGCGATCAAAATCAGCTTTTGATAGTAACTTGGTGCTTAAAATAACGCATTTATCGATTACATTGTTTATCGGACAAGTGACTGTTAAAAAATGTATTTGTTATTAAATAATTTATTCAAGAGAATGTAGTATTGTATGATGCTTCTGAAATAAAAGTCAGAAAGATGTGATGATTTCTTTTTATAAATATGACTCATCTTATACATCATGTACAGTCTGTATAAGTGTATGATTTAACTTTTCCAGATGGTCTAGTGTTAAAAAAAATTGCAATATAGAATCGCAATACTTGTAGAATTGCAATTCTTTAAAAAAATTTTTTTTAAAAATCGCAATACATATCGTATCGGCACCCAAGTATCGAATCGGGAGATAGGTGTATCGTCCCAGCCCTAATAGCGAGTGCAATCAGGGAGGCAAATGAATGGCAATCCACTGTCTCCTCAAAAGATTCTGTTAGCAAGCAGCAGAAAGCCGCCTTCATGCAACACACATACAGTCAGTGAACCCAAGTGTTGTTTACTCAGCTGCGCATAAAATGCCCCAAATTAATAAAAAACACAATATATTGACCCACGTTCTGTTTTCTATCATAGGTCGTGCACGTTTGGATTGACGTAAGATGAACAAGTGCACCAGGGTTCGATAGAATCAGGTTGAGTGTGAAACCAGACCAACGCTGCAAGGAGCACCAGGAACAATCGCGCTCGGACTCAGCAAACGTTCCCAGTGTAAAAACGAATCTCTTTAGACTCCAACAAGATAAACAAGCAAAAAGAGAAACTGAGAGGAAATGTCCGGTCCAAGCATATCCAGTGCAAGTGTAAAGCTAATCTTTATCTGAAGTTCAGACTTTATGCATATATGTAGCGATATGATAACCTCATCTATATCTGATTGTGCTTCTTCAGAGACATGAATCTTTAGTAGATCAATAGTTAAAGACAAAAAACTGTCTTTTAGGGTCACCGTAATGAAGAGAAGTATGGTTTAGCTCAAATAAAAACTTTATAATAAAGACCAAACTCCTCAAAAGATTAATCTGCATTACGGTCAAATCTTTATCGACATTTCTGTAGGATAATTCACAGGTTTTTAGCAGGCTCTGGGCTGTCTGGTTGCTTCAGCTATGAGAGAAATAAGTAAACAATGTATTTTCAATATACTGGGCCTATTAAAAAGTTCCCAAAGAACTCTCAAATACAAGTTCCCAAAGACATCTCCAGAGGCCATGGCCATGACTGTGGTAACAAACCCTAAAGCAGGACTTATCTTAGTTCACACACATCCTAATATTGGCATGTAAAGCCTCTTCTAATTGCACAGACAGTATAGTCATAGGCAAATATATTTATACTGTGTGTATGTAAGTATATAAATATATATATATATATATATATATATATATATATATATACACATATACACACACACAGAGAGAGAGACAGGCCTCTTCGTGATTTGTTGGTGTTGTAGAGAGGTCTGTTTCATATTAACCACCTCTCTTGAGGCTTCTGGTTATTCAACGCACTTACCCATAATCAGATCCATACTTACTCCGGTAGGGGAGCCAGTTAACATATGAGCCCTATATAGTAATCAACAGCCTGTCAGGCTTATGGGAGGAAAGCAGACTTCATGTGAACGGAGGAAGTCCCTCTTGGACTTTCGGACAGTGCAGCACAGCTGTGGAAACTGATGGTTTGTCTTTTACGGGTTACTGAGAACAGTGAATCAAACTGTCTCTCAGTAGCAAGACAGTTCTATGAAACCAACAGACTGTAATATGCTATGGTTAGGAGCAAATAGCCTTGTTCACAACTAATTTCTTCAGATTTTTTCTTGTATGTAACCTCCTCCTAAACACTATATATTCCATCAAGTAAACTAGTAACTCTGTTTTCAGTTTTCCTGCATAATATACATTAAGTCATTGTAGGATCTAGTCCAGATGCAATCGAAACGAGGAGAGTTAAATTGGGGTCTAGCTTGGTTCGGAGCAAACTGGTCCAGGGCCTTGCCTTACAGTTTAGAACAACGGTCTCCCTTTTTTTTTCTGCTAAGCACTTCCTGTCAGGCTAACGTTCCATGGACAGAACATTGATCAGAAACAGCTGTAACAATAAAAGGCATCCCTTCTTAGACAGAATCTCATGTTGGTTTTGTGTGAAGCATCCGTCCTTCCATCTGCTCTTCAGGGTCATGCATCAGGGGTGTGTTTTATTGCTTGTCATGGAAAGATGCTTCATAAGGTCAGAGCTTTAATTAGGTCCACTGGCAAAGTCCAAACAACTGCTCATGGGGAGACTCACTTAAAGTGGACTTTATATTATGTAGAAAGATGATAAAATGTAGATTTAAAGTCTTTCACACCCATCAATTTTTCCCAAATACTTTGGGATTCTCTCCCATGTTGCTCAAGCAGATGTGAGAGCAGGAGTTCTACGCCATGCTCATCTCTTTGATGTGCAGTGTTCTCCAACACGTCCCACCATAAACATAGTGTCTAAGTAAAGAGACAGAGAGGACGTGAATAAAAATTTTGGTTTCTACAAATTTTTTGAAGGTTGTGTTTCCCTAATGCTGGAGTCTTGTGATTTTGTTCTCCCTTTCTCCTCCTATAGGCTAATTGTATTATATAAATATAATGCAGTAAGGTACTGTAGAGTTGTTACAGGACAGAAATCTACAGTATGGTTTAATTACAGAAGGGTCAGCTAAGTGAAATAAAAAAAATAATCAATTAAATAATGACTTTCATGCACTGAGTAAAAGGGAAAGAGAGTAAAAATAAACATTTCATGCAGAGGTGACCAACAGAAAGAAAAAAAAAACACTCTTACACACACTTAATAAATCACTATCTCCTCCAATTTTTTCACATAGTTAAAACTTCCAATATAACTGATTTTAATATTAACTTAAAACGGGAATTCAGAGGGGTTCTATGATAGGATATGATATGTATGAGGATAGCTGAAACTACTCCAAAGTTATTATACATGTTGGCTACCTCACAAGCTGATTAATCAGGTCTGCACCGCCTCAGAACATGTGTTGAGGCCTGACATCTGCCCCAACCACTGACAGGGGTTGACATTCACATTTGCAGTAGAAACTCCTCAACTTTCCTTATCCATCACCTTAGAAACTCCAGGAGGTTTATTAATCACAATATTGACACATTTCTTCATGCATTTCAGTAAAGGTCTGGCTTTTCTGCTCAAATGAGAATCTAGGTTCTCTTAAAAAACAAATGCTTGCTGTTGATCTTTGAACTTCCAGCTGATTTGACAATAAGTGCAGAATAGCATAAAATAGGATAGTACTTCTCCAGGGAGTGAAGCAGACCAGGACTGCAGACCACTTGCCAAAGCGAATAAGAAAAGTAAACATAAAGGAGATTCTTCAAGCAGCATGATGCCAACCGCTTGGCAACGTCCAGTCCTTTTTGAAAATGTTCTGCTTCAACTGAGCTTTGCTTGGATGGATAGAAATCCTTAGGAGGCAGTATGCAAGAAAGGAAAAACCAAACACTTGTGCCTCTTCCTCAAAAGCAGCTAAACAAACCCCACAGACCGAACACAGTAGGGTTCACTTCAATGTCAGTCTTCCCTCAGTGCTTCAAACTAAATATTATCAAAATATCTTGATACACAGCAAAAAAAAACAAAAAGGTTTAAAACATGAGGCTAACTCTGAAAATACACAATGTGTGGTGGGTACCCACAGAATCCACAGAAGCCTGGTAAAGGTTTAATGGTACATAAGATGCAGGAACAAAAAAATCATATTCTGAGCCAAAGGAGCAGTTTAAAAAAAAAAAGATTTGCACAATGACTGAAAGGAAAACATTGAACAGGTGGCATAGTAAATCTCAAGCCCAGGGAATCTCAAAAACTACTCTTCAATCTACTGTTCTACCAATAAACAGACCAGTAAACAAAGAAGCTCTTGTTGGACAACTCCTTGGTGTGCGGAAGTTAGTCTCAACAATAACTACATCTTGCTGTATGTAACACAATATCAGGATCAATATCAGTGCAGTTAGTCCAGTTGCATTTACATTATTCTAGCTCAGCGGTTAAAATGTGTTCAAAGGTGAGGTAAACCATTTGTGCATTAATATCAAGCTCTGATGATTTACATAGTGGCATTTGCAGTTATACTTCCCAGTACAACATATTTATTTATGTCATCTCATGACATTGATTCACGAAAACATAAAACTGAAATGTTTTTAAAAGTTATTCTTTCTATACTGAAGAATGTCCAACAATTTTGCTGTGCACATAAAGGTACATTAAGATGATGGGATCTATCTAGGTTTCTGACCTTTGTAGCTTAATTCCTTGTTTTTCCTCAATTTTCTTAAGAGTGTGTCTTCTAATTAGGCCTATACTTCAGACTAAAGAAGCTCTTGACTACCTGCTTTTCCTCTCTACACTGACAGAGAAGCTGAAGGAGACAGTCTCAAGTCTTTGACAGTGAATGACCCCCAACTGAGCGGAGAACGGGGCATAGGGGTTTTTCACAGAATTCCACCTTAGACACACACAAAGCGCTGTAACTATGTGAATGGAGTGTCCTTCAGACTTACAAACTGTAGACTGTTTCTAGGATTTTTTTTTCATTGTGTTGACTTAAGAATGATAAATTGGGGGCTAATGAAGGTCATTTTGATAACAAGAACAATGATGCATTAATAAAATCTTACATTTCATCTTTTAACTTATGAGCCTGTCAACAGGAACATTTCTTATCGAAGCACATACTTTCCAGGCTAGCATCACAAACTCCCTTTATAGTGCTGAAGATACTTATAGTTTAGACTAGACTAGCTCTTCTCTCAGAGTATGTTTAGAATAAAATGTATCTTATGTTCATTCAAAAACATTATAGAAGGGATGATTGCAATATTACACATTTATATTCAGTTTTTTCCCCAAATGTCTCCTATCTGGCACATCTCCCAGTCCACATGGATCTGCAGACAGTAAAATATGATCACAATGCAATGTTTAGCGCAAGCTTTCTCTAACAATTATACTACCCCCTATTGGACAGTTTAAGCACAACAGTAAAAGGTAAACATACCTGAAGTTTCCACAGCAGGTCAGTTAAGTAATGCAGGCTATAATCCTGAAATGTATTTGGACACTTAAGACTTAAAAATAAAAGAATGAAAAGTCTAGATCTGGGAGAATATCTGACATTATTTGTTTGCAGATGTTACATTAATATTTTTTTTATCTATTCCAATATATCTAGTGCTACTCAAATGTATAAACACTTTTCAGCGACACATTTATTACTGAAAGCTACCCAGCCGCCAGTAGGTGGATTATGATAAGCAAATGGTCATGCAAATAATAACAGGGGAACAAGACTGATAGTGACAGTGAGAGGAGGACAGTGATGTCATCTTCATGGCAGGTGCTCATTCCCTCTGAAAGGCACATTTGACATAGGGGGTGTCACGAGAATCGCAACTCAAACACCTACTGTAAATATATTTCAAAGTCTAAACAAAGTCAAAGTTAAAGTAGATTCATGGTGTAAAAGAAAAAGTAACAGGGAAAAGATATTCTACAACTTTTTTCAGTATTTAGGTTTTAATTATAATAAATGAAATATGACTTACACATTTCACATTTGACTCTCTAAGGCCCCGTACACACTGTAAAGTTTCAGGAGTGACAACCACATTTAAAAGCGGGGCTGAGTCATGTCTTGCTTATACTTAGTGATGGGGAGTCGCCTCCAAAAGAGTCAATTCCTCGAGTCTAAATCGCCCTAGTCAGGGTCGACTATCACAGGAATCAACTCTTGTGTCAGAGATATTGTTCACTGATTCTCTAATCCCCATATAATGCTTGGCAGTTGAGTGCACTATATCAGCAAAGGAGTGAACAAAATTAAGCGAGGAATTAGGACATGTGTTACACCGTGCGTCAGAGAGCTGTCGCAGAAACAACTTACCAAGTAACTTTACATTTACTCTACACTGAAACTTAATCAAACAAAGTGTAAAAGACAAAGAAAAAGCTGAATGTTTCCTTTCCTGCACCACAAGCTCTCAGGAGTCTATCAGTCATTGTGTTGACTTGGATGCACCTTGCATGACATTAACGCTAATGGGGCCGAAGCGTACGCATATATTTGCCTGAACTAGAGAAAGGTGGAGAGAGAGAGATAGACAGAAAGGAGAAAGAGAGAGGAAGTGAGAGAATGAAAAGGGCACATGAGGATAGAAGCTGGCGGATGTGAAGAGTCTGGGCAGAAAGAGAAAGAACGGGGACATGGAGAGGCCTGAATCTCCTGAGGCTTTTCCAAAAGCGCATTGATTCTTTGAGTAGAGCCTCTGCCACTCTGCACGTACACCCAGAGCCTCTCTAGCCGCCTGGCTTCAGTGTGGGAGCGGAGAAGAAAGGGAATGGGAAAAAGAGAGAGAGAGAGAGAGAGAGAAGGAGAGCAAGGGCAGGGAGGGAGGGTGTGAGGAAGGGACGCAGAGAAAGGATGAAAGAGACACATTTGTTGCTGTGCGGATGGGTGAAATTTCACGTTGCTGGCAGTGCGATATATCCCAGATTTCTGTTCGGACAGGGGGCCGTGAATACACACTGTGGATATTGTGAATGCCATCATTCATGTATCACTCCATCTGGACTCAGACAAGCAGGGAAGTGTCTGAAAAGGCTTTTTCTGATGAATGAGGTCTGTGATGAGACACTATTTGAGTTTGTGTATTAATGCTGAATGTAAGAAGGGTTTGTTTACATGTTCATGTGCGTTTATGGTGCACCCTAGTGTAGTGAAAGTGTGTGTTTGCAGAGCACTTAGGTCCAGTTTCCAACTAATTCAAGGAACATGGAACTAATGATGGTCTGTTTTCAAATGTCTTAACTGACTCATGCTACAGCAGCTTTGCAGTGAGGTTATTCAGGCAGCAAAACCTCTCTGCGTTAATTGAATTACAGGGGCTTTTCAAATTGGGTAATTTGGGAAATACCAAAGTCAGACAGTGAGCCTGCATGAGAACAATTATGTAATCTGATTCTGCACTGCCATTTTTACTAGACTGCATTCAAACAGTCAAACGGCACAATCCATAAACAGCGAGACAATAACATGTTGAATCCAAATGCCAAGTATTCATATTGTGGATGAACAAGTATTCTTATCTATGAACACAATACAGGATAAGGATGACTTCCTTCTGACCAGTGCTCTTATTCCTCAGGCAATGTTACTGTCTGCATCAGCACTTTCATATCGTCTGTGACCTCTACATGGCTCTTCCTGCAGTCAAGCTCGTCACCCCCTACATGTTTCTGTGGTGCTAACCTCCTGCGCACACCCATAACTTCTCACTGTGACACTGAATCAACATGGAGCCATTGTCCTCCATCTCTGTCTGTAGGGACGTCAGAAGCACTCTTTTCATCTTCTGAAAGTGATCTGATTTACTCCCCATCAGTCCACACTCAGCTCAGCTGCTATTTAGGGAGTTACACATTTCATTTGAATATCAAAGCCCATGAGAAGGTGGCCAGACACTTTACATGCCATTTTTGTACAGCTCTTTTGTCAAGGAATGTGACCACTGAAGTGTTAATGACCAAAGGAATGAGTTTGGAGAAACAAAGCCTGCGTTGTGCAACACAACCAACACACACACAAAACACACAGAAAACCTGATCAGAAAGCCCCATCACTTTCTGGATCCCAAAATAGGCAAACTTTTGACTACTGCTCTTAAATTATGGGTCAAATCCAAGATTAACAGATGTCCCAATACTGATTACATTACTGTTACAGACACTCTTATATATCATCGGGACTCAGCACAGGATCATGAGTGCCAGTATATTACAGATACTAATATACTAAGTATTATTAAACAACAAACACAATTTCCAGTCTTTTATCGTATAAGCAACAAATGGTTTTCAAAAGATTCCTCTCATTAAACAGCATTTGAGGGTTATGGAAAAGGTTTCCCACCATTTTCCTCAAATTCTGCTCCCAAGATATGATGTCATGAAGCTGAAAGTCTTTGCATGAGATCTCTTCAAAGTTTCCTTTATTTTTAAGACATCTTGCCCTCTTTCAGTGATACACACTACATCACCTACATCTGTAAATCAAGAAGGACAGACATAATAACAATCAGAGGGCTTCAACCACCCCATAAGAGCTCTCTAATCGACTGTTTTGTGTGAAAGTACAAGAGGAGCCTATTATTCAACACACCAATAACTTTAGTGAAGCTGCCAGAAATTCAAAAGGCCCACCAGATCCAAGGGGCGCCAGTGTAAAGGCCAATAACTATCCGTGTGAATTTATGTGCTTGTTCACTAAAGAGACGACCTTGTTAACATCCATTTCCATCAGTACTATTGAGATATTTGCCAAGGACTGTGAATAAGGTGGTCAGGCATTCGCGGTTCCCTTAAAAATGAGGAGAGATAAATGGGAAGGCTTTTTACGTAATTTTACAAACTCACAAAAAGGCCTTTCTTTGTGAGAGTACACCAAGATGACCAAATCTATGAGCCATTTTATCACCTACCATCAGTAAGACTGGCTTTTCTGTCAAGTTTTTTCTTTTCAACCAACACAATTCAGCTTATAATAAAAAGAAAGCTGAACAAAATGAAAACTCCTTGATGTCAATATATGTAACATCCACATGCATAATCACATAATGACTGTCTCTTTGTCTCCTAATCTGCATGTTTTGTGAAAGTCTGTTTACATGAGGGACATAGGGGGACAGCAAAGACTCTACAATCGCAATCAAAAAACGAAAACCCAAGGCAAAACACCTGCATCTCAAACAATGTAAGAGAATGTCAGGACATGTTCCTGTGTCGTTAAGCTCTGTCTTTTTTCCTAAACTTCTGAAGGTAGCTAGGGATTTTTACAGCTTGTCTACATCATTGTTTAACTGCTTCAGAGTATTTGAAACAAAACTCCACTTCAGGCTTCATGTCTAAAAAACATCTCATATCAACACATATTATATGTTTATTTATTATATAATTTCCCATCAAGACACTGTAGATATATTTGAGGTTATTTCCCTCTCTAAGTATACAAATCAATGAATTTTACACACTGTGAAAATCTGAAAACATCTGGAAGAAAAGCATTTCCAGACCACAAGTCCTCATAAATTCAGAGTGAAGTCTTGGCTCATACCTAAACTGTAATTTGAGTCCTACCTTTTTGCTCTGTCTGATTCAAATTAATATGATTTATGAAAAGTATTCATATTAAAAAGCAATTCAAAAAACATTCAGTGACACAATTGTTTCCAGTATTAGTATCCATGCTTGTTCTAGACTAGAAACAGTGACAATTTTACAACTGTAAATCTCTGGTAAGTTTATGGGAGATGTTTCAGTGAAAGCTATACTGTAAATCAACTTCAAACTGTCTAGATCAAACTACATACAACTTGATTTTAATTCATGAATGACTTTCAGAACTTTCATTTAGACACTGACGTATGCTAAAGTCTAGTTATGCAGGTGCAGTTTGGTAACAGTAACCTAAAAAAAAGTCCATGATTAGTGACAGATAGTATGTGAATAAATCACTGCATCACCACAAACTGCCTTTATACTCTATTGTGAATACAAATCACAGCACAATGTTTAGATGCTCCTGAAAGATATCTCGTATAGTCAGATAAAACGAGTGAATTCTTCACCTTTGGTTAATTTCTTTGAATTGTCTTGCTTCATGTGGTGCTAGTAGACAGTAGATAAGATATTTAACTAAGGTAAGCGTATGTTACTGTGTATAGCTTAATCAGCTCTTACAGAAGATTTTGCCTCCACTACATTCATGATAAGCATGAAGTCCTTAACTGTTGCAAAAGCAAAAACTAGGCTACACAATGGTTATAGCTTACTGTGGTTAGATCAAATTTGTCATCTTAAGGGAAAAAAGTAATCTTACTAATGCTATCAGTAATTGTGTTCAACTTATTCATTATCTTCACACCTCTTGCTCAGAAGAACACAGTGAATGTAAAAAATGTAAGCAATGTAAGTTACCTCTACTAAATCTACCTTTGCTAATCTGTTTTTCTTTTTTCTTTCAGTTTTCTCATTTCTCATTAAGCCAATATACAATATATTTGAATTGCAAATATGTCAATTAATGTCACACTTACAAAATACAGTCTGTTTTTACATGTCACCAACTCACCTTTTTTGTGACTTTCACTGACATCAGCTCGTCTAGATGGTTCTTCCAGAAAATACATCGTCAGTCAGTTTGACAAACTGCAATGAATGCCTTATGTGCACACAAAGATCGTAATAAATCTTAATAAATGTAGTTTAGTAATTATTTACAATTTGGTGCTTATTAACTTAACTTACCTCATCAGGCCCAGCCGTTGACTGTAACTTTCACTTGACGAAAAACCTGTAAAATGAAATAAACCGTAAGTTAAAAACGAAAGCTAGTGAAATGGAGCAGGGTTTTATTAATGTTATTCACACCTCACGAACCGTTCAGTCAGAGACAAAGGACTTTGACGTTACTTAATGAATTATTTCCTAGGATGACGAATTTGCATTAACCGCCAAACAACACTGGCGCTCCACTCACGTTTCACAAGGCGGCGGAAATGCGTAATTAACCAGGAAGTGAGTCAAGTGACTGTCTGAGAATGGCGGCGCGCTGTGTTGTGCAGTCCGTAAGGACAGTGCTGAGGTCCGTCCAAAGCGATTTCATCAACAAGGGCTTATTTCAGAGGATACCACAGTTCTCTTTTTTGGGGAGTGTGCCGTGTCGCGGACTTAGACATGGTGAGTTTACTGGAGTATGATTTCGGGACGTCTGCAATAGCATCGTCCTCTTTATGTCATAGCTTTTATGTATTATTTTGTATTATATTTATATCTAGTGCTGTTTTAAAGCATGAGCGCACGTTGAAAATCTGGGATTTAATAGAACAATTAAGTCTATGAAATTGAAATGCAATAGAACATTTTCAAAGACATGTTATTACGTCAAGGACACAAGACATATTTAACATTCTTATACAATTTTAAGCAACTAATCAAATTAGCCAGTTTAGTCAGTGCTATGCATGTTGTTATTTGTATAAAACGTTGACGAACAAAAATACAAAGAAATTGAGAAGTTGATTTTTCAACCCAACGTTTTACTCAATTTTTCCGATTAACATAATTTGTATGGCAAAAAAAAACCTATAAATTAGAAGAATGCAAAATAAAAGCAGGTTCTACATTTTGAATAGCACTCCAATGCTATTAAAGCAAGAAGTTTACTTCTGTGTCATTTTGAATGTCTGCATCATGGGATGTTATAAATTCGTGTGCATTTTGTGTTTCACAGTGGTGGAGAACAAGGAGGCCAAAACAACAGTTGTAAGTAGCAGCCCAAGTGTACATTTTAGAAAGCAATTTATCATGCAATAAACAAAACAATATTCCAGTTGCAAGGATGGTCCTTCAAGCTTCCAGAATAGAACTGTCTGTCTCATCTCTTCTTTGGATTGAACCAGCAATTATGTTAGTCCCAATTTAGCTTGGAACTATTTTCAATACTATCCCCCGTTTTCACACACAGGGCTTAAACCTAGTCCCAGACTAAAATGCATGTTTGAGCTGTTAACATGCATTTTAACATAGCACTGACATTTCTTAAAATATGTCAGTGCCATTGTTTTGGCTCAAGATGCACATCAGTAATGTTTTGTTTTCTCTAAGACACGTTTATAAAAGCTACTCAAAACTCAAATGTCCTAATTGAACTATGGCCTAATAGGCTATATGCACGCATAAGTTCCGCATTTGACGCAAGGATGCTCGTCAGTTTCCGGTTGGGGAGATTAAAGCAGAGGAAAACCGAGGAAAACGGGATTATGGCAGAGTCTTCAAAATTTACTGTCCTCCCGTCTTTGAAACGAAACTTTCATACGTTTAGATGTAATTTTATATATAGTTATGTTTATTTAATATAATTTTAAAAAGAAGCATAAACACAACGAGGTGTGTCTATTTTGTCAGTTTTTGTGACTAACGCTTCTTTAGTATAACCATGGAGTATACAATTCAATATAAATTCTCGGTATTGCATTGGACTCTATGATCGGCGGAAGTTATCGAGCATCCTTGACCTTCACCGGAAATACCGCCGTGCATAGAGCCCATCCTGGCTTAGTCTAAACCCTCTCTGTGAAACCAGGCCTAAAATATAATGCTTATTTTGTCACTCTTTTCTCAGATTGAGGGTGTTATAGAGCCTACATCGGAACTACCACAACCCCCCAATCCCAAAGCTGCCTGTCCTATCTACAGATGGAACCTGCAGAACAAGTACAACTACACCGTAAGTGCTTGAACATGTGACAGTTCTGTAAACCATTATCTGTATCTCGTTATCTTTAAGACTTGTCTCTCTCATTCTCATACGTGATGCAGGACGTGCTGTTACTCAGTCAGTTCATTCGCTCAGATGGCGGGATGCTTCCCCGGCGCATTACAGGCCTCTGTGCTCAGGAACATAACAAGATTTCAATTTGTGTACAGATGGCCCATCGGGCAGGTGAGTTGGAACTTTCATTTGAGAGAATGGACTCAATCTGATGTTACCCTATTTATGTTGTATGAAAACAGTGTCAGTTGTCAGTGTCAATTTCAATAAAACGGATGTAATACAGCATCTAAAACTGTAAAAAAAATGGTGGCCAGTTAAAGGACATCAGATATACACTTTCCCTTAAACATAAACATTTAGCCCAAATTTAAAAATATCTTGATTTAAGCATCACTACCCTTATCTGTTTTGATGTACATATTAATAGTTACAATAAGTCAACTACTTCCATCTAAATTTTTTTTTCTAGGTCTCCTACCAGATCATAGACCCCGCTTACCTGAAGGCCATGTTCCAAAACCTAAACCCAACCCACCTCTCAACCGGTACGATCACCTCAGATGCCACAACAGCACCAAATAGCCCTTTATAATGTCACACATTTGATGAGCCATATTTGCTTGTGCCATTTTTTTATATTGGGTGCATCCCACAAATCTAAGTGTCTCTTTACGGTCTTTTGCAGGTATCTGACACGTTACTCTGTGAAGTCTGTGAAGCCCATCTTAAAGACAGGGCTGAAGTGGTGTAAGAAGAGAATGAATGTCGGACATCCCGCCCTGAAAAACAATGTCAGATACAGCCCCAAACCACTGTACATAAAGCACTGATAAACAGAGCTGTTTACCCAATCGAAACAGTGACTTCCTATATGGGACAGAGAGGATCTATGGCAAAGGATTTGCACCTTTTCGTGTTGTTCATTGCCTCAGCCACAAAAAGACTGTTAATTGATGAACCAGAGTGCACTGAAACATCTTTGTTCATCCCTCTGATTTTGGTTACCTTTCCCACTGTCTGATTTGGAAAGGCAGATGTGCAAATGTGCAAATAAAATGGTTGTTTACCTCAATAGCAGCTGTTTCTGAGTGTGCATGTGTTTGTGCCAGAGAGAAAGCAAGGTACACTTTCGTGTCTGCTTTAAGGGTTGAAACACCAACGCAATTTCAACTTTCCAAACATGTTGACGTGTTTATGTTTTCTTGACAGAAAGAAAAATACAGTGAATGTGAGGCCACAGAGTTGATTACACAATAACTTGTGCTGTCTTTAAAACGTGGCACCAAAAACAAGGAGATTGTGCTTCTGAAGTCAGTTTGGCTGCTATAACATGAAGGGCAGGTCCAGGTTTATAAGTCCATCTCCCATGTAGATGTATCCATGCTGAGGGGTCTGGGGAACATGGAAGGAGGTGAGACCCAGCCAGAGCAAACTGCGTAATACACACACAGTGCCGCCCCGCTCAAGCTGCAGGCTCCATGACCCTGCATGAAGAACAAACACAGTAAGAAAAAAAAGACTAGAATTATCCTACTGTGCAAGATCAAAGAAGAAAAGAGCAAAAAGCATTTTGCATAAACTGAACCTGAATTTTAAACCATTAAACATAACCATTGACAGAGTCCAGACTCTGATAGTGTGACAGCAGCAGAGTAAAATCTGGAGAAGAAAGTCGTGTGACAGAGAGTTGGCTCAGTTATGGATTTACTATTATCACAGCAGTGTATAAAGAAGAGGCGTTCTGGGGTCTTTCTGTCTGGGTGGCCCCTGCATCCAGCTGCCGACATTGGCTCGTGCCCAGTACCGCAAAGCTCCATGCCAATGAAGTCTGTGTTTGAACTGCAGCTCTGAACATTAACTGCTAACAATGTTTAACCTAAAACACTCAAAAATCGACAAAAATGTCCATTGTGACTCTTTGCCTTGTTATGAGTCCAAATATTTAACAGACTGCAGTTCTATAGAGAGCTCATCAAAATACACGACCATGACATTATGCTAATAAGAAAAGCTTTTGAGGAAAATATGTAGTAATTAGATTTTCAAGTCCGAGAAATTAGATATTAGATAAGACTGGCAAGATCAGACAATATACTTCCATCAACAAAGAACAAAACCATTTCCCTTAATTTGTTATAGCGATATTTGTTTAAAAACCATGCGGTTATACAACATTTTCTGCCTTTCCAAGTTCTTGGGAAGTCTCCCAACTTTTTCCTTGTCCAGACCACATTCAAGGAAACCTGAGTGAAGCCGAAGGAGGGCAGCGGTAAATACCACTGCCATTCCCAGTCTCCTTTACCCACTATTTAAGACGTCCAGATGAACCTGTTCACCTCTGGCACTTCTTGAGAGGGGATTGAGTTTTTTTTCCACCTGATTGGTCAAGGGGAAAAAGTAAAACTGTTAGGCAGGGTGGATAAATACCCCCGGTCTGAGACCTGCTCTACGTTTTCAGTTTTTAAAGACGAAACAAATCAACTTAGCCTAGTTGGGTGCTGCCTGAGGTGAGGGGCTATCCCTTAGAGAGAGAAATAAAGGACAGATCGCCTCCTTTAATGAAACAGCTGAGATGTTTCTAACACACTTTAAGTCTGGGCATGTCTCCAGTAGGGTGACTGTGGCTTCAAACTCGACTGAGAAACAACAAAGCAGCATTTGCCTTCTAAATCGGAGTCCGATAACAATATTCCCTGTGAGGAAATGCTTCTTTATCCTATAACTGACGTAGTCCTTGATGGGTGATCACGGACTTCTCCTACCTCAACTATCCTTACACTTTAAGGTCACATTTAGCAGGAGGTCACTCTTAATCTTGCAATGAGGGCTCTATGAGGCATAAATGCCAGAGTCATGTTTTTCAGTAAAGCTCAATGATGTTCTAGTGCTTTGCTCGGTATGTTAAACAAATCAGAATCCATCTGGTTAAGATTCAGGATCAGCAGAACCAGATATTCCTTGAGGAACTCGATGTTAAACAATCAGTAGTGGTCTGTGCAAGCAAGGGGCTAAGCTTCATGAAGCAAGCTGGATGAATACCTTTCAGCAAGCTTACGTCTGACTTGAATTTGCGGAGAACAACATAGCCAGGCGAATAGTTTTCTGAATAATTGTTTTGTTAGTTCACTCCCAAATGACAAACATTGCAGGAAGACACACCAAGATATATGAGACGGGAAATTTATCATTGATGTAGAAAATGGCAATCCCTCAAACGCTTCTTCCCAGAAAGAAAAGAGAACAATGGGATCATAGTTTGCCGAACAACACCCCAGATGTCTCCTTGGCTTTCGCTCGGCCTTAGGCAGCTGCCAAATCATATCTGTCATTAACACAGGGAAATCCAGCAACAGGGATCATGGGATGCTTTGCAGAAGGATTTTTACACCATCCTCATATTTCCCACCACTATTAAGACTTCCTAAATGCAATTTGCATGTCAGCATCATTTTTGGGAAAGTATAGTGGTGTTAACAGGTGTTGTTCACCTTTGGATTATAAAGTCTAAAGCAAAAGACGGGTCTGACTTCAGTGCCAACGTTTCATTATAGGGTGGGAGCTGGAGACTTCCACAAGTACATACAGAAAAAAATATTGTGCCTGGAAATAAAACAGCATCGAGAATAAATCATCACACATAAAGGTAATGAAAGATCATTCCTTTTAATTACCTTTGGGAATGTCCTCACTCAAAGGATCTAGGAAGTCGAGAGCAGGGTTCAGATAAGACATTTCCAAGATGGACTTCTTTTTCAGGTTAACCGGCTCACGAAAGTGCAGGTAGTTGCGAAGTTTCGCAGCTTCAGTGGGATGCAGACCTGCGATCATGGGCCAAACTTAAAACTGATCTGGGGTCGGACCATTCAAATAAATGACAACGTAAAGAGATGAACTGAAGACTGATGCAAGAAAGTGACTTCAGAGAACTGAAGTGAACTGACATTTCATTTCACTTTAGTTTTATATTCACACAGCTGCATCTGATTTCCGGTAGAAAGCATATACAAACACTTCTAATGGTTTGGCTGTAACTGTAAGCATACCTCCAAAGCTTCGGTTTATCTGCACTTTGCCACTGGGACTCTTTGTAAATGCACCACGTGGCACTACAGACACATCTTTATCGATGTTTGACACGGTCGTGGCCAATCGACTCGCCTCATTCACTTTCACCTGCAGAAAGGGAGCCATGTTAATCGCTCCATAAACATTCAACAAGCCGCCTGCCATCTACCATGTTTACTACATTATAAACCACGAATAAACAGAAAACCGGATAAATAATAACAGTTGTTTTACATCCAAACATTACCACGTCCACATAAACACAACGTTCATCATGCTTTGTGTGTGCGTGCGTGTGTTTAGTTGAAGCTTCCACTTTTCCTCGAAATGTTTAGACACTTTGATTTCTAAAAATTCAAGTTTGGTTAGCGAAGCAAGATCTGTATTTTATAAAAGACACAAACATGCCACAATCATGAAGTGCAGATACACCAAATAAACCAAGATGAGCTTTTATTCATTTTGCTGAATCTATTTTCCTGTTTCCTCATGCTTATTATAGCCCCATCTGTGTCGTGTATCCCAATGGTCCCTGAGTCCTCTCACCTTGACCTCTACCTCCGTGGCTTCGTCCCCCTCTCCCTCAGTGCGTGTCTCTGTGTGCTCGTACTGATGGGACGGGTCGCCCGTGAATCGCCCCTGTGCTGCTAATGCCACGTCTGCAGTCATGGACTCAGTGGCTTGTGGCAGCAGGTGCCAATCTAAGCAGTTTAAACTGTTTAATGATTAAAAAAGATAGATTGACAGACAGACAGAATCAAAAATTATTTTAGAAAGAACTCACTAACAAGATTAAAGAAATAATGGTATTAAATATAACTGACCAAAAAAAAACTATAAAACTAAAATAATATAAAATATTTAATTACACGTTTTTGGAACTTTCATTTAAATGGGCACTATATAAAGATCACATCTACAAAATTAATTGAGTTATAAAACCTATTGAACTGAATTGAAATTGTAATATCAAGTTTTATGTGTCAAACTTACGCATTAAGGCAAGGCCATAATCATGTCTTGAACATAAGTAATTAAAGTATTAAAGGGGAATTCATAGAATAAATAAAACAAATAAGAAGAAGAAGAATGTACACATTCACTCTTATTCGTATGTCTAAAATGTTGAAAATGCAAATTGCAACTTGGCCATTTCTTATTATTGGGGGGGGGACTTATTCCCCTAAATGTCTAAGGTGGTTACAGCCCTGCATTAAGCCAATATACACAATCACAATGAGTTAATAACAAGCAGTTATATAAAGAATAAGCATGATTTCTTACCTGTACAAAGACTTTTTTTTCTTCATTTCATCCTCTTCAACACCTTGAGCAATCAAATAGTCACATTTTATCCCCAAAATCTTTCCCCAAAATAAAACCCGGCTGAATTTGTAACTTCTCTTCAGTATGACCAGAGAGGTTTGAAGAGCAGCTCTCTGCTCGCTGCTCAGAGTCAAACCATTACCAGCAGCTAAATCCAAAGAGTAATGCAAAGAATCCGAGTCCATCTCTATTCACTGACAAATGTATATTTACAAAAGAATTGAAATTAATACTCGAGTAATATTTGTATTTATTTTGCTTGTTAGAAAGCTGCAGCTAGCAAGCTAATCACCCTCACTCTCCAGTGACTCTGTGGTTGCTAAGGTAAACAAAAGCCCTAGTAGCCTGTTGCTATAGCTACTCATAGACACCAAAGAACGTATTGTTGACTCTTTGTAGACACTCAGCTCACTAGAGGTAACGTTACAAACTGAAATATCTTATTTAGAAAATTAATGGCGGCGAAAATTAATACATTTTATTTATAATATTATTTTAAAAAATATCATGCAAATATATATTTTGATCATTTTTTCTTAGCATATGTGATGAACAGATTGGTCGCTCTTCATCTGCTGAGAGAGACAAACAGGAAGCATCTGACACAGCTGGCAGGATGTGTGTTCTGTCCAACCTAATGCCCTCTGCGTGATACCAACAGCTTCACACACTGAACGTGTGAACTCGTGCTGTTAACAGCAGCCCTGGGTGACGGGAGAAGTCAGCTGGCTGTTGTGAACACATGATGATAGCAAACAGAAGCAGCCTAGAGAGATAAGTTTGATTTCGCTTTTGCACATGCATTATAGAAAGCTTATCAAAGTCATATTTCACCCCAAAATCGTGAAAAAAAAAGAAATGATAGTTTTATTAGTGCTGTCAAGTCGATTAATTGCATCTAACATTAAAGTTTGTTTTTGTATAAGGTGTGTATATATTATATTTCTACATATATATTATATATAGGCCTACTGTATGTCTGTGCATGTGTGTGCGTATATATATATAAGTATATATGTATACAATACATATACATATATTCAGTAAACAAAAACGTTTAAAGTTAGATGCAATTAATCACGATTAATCAGATTGACATAAGTTTTGTATATTTATGATTAAATAAATTATGATCATTTAAAAAATATATATTTCAAGTTAGTTAGTTTTACTGTCCTTAATTTACACTGAATTCATATTTCACCCCAAAATTGAAACAAAACATTGAGGAAATTATAGTTTTTTATATTTATAATAATAATAATAATTTTATTTTTATGTATTTGTATTGTGACTATTTTAATGACAATTAAGAACATTTCATCCCCAAATTTACATAAAGATAAATTTGTGAAGTATTTATACACCATGACAGCATTTGTTGGTTGTGCTGCTTTCGATTTATGCTGCATTAAACTAAAAACTATTAAAAGAAAAATAAAAAAAATCTAATAATTGTGTCTGGCCAGGATGATTTGCATTAATGTATTGCAGTAATGAGAATAATCATCACACTAAATAGAAATTGCATAATTGTCATGAAAATAAATGCATACAATGCAATAAATATTAAAGGTTGAAAAGTAAGTTTAATTTTTTTTTCTATGCAAAATATAATTTCTTATTTTCTTACTTTAATTTAGGGATTAAATTGTTAGTATCGTGGCAGTTCTAACTTCATACACTTAGTAAATTTGTTTCTTTTTCAATTTGTTTCCAGTTAAGCTGTTTATATTGCAAACTTTTTTTTGTCATCATATTTTAATTTCATTATCATAATAATAAACACACTGGTTTGTATAGTGCAAATAGTTTGACCGTTTACTGCACTTTGTTATTCTTCTACAGGTTATTTACCTACAGGAGCCGATGAACCGTAAGTCTCGCACATTAACAGAAAATAGCTTTGCAAAATAAGGTGGAAACTGTATGTCTGCTCTATAGCATAAGCTTTCCTGCACGGTAAAACCTTGACAAGCAACATCCGTTACAGGTGTCAAGTGCTTAGCACTCTCTATGCTCTTAAAGCGGATCCGTGTGTGTGCGCACTAGCAGACTCGTATGTCTGCATTACTGTGATTAGGAACGGTACTTCAGCGCTGTCAAGGAACGGTTAGCCACAAAGGCCCGTTGAGTTAGTGGCACACAAGTTCAACACGCACACAGACGGACAGCCTCATTCACAGGAGATTAGTGGCGACAACATCACACCCGCCTCGGGCTATAACTCACAAAGCGCAGGCCCTTCGGAAAGTCCACGAGCAAAGGGGGAAGATTTGAGACAGGAAGGGGAGGATGAGGAGGAGAGGAAGAGAGAAATGAGGGTGGAAAGGAAGTAAAGATGTCTGGATTCCAGTTCTTTGGACAAGATTTGTCTCATGCTAGTCTCAGTCGGTAGTAATCAACATGACCGATTAAGAAGGCCTTATAGGTGCACTAACTTCTGTTTAGGTTTTGCTGCCTGACCCAACTTGACGTAAATAGACGCCTCTGGCATGGATACAAAAGCCTTTTAGCATTATTTATATGCTATTATAGTAATTATGTATAGGAGCTTATGTAACTTTTAGTTTATTTACACTATCTGTAAAATAGGGTCAAAATGTACTGTGCCAATAATATGATGGAATATTCCATATTGCTTATTCACAGGTGTTTTCCCTGTGGTTTAAATTATGCATTGTATTGTGTTTTAGGGTTACAGAAAATTACTAGTACCTTTTACATTTTTATTTGGATTTTTTATTACAGTTTACTATAAGAGTAAAACTTTTTTTCTTTTTACAGTGGAACCAGAGTTACTTTAAAGGGTTAGTTCTTCCAAAAATGAAAATTCAGATTTTCTTGACTCACCCTCATATTGTTCCCATATGACGTTCTTCCCTTCTGTGGAGCACAAAAGAAGATGTTTTGCAGAATATTCAGATCACCTTTTTCTGTGGAGTAAAAGTAAATGAGGTTGTCAAGCTCCAAAAGAACAAAATGCACCACAAGGGGCCGTTCACACACAACACATTTTTCCATTCCACTGCCCTAGTTTTTCATTCTTTTTCAATGTAAACGCGCTAGAAGAATGCGTTTAAACAGTGTGGTCGCATTGTCTAAAGAGGCGTTCTCATAACACAAAGCTAAAATAATTTCTACTTTTAAAAAACGCATCTCTAGACCTTGCCACAAAAATGTGTTCCATGTCTATGAATGGCCCTTAAAAGTACTCCACATGACTTTCATGTGCACCATGTTGTAAGATAACATTTGATAGCATCGACATATTTCCACATACGGAAAAATAGATAGGATTTGAGAGCAAATAAAAACTTTTCAATATGTTCCTCACAAAAAGTGAGACATCTCAGTACTTATCCTCATTCTGTTTCTTCCCCACAAGAAAGAAAATCATATTCAACGACATGAAGTCGAGTAAACGATGACAGAGAACAAGTCAGAAATAGTTTTGGTGAACAATCCCTTATTCTGCTGATGATCAGATAATGGAGCAAATGTCCCAATCTGGGAATTCTCCCTCTAATTCTTCAGTTTCTTTTCTCGTTTTTTTTTCTTCTTTCTGGCTCTGTTTCTTCGCTGAGTAAACTCTGCAAACCTTAAGAGACGTCTGGCAAGGAAACAAAACTTTGCTATTAGTTTTCCCTTAAAAGTTCTGTTTGGGTGAAGTGGAATAAGTTTACCCCCAGGGCTTGGCGAGGGTCTATTACTCTCGGCTCTGAGAACGTTACCTTACGGACCACCAGCGTTGCCATGGGAATAATCCCAGCAGACAAAAGGGAGGGATAAGAAGGGGAAATCAATGCCGTCGGGCTTTGTGGTTGGCTGGCATAGAGATCAGTCATACGTACTCCGGGTCACGGGGTCAGAGGAGGCATCAATCATGGCTTCCGAAAAGAGCGCGCACCATCTGAAAAGAGGAGAGAAGAAGGGAGGAGAGGAGGAAACATCTTCGTCTGTGTTAATGGAGGGGTGAATCATCTTTGGGCTATTTCAAGACACCACATACAAATGCAACAATAATTAGTTCCTGTAGTTTGAAAGACCAAACGCAGCTGTAGATGAGCCGTTCAGTGTTTTTGTGTGTGTGCGCATGTTCAACTATGACAGAAGAGTTACATGACAGAATCCATATCATGTCCACTTGTCCAGAGCCCAGTTTACAAGATTAAGAAATAGTACTTTCTTTAAAAAAAAAAAGAGATTCTGTTTTTCTTGTTTTTTCTCTGTACAAAAGTCACTAAGATGATGATGCCAGGGCATTTGTAAACTGTTTCTAATGTGTTGCTATGTGGTTTCTCAATTATATTCTGGTCTCTATAGACCTTATGCACCAGAGAAACGAGGGCGCCGCCATCTTTAGAATATTGTCTTTGAACTTCCGTTTTCGCGGTCGCTCTGTATATTTCTATGGCATCGCTGTCCAGGAGTAATTAGCTGGTGAAGTTGATTTACTTATTGTAGAGTTAACGAAAGTTATCATGAGCATTGTAATGTTTATGATAAGCATATTTCTTAACAAATGGACCTTTGGAATTTTTTTTACGAGACGTTCATTCATAACTACGCAAGATCGCTGTGAAAATACAGTCCGGAAGTCAAAAGACAATGAGCTCAGCGCGGGAAAGGGGCGTGGCTACATACGGTCTATACAACTTGCATCTCCCCTCTATGAAACTTTTTCCTACCTCTTTTGTCATGTGAAAAAAAAGGTGTGATTTATCGTTCATGTCTGTGGCAAAAACAGCAATGGTTGAGTTACATTGTGAAGTTTATATGTAGTATTAAGGGTTTGTTTAAATCCATAATCATGAGGAATAGTAACAGTGATGCTTGTCTTAGCAAGCAAAACTAATAATAAAAAAAAAAGTGTTTATTTACTTTCTTAATCATTGATTTCCATCCAGGCCTCCAGCAGATGTTTTCATTATTGTAGATGTGCAATAAGGGTTTTCTAGATTGGCTTCAACTGCCAACACACTTGACTTACTTTATAACCAGAATGCATTGGTCTGGGAGTTTTGCCACCTTGAGGCCCCCAGCAAACACCATTCAGTGAAACTTGACCTGCTCTCCGCATGCATTCAGTCCATATAAACGATTACTGAAATGCTTTATTTGACTCAAATGCATCTTTTGTCTGAAGTTGCATATGGGCATTTGCGTCTATTAGGGTTTATCACGGTGTCAAAGACTGTAAATGCTGTTATTTCTAGCTCTCACAGAATGAATTGAAGTTGTAAAACTACATGTATATGATTGTGCACAAAATCTGACCTGTAGTGTAAGATCTGTGATGTTTGATTTAAAAAGTGTTGTGTATAAAGATCTGTCCTATTACACGCCCAAATAAACACATACAGGAAAAAAATCTTATAAAAAAAGTCACTATGATATCAAAATTGACAATTCTTACTGTATTATGGAACATTGCAATGTTGATTATAAATGATTTGTCCATACACTTTTTTTTTAAATTCATGTGCCCATCTCTTCTCTGATGACGTGTTTACTGGCGTGAGGGCGGGTCAGCCTGTCACTCACATGAGATTGACCAATAGCAAACCACAACCATCCAATCAATTCCACATGGACAGAATCAAGTCCCGCCCTACATTTTTCTTATTCGAAAAGCCGTTTCACTCATACATACATACATCTCAATAGGGAAGAAAAGACTATCGCAACTTACATTTAATGCTGACTAACAAAGCTAAAGCTTAAGCTTAACTTGCTTACAAACGCCAAAAAATATTTGGCAACCTAAAAGTGAACCCAATGAACCAGCTGTCAACATGATGGTACCCTGCTTTATAAGCTGACCTTCCTGAATGGCAACAGGCAAAACACTGGAAGAGATCTTCACCATTGGCTGTTATTGCCTCAAACGAAAAAAAAAAGAAAAGAAAAAAGTTTGTAAATGACAGACACACACAGTCATTAGATCAGTTTCTGTTCTTATGGAGTTTCGAACGCTGATCCTGGCGTTTGTAGCAGGTCACTCTGGCCACAGAGTTTGTGGGCTGTTTATGGTGTTACAGTAAGACGATTTTGCTCTATCCTTACTAATGAGCTGAAAACCGCAGTCAGGAGAAATGTGTCAAGTGTGTGAGTGGAGAACGTTCATTCATCCATTTCCAGGAAAATCTGAGGCTTAAGACTATGAGACTCCGTGTACAGAGGTTGAGCAGTTTAAATGATCAGAGTCAGACACTGCAATTCACTTTCTGTTCCAATCATATAATTAATACAGAACTAAAACACATGCACAGGAACCAACAGTTTCTCTTCATATACACAACATCTTCCCATTGCATTACAGTTAAAAGGAGAAATGTAACTTTTTTTAGCAAAGCCCCGTTTCTTATTTGATCAATGTTTTCTAAATAGTCCTTTGACGCAGGAACACTTTTCTAGGTAGATGAATTTCTAGTTAACTGCAATTCCTGCAACTAGAATTTGCTCCATGTAAACAGTCCATTTCTGGTATACTTGCGGATATCATGCAAAAGTTACCGGGTTTACAGGCATTATGTGGTCAGGACACTTAAGTTGAACTTTACATAGCAAGCGATATTATCACGCTAGTCTCATGAATGCTTAAGTATTGAGGTTATACTTTCGAAGCAGTGTGTATTTTAAGGTTTATGCATTGCCCTGTTTGCTTTATTCTAAGTGCCTTACTGTAAATTCAATCTTTGCACAATTGTTTTTCTCTAGTAATTGACATTATGCCATTGCTCTGAGGAGTCCAAGAACAATCAGAAAGCAACATTGCCACCTAGTGATGAAGCCTTCAGAAAGCCACTTATCAGCCAAATACATTCTATTCATTCTTTCAGACACACACAATTTATGGGGTCCCAGGAAGTAAACCATAAACCATGTTTACGTTGAAATACCCATGAAATACACATTTGTGTCCTCATAAACCATATATACACAAGAACACACAAAAATGGGTCATTCTACAATTTAGGGTACATTTCATGTCCTCTGATGAGAATTATATTTTTTCCTAAAAATGTTCTTGACATTTCATATTTTGTCCATTAAGAGAATGCACACTATAATCTCACACCAATAGTTTATGCATCCAGTTTTTTAGTTTGCTTGAAATTGCCTTTGTATCCCTTAAATTACAGTTTTTGCAATGTCCATATTTTGGAGTGGGTCTCAAGTTCAAAATAATGAATAAAAAAATGTTAAAGTCAAGATCATCCATATTAAATTTATTTCTACAATCTAAATACCTTAGAAAAATAGATTGAGTTTAAATGTATTTCTACAATCTAAATACCTTAGAAAAATAGATTTGAGTTTAATTTAATTTTCTTTCAAATAAGAAAATATATTAATTTTATTCATGTCCGCAAAAATTCTGTCAACTATGTTACTACCTAAACAGACCCTGAAAACAAAAAAAATTGTTTATCCCAAAACCATGTAACCAGCATCATGTGATGTCATTTTCTTCTGCTGTAGCTATTTTGAACACATTATGGTAAATATCCTCTTAATTTTTTTTATATATAATCTCCAATTACCTATTGTCAATGAGTTTATTAATTGCCCATCAAATATGTTGAGTACCCTGTTATAATTTTCTATATTTTTATGATTTTATTTCAAATAAAAATTCAAATGTTAGGTTAACCCGATCAAGTAAAACATTTGGTTGGCCATACAAGGCCTGCCATTGAAACTATGAGGCATAATGGTCATGTCATTTGTCAAGGCATAATGTCATTGTCAACTATGTTTTGACATATTTTTTACATTTTAAATATTCAGACTGCTGCTTTTGAAATTATTTCAGGGTATAGTTTACATCCACATGGACTGGAGTTTTTCTTAGAGAAATTCTTTGTTGAAAAGTATGTTAAAATAAGCTCTGTACATACGGCAGAATAGACAAAAACATTTAATATTTAAGTCATTTAAAGTGTAGCACTTAATCAGTGTAAGTAGTGGCATATAGTTTGTTCGTTTCATTGTTGACAAACTCTCCAGGGAAAACATTGTTTTTTGTCATATCAAAATGGTGTTTAACGATTAAGCTTTGCAACTAGCAGATACGTTACACTAATAAAAATATATAAACTGAAACCAATAGCTGTTTTATTGAGAAAGCATATTGTTTTTACACTTGTTTGCTGATGTGAAATGTACCCTAAATTATAGAATGACTAATGAAAGGCCACTGAGCCATGAGCTCAATATATATCAATATCAATATATTAACATATGTATATAAAACTTTGCTTTAAACAGAAAACGTTAAAAATGACAATCAATATGTAAGCTCTATATGTAATCAATATGTACGCTCTTCTCTCACTCGCTCTCTCTCTCGCATGCACACACACACACACACACTCACACAAATTACAGTTATAAAGTATGTTAAGTTGTTTCCAACAAGGCACAAGTGCCATGATTCAAGTGTTCATGTGCGCTTTGATATGCTCAAGTTATATTTGTACTCCTTGGCAAGTGCTCATTGGCGAAGTTGCTTTTGTAATGTAGAAATGTATGGACAGCGTGTTTGATTGGCAATTTAGAAAAGAGTTTTTTCTTTGGTGAGAAGAAAGTATTCCCAAAAAGCTCTTTTGCATTTGTTATATGGCAGTTTATGATTAAATGTTCCTCATTGTTCTCAGTGTGTATGAGAAAGAAAAAAAAAAATGACAAAAGCTTGAGTGATTTTTTTCAAAAGTATATCCCCTCCATCTCCACTGACCTCCAACCGCCAATACGGCAAGAACCATTTCCTCCAAAGGGCAGTTGGATCAGTCTACATGTAGACTGATAATTGTTGTTAGATATCAGAGTCTGGACAGTCTTCCTCAGTGCTGAGGAAGGGCGGGCTTGTGTCTGTCGTGCCGTAGGATTGCCGAGTGCTGCACTCATCAGAAGACTCGGACGACGCGTCTGGGTTCAGAACTTTAGGAAGATACACCTACGTAGAGTAAGAAAGATTTTGGTCATTACGAAATCTATCAATTGAAAACAAAATGTGTGATAATGTAATGTAAAAATGTGAAACTTGCCGATGCAGATGAGCATGTTGATGCTGCGTCTTCATCTTCCTCCTTAATCTGAATCACAGAAATACATAATTACATATATGCATTTTGCAGATGTTTTTATCCAAAGCGACTTACAGTAGAGGATCATAGGCAATACATCACAGAGCCAACAATATTTATAGCATACAATGCCCAGGTTTATAAGAAATCTGGATTTGGAAACAAAGATGAGAAATGTAGAGATAAAAAAAAAAGATTTTTGTGTTTGTGTATGTAAGTGGTTTAAATGATAAAATGGGGGTGGTTGAATCAGAACTATTAAATGATGGTAAAACTATAACAATTATAACAATAGTGGCATTGTAAAGTCGGACAAAACTCTGATACAGAACAAAGCAGCTTACGTTGTAGTTGTGGGGACTGAGGTATTTGAAGTGTCCAAAGCAAGTGTAGCTTATACAGATAAAGATGGTGACGCACAGAACCACTAGTGTGAACAGTGACGTGACTGCCATGAAGCCTGTGAGAACAGTCAACATATACAACACACACTATGAATCAAACAAAATAATACAATAAACAAAATGCCTGAGAAACATTGATTTAATCAGCCAATTAGTGGACGTTACCTGTCCTGAGCACAGAGAAAAAATAAAGCCACATCAGGCATATGATTGGTGCAGCCAACGCTTGATTGACAGCTCCCAGGTGAACTTGCCGGTCAAGGCGGGCGGGCAGGTAAGCGAAGTACAGGTTGTGTTTGTCCACCAGGTGTTTCAGCAACAAGTACAGCAGACCTGCAAACATGAACTGTATGTTAATGTAATGTTACACACACTAATAATGTGTACAAGGCCTTGAGGAAAGAAATCAGACCGAAAGGGACGATGACAGGACAGGTGATGCTGTACGCCATGATGACCGTGAACACACACAGAGTCCATCCGTACATCGCGCCGTACTGAAACTCGTATGCCTGATTCTACAGAGAGACAAGATTACAAGTGGATCAGAAACACATTCCTGTTAATTCTATTTAAATCAGTTTCAAGGGATGGATGGATGGAAAAAAATGACCTGTTTAACGTATTTCCTCTCAGCAGCCGAATGTGCGAGTGCCAGACGCACGATGTAGAGCAGTAACCCTGGCAACCGCAGCAGCTCCATGCCTGTGCCCACCAGAGCCGCTGTGATCACGTAATTTACAAAGAACGCCCCCTGATCAGGTAAAAACACACACCTGAGATAGACAAAGAGAGGAGCCGGGAAGCCAAGCCATAGTTTTTTTAGGTGCATGTCACAAAACGAATAAATCATTCAGATTTGAGCGAATAAAATCACAAGTATACTCACTCAAACCTCAGCTTTCCCACAGACGACTTATCAAACAACCAGCGGAAAAACACGTCCAGACTGAGTGGAAAGAGAGCACATCTGTATACATGCTGACTTTGGGAACAATTTAGACCCACTATACACACTAATCAAGAATTCATTTATGGTCATTTCATTGTGTTTTTTTAGGACAAGGTTAAAGGGTTAGTTCGCCCATTTAAGACATGAAGTTGTATGCAATCCTTACCAGCACTATAGTGCATACACACTGACTCACTCTGTTGTCACCTCCCTGGTCAGAGTTCTGGCCGCTGGAAGTTTTTCAATGAAGTACTCCCGGTTATTTCCCGGGGTCACAAAACTGTGCGTTTTTACGTGAAAAAATGATTTGCGTTTCAAAGCTTGATTATATTACCACACAAAAAACACGCCGGTCAAAATTCATACCTCAGTTTTAATCGGCACTATTTTCTATCCATTTCTATCAATCCGCGCTGCTGTCAACGTCAACAGTGCGCACGTTCCGATCAGCTGTTCCATAGTGTTTACACAATCGATTGACAACGACGTAAAAAGTATTAAATTAACAATGGTGCGAACTTGTAAATTCCCAGGCTGTGACCACAACGATGTGCCGGGATCAAAGTTCAGATTCCATCGTTTTCCTGTTTCGAATATAACTATGAGACAGCTTTGGCTGGTTGCCATCGGCTACTCTGCGGGAGCTAAAATATCCAGAATAAAGGATTTTCATGAGTGTAGTGCTCACTTCAGCGAAGACGATTACAACCAAGGAGGAAAAGGAAAATTAAAGAGTTTTGCTGTACCAGTACCACGGGTAAGCTCTACTAACTTTATGATCCTATGTCTAAACTGTACGGTAAACAAGCTGATGTTTAGACTCCATTATAAAACACGTGAAAAGATGTCTAATATAAAAACAGTATAGCCTATAGGGATATTGGTACAATTTGCTGAGAAAACTATTTGATTGAACACACACACAATTGAGGTTTTGTGTTGCAATCAATAACATTTTCGTTGTGCTAAAATTACTTTCATCATCTGATCTGTCTGACATTGTGCTAAAATTGGTTTCATCATCAGAAGTTTCGCAGTCAGACATGTTGTCAGCGAGTCGCGCTATCAACAGCTGATCGGAACGTGCGCACTGTTGACGTTGACAGCAGCGCGGATTGATAGAAATGGATAGAAAATAGTGCCGATTAAAACTGAGGTATGAATTTTGACCGGCGTGTTTTTTGTGTGGTAAATTAATCAAGCTTTGAAACGCAAATCATTTTTTCACGTAAAAACGCACAGTTTTGTGGCACCGGAAAATAACCGGGAGTACTTCATTGAAAAACTTCCGGCGGCCAGAAGTCTGACCAGGGAGGTGACAACAGAGTGGGTCAGTGTGTATGCACTATAGTGCTGGTAAGGATTGCATACAACTTCATGTCTTAAATGGGCGAACTAACCCTTTAACAATGAAACCGTTAAGTTAGATTGTAATCCACAACAGAGCAAAAAATGCTGTTTATTAAAGCTCCAGGTTTGCTGTGCTTGTAGGGCAGCAAATTTGCTAAATATATGCTAATAATAATGATAAATAAAAAAATTTAACAAATTTGGTAATATTACTATTGTAATATTTCACTGTGAAATAAAAAAAAAATAGTATTTATGAAAACTAATATCCTTATATTACTACTACTACTAATAATAATATTAATAAAAATAACAATAATATATAATAATAGTAATTTGAAAACACTGAATTATGAGCCGCTCACGTGTAAATGAACAGTGCTGCACTTCACTCTGTAAAAGGCAGCTCATATGGTTATTTAAAGGGGCTATATCCAGAATTCAGAAACCCTTGTCATTAGCGACACAGGTGGCCATTAAGTGAACTGCAGCCAACAACGTATTGCTCATGCTCGCACTCATGACATACAAGTGACTGAACATGATTCAATGCCCAGAAATACTCACGGTGAAATTATTTTTCATTCTTTGCTTAGAACTAACTAAATTCTTTGCATTCTTCCTTAGAACGTATAGTACAGCTCATTATCCTAAACATTGTATAAGCATTCATTCCATGTGTCATTGAACGGAAGAGAGGTTCCCGGGAGCGCAAGCAAATGTCACATAAATGTTCCCGGTAAGTCCTTCACATAAAAATCAGTCTACTCTACAGGCTTTCATTAAACAACCTAGGAAGTCTCGTTTTTTTTTTTTCATTTTTGTTACATGAAAATTCTTACATATAGCCCCTTTAATTAAATCGCATTAAATAATTGATAACCACAGTGAGACATTTCAAAATTAATTAATCGTGCATCCCTAACCCTTAACTTAGTTAGTTTACAGTAAAAGTGTGTGTATAGAAATGTGGAGAAAGATTTAAAGAGCTCTTACCTGGTGAGGCCCAGTGATGGCAAAATCAACACCATGAAGATCAGAAATATGTAGAGCTTGTACATCATGCTCATATTCTCACTAGACCTACACACACAGACAGACACGCATTATTGAGTGAACGTGTTTGAGTTTGAGTGCGTGTTCCTGTGTTGATGTCTACCTGGTCCAGTGAGATTCTCCCAGTGTAGAGTAATACACTATAGTGGGCAACAGGGCAGAGAAGGTCCACAGTAAAAGAGTGGGGAAGAACTGGCTGATAACGGCACTCTACAAAAACAACAAACAGTCTTTTTCAAACACACACTGAACTCCATCTACGTGCACACATCATTATAAGTGCAGTGTTCAGTCACATACGTTCAGATAGTGAATGGGCTTGGTGACATTAAACTTGTCCATGGTGGTGATGATGATGGAGGGTGTTGTGAGGAAGAAGAGGAGGAAGAAGAGTGCAACATTCAGAAGCACACAACGTAGCCACCAACGCCACCCACGTAATGACAAATTCTCCCTGAAAAAGACAGAATGTGAGATTATTATAAGCAGAATTGTGAATTGGTATTATATTGTCTATAACAAGCAGGTTGTAATATTAAAGATTTTGCTCCAAAAAATAGGACATACCAGTAAATATTATGAGGGTGAGGAGCGTAATACACTTTCCATTTGTGCACCCTCAGCTCTGCACTCTTAGAGGACGGCTGAGGCTCTCGGCCACACCCACACGTGATTCCCCCACCCATTTCTTCTCCAACCACACCCCTTGTCCCGCCTCCACACTCTAGAGCATTGAAATCTTTCAGAATACTGTGAGGAAAGACAAAGGACATACGTTTAAAACCCAAGTGAGCTGAAATTATACTGGAAAATACATTAGAAAATACTTCCGTCTACAATTATATTCATAAACAAGATTTCTTTGACTCGATCCACGATCTTAGGGATTATTTTCACGGAGATAATCGCATTTCATTCTGCCTTATATTCTGGTAAAACCAATGTGAAACAATCTTATAAGCTAGGATAATTATTATGCATAGTTTCCTTAAATGGACAGTTGAGTCTGAGTGTGAATCACTTACTAAGCGGCCATGTACTCATTTTGGAGGGTGACAAATGCCATGCCCAGAGGGTACAGCCTACTCTGCTTTAGTTTATCTTCCTCCTCAAGCAGAGCAGCTTCTTGTGAACTGTAGAACTCTATAGCATCAACCTACACACAAACACACACATTATTTAGATGCCCAAATCTTGAAAAGTCAAAACAAGGCCACTGCTAATGATGGTCGTACTCACCTTTTCACACCCCTCACAGTGGCAGCAGCAGCACAGGTGGCTGCATGGGCGCGGGTTGATGACCCCACGTTGTCCCTGGCGATCGAGTATCTTACGGTAATGCTGCAGGTTGTTTTCTGCCCGTTTTCTGTTACAAAAATAAAATACACAAACAAAACAGTTAATGCTTGAACTCATATAATACTAAAATATTAATGATCATACCAGGGTTATTACATTTGACTAAAATTAAAACCATTTAAAAAAATTAAAATGTTTTAAATTAAATAAAAGCTAGTAGCAAAAGAAGCATTGCCAATTTTCATTTAGTTTAACTTGATGTACTAATATAAATACCAAGTTCTGTCATGTAACTCTAGATGGAGCAGGCTGATGGATCCTTACGATCTTCTAACAATTACATAATTTACTACATGCCATGGCACAAGCTGATTGGTTCCCGTTTCATCTGCAGCCAATGAGCTTGCTGCTCAACATTTAAATAGTTGGTCAGTGTTTGCTGTAGCAGTTTGCAGCATGCTTTCAGAACTCCTTCCGCCACAATCGTGAATGAAGTGCTGCACAATTTCGAGACTGCTTGTTTGCAGTGCAAGGGTAAATAAAGAACTGGTTCTTCGCAATGTTTGCAATGACTAATGTTTTATGTATTTGAGGAACTGAGAAGAGAGTCAGTCTGGTATTTGCCATCTAATCATGGCTATGACTTCATATTTTATATAAACAAGATTTTTGCCAAATGTATTAAACAACATGAAAAACTGAGCACCCACACACAATCAACTTTGTAACCACCTGTAAGATGTTGAAAACATTATGCATGAGCAAAATGCATCATTTGAATTCATGATTGGGTGACTGCCAAACTAAAATATTAAACAGAACGATAAAATAATGTTATTAGCCAGTTAATGGTAATTTCAAATTAGTGTTTCTTTTCATAACGATTAAACTGGACTGTTAAAATTTAGTTTGTTTCCGTTTTTTGTTTTCGTTCCTTGAATCGGTTTGGAGCCCTGGCCGTAATATCAGCAGCATAGCATATCTATTCTGCCAAGAACAAATACATTAACATTTCCATATCCATTACCATGTCAAACTCTTCCGAGAATTGCCATGATAGAACTAAAACTAAAATGATTACATATTTAAATGAAAACATATTTTATTTTATTTTTAAAAATGACAAAAATACACAACAAATTACTAAAAATTTAACAATTTAAAATGGAAAATATAAAAATAAAAACTATAATGGTATCTCAATGATACTAAAATAACACCATTGTCTGTGAGAGTATGTCCTATAAGATATTTGGACAACTACATAATATTGGGTCAAATCGTCACTCTCACCTGTTTCTGTCCAGGTCAATCAGTTTGGCAACATCATAACACAAGTTAACTTCAGTCACTTGACAGGTAGGGTATGCCTCCCTGAAAACAAATATACATCAAGACATGTTAATACCTTAAAAGTTAACTGAGTGATTTCCGCATCAGTGGCACCAAGCAGAATTGCAAAAATAATGATAATTTTCTCAAACACATCCCCCGACTACCTTTGCTCAACCAAACAGGTACTACTGGCCCAACTCAAGCCATTGTTTGAACCAATCGGTCACTCAAATTAACATTCCATTTGCTGCCAAAATTATACTGTTATTATTATTTAAGTATAATCCATAACTGTAATGTTAATCAATTACTGTGATTGACCAATAAGTCTTTTGGTCAGTAGCTGCCTTTGAGATCCAACCCACCCACATTATGGAGCTGAGATCATCATGCCTTACACACTAAATGGAACAAGTAGCATGGAGATGGGATGTAAAAGATGTCTGGATTAATGTCTAAAAATAAAGAGATTGGAAAAGTCAACCCACTTACACAAAGTGAGTTTTTATACTCTCATCACTGGCTGCAGTGGGTACAGACCTCACAAACAGGGTGTTTCTGGCCTATGGAAAAATAAACCAGGGTTAGACAGACACTAACCAGCATGTATATGTGCGTGAGAGAGAGAGAGAAATGTCAGGATGGCTTACTATCTCTCTCTTGGTTCCCTTCATTTTAGAGGTGTGGCGTCTCAGCAGGGCCACCGTGATCATGAGATATAGAACTGCAAATACAGTGTGCAGCCAAAGCAGCTTATCACTGTGAAGACATCATATAAAATACAGTTCAAATAGACACACACACACAGATACCTGCAGTCATATGTGCATAGACACATACGGTACATACCCCTGCTTAAGATTCCCTATGGTGGTTCTCCCGAAACTGTATGGATCATTGCCTGGAACACAGTTATAAGTCAGTCTTTTTGCCTTCAGCAGAGACTGAAACACACGACTAAGAAAACTAGGGTTTATAGCCAAGCTACTGTATGAAGCATTCTTGAGACCATATTGAATTTTTTTGTAATTGCATGAGCGAGCTACCCAGCAGGTCCCCGGACAGGTTGACTGGTAGGATGACGGACACAGACAGCACACAGATGAGCAAGAGCAGGGTGACCAAGTGCTTCTGAAATGACAGATAATGTACTGCATCCACCCCACATCTCTCCTGGACTGTAGACTCACTGCACACACACACACAGATTTCAGTTTCACTTCTCCATTTATTTTATTAAGACCCATGTGCACTTCCCCATTTAAATTAGGAATAAGTGACAATATCAACAGGCAAAAGCTTTCCGGGTATAAACATAACACTTACTCCATATTGACGATAAAGGTGACCCAAGAGCAGCAACCCTACAGGAGACGAGGAAGATGTTGATGATATCATGAATGATGTCATAATGAGGATGATGTGTTCTAAACTCACCTTCTCGTAGTCAGGCTCCTCAATGGATATGGATGATGTCATTCTACGGTAATGTCGTTTACTGAAGTCTCTGAAACGGCAACAATGGTTTTATAATAATCTTTTTAAATACTAATATTGGCTAGTTTAAAGCTTCATTTTACAATACATTTTAGACACTATGTTCCCTATAGTAACAGTATGGCACTGTATGTTTCCGTTGCAACTAGTACTGCCTTCATGTCACATACCCTTCAGTCTCTGCAACAAGAGCGAGTCTCCCATAATCCCACAGTCTCCTTCTGATCACAGTGAAGACCAATAGCAGCACCTGCAGGATGATACACAGCGTTATGTGGTTTGATTGGTTGGTGCAGATGTAATTGGATGGCGCCAACAGCGCAAGTCAATTGAATCCCAACTAACTCCATAACTTACCAGGAAGACTATAAAATCGAGCAGCAGAACGATGGGCACACCTCCGAAATTCACCCCCTTCAGCACAGTGCTCTGCGTGGCACTGAAACAGCTACTGTTGTCCACATGGACAGTGCCATTATCCACCGGCACGGAGAGCTGCCCCCACCACGTGGAGGCCATCTGGAGGAGAAACAGATACAAATTATACAAGGATTTCTTTTCAGGGCACACAAACAGCTTTTTTGCTGCCTCTGAAAAGATCTGCTTCAGTGGCACATATGCCATCAACATCCCAGGTGACTATTGTTTGTTTGTTCGCCTTCATTTATACAGACAAGTCAGTTTCTTATTTACAATGACCCATGGCAGGAAAAGAAACATCATCCTGCAATGATGTCCGGAGGGTATAATTGTTTTTATGACCCTACAAGTTTCATTAAACCATCATTAAATATGACAAACAAAAAACTAAACTTGGTTAAGGTACTTCTCTGACAAAATTATTTGGCAAAAAAGGCAAACTACAGCAACAGGTTTGATTTTACTGTGCCAAAAAATGCACAGAAAAACAAAAAGCTCACAGGAAAAAGCATATATTGACTACAACATAATCAGTTATTAATATTTCATTGGTTCTTTCTTGTTTTTGCATGCGTTCATAATTTCTTAGTATGACAGCCTGGCCAAAAATAATGTCAGCAGTTTCATTGCGTTATTACAAATAAAACAATTGACTCCAAACACAACTACGTAATAGCATTGTAAATCTTTTAACTCATTTTTATTAATATTTAAATAAAGGTTGAAGATGTCAATTTTACAAGTTCGGACATGACTTTTGGCCACTGCTGTACATACATTACATTCAGAGACATATACAAAAACACAAAAAAAATGTTTTAGTAAAAAAATGGTTTTAGATAGCACAGCTATCTAAAACAATTGCAGCAGTTGTTCAAAGCACTAATGAACAATTTTTTAAAAGATTAAACAAATATATGCATTTTTGCATACATTTTCTGTCATTTATGTAAACTATTCCAGTCAGTAGGGCAGCAAAATTAAAACGCAGAACAATAGGAGCTTTTTCTTGTAGGAACATTGAGAAGATTACTTTATCTAGTGTGGTTCGTCAAAGGTTGGTTTCGAACACTATTTTGAAGGTAAGCTGGTGTAAGTCCGAACAAATTTCTAAAAATTAATATACAGTATACCAACTTTACTATTACTCTATGAATAGATCACAGCATTCCATCTCATTCTCAGTCATACCATCACTGGTACCGCCACATGAGATTCCATTCAGTGTTGTGAATGGCAAATCAATGCAAGGACGTGAAATGTCACATGCATTTCAGTTCAAACTCTAGAGGGAATCCTTTATAACTTTATTGCAAACAAAACAGAATTACACAATGGCCTGGAATCAGGGGTTTTCAAACCTGTCCTGAGATTTGAAAACCCCTTGGTCTAGATCATATGACTATGTTCCATTTACACAAAAAAGGTTTGGATGGCTTTGTGAACATGATAACGCTGTAAAGTGCTGTAAATTGTGGATTACTGGTGACTGTATTCATGATAAACGTTTGAACCTTATGTTGTCATGTGATATATCACAATGATTCAATGTACTGCCATTATATGCTACAAGAATGTGTTATTTAAGACAGGATCATAATATAACCACTGGCTGCACAAATAGCCTAAGTCATAATCTAACCCCTTTTTCACTCCACCCTGTGTCTGTGGGCCTCCTACAGTTCCTCTTCTGCTTTTAGATGATTTTTTTCACTTGGTCAGGTGACATGTATAAATCAAGGAATATAATCATATCTCATTACATACTGCTCTGCGTTTTCACTGTCCGGTGGTCATGCATAAGAGTTTTACTCACTCTGAAGTGGCTCTGAAAAAAAAATAGATAAAAAAAACAGACTGTTACATAAAACATAAAAAAATATAAAATCAAGACAGTGAAATAGAGATATTAAGTCAAAATTAAGTGAGTTTATGCTTAAAAAAAAGGAAAAATATCTGTCAGTGAGGTATGAAAAATCTTGTTTTTCCCTTTGAATAAAATTTGTGTTTTGTTTTAATCAAAATAAGTGTATCTTGATTTAAAGGGGTCATCGGATGCAAAATTCACTTTTATATGGTGTTTTCATGTAATTGTGTCTTTACAGTCTGTGGACACAACCACCATACAATGGGAAAAAAAAACATCCCACCTTTTTTTTTTTATCCTCAAAAAGCCTAAACACTCTCAATAAATAAGCCGTTCGGATGTCATATTGCTCATGCTCCACCCACGACCACTGACGGACTGTCCCACTGTCAGCTATTTGTATACTGTCCACCAAGGCAGCACTTTACATGTCTTGTGTCAACAACACGTCCCACGGGAGAGAGGGGTGGGGTGGGTAGTTGCTCATTATCATTTAAAGAGACACCGAAACGGGTCGCTGTGAACAGAGCTGTTTTTGAGGAGGTAAAAAAGGTGTTGTTTTACACAACCAAAGTAATTTTAACCAAAGTATGTTAATACAAACTGATGAAGAAGACCCTAAAGAATCATACCAACTTGTGGAAAATGGGCATCCGATGACCCCTTGTTGCTTAGATATTGGTAATGGAAAACAAGACAAAATTACTGAATAAAAAAATATAGTGTAGCAGTGTAGCTACCTCCAGAACACTTTACAGTAACAAGTCACAATCCTACAGTATGTGTCAAATAACAAAGACAGAAGTGAGAAATTCTTTGGTTTGCAATGTGTCTGAATGAACTTTGAAATCCCACAGATGTGAAAGCAAAACATATTTCAGCAGAGATTTAATTTTAGAAACATAATTTCACCTAATGTAAGGATGCATGATTCTACTTCTACTTTCTACTTCTCTAAAGATCAGTTACATTAACTTCTCATAGGCCTGGTTTCACAGACATGGCTTAGATTAAGCCTAGTTCAACAAGTACATTTCAATAGTTTTTTTAAACATGCCTTAGAAAAAGACAATGTGCATCTTGAGACAGAATGGCACGGACATATTTTAAGATGTCAGTTTAGTTAAAACAGCTCACACATGCATTTTAGTCTGGGACTAGGCTGTCTGTGAAACCGGGGGAATAGTGTAGGCCTATTCGTGTTATGACATAGTTTAGCAACACTTTGCATGACTGAAACAACTTCTTTATGATGTGGAAACTTACTGTTGCCAAACTGACAGCTGATGTCAGAACTGTCATAACTACGCTGGTTGAGTATAAAGCCAAAAACGGATTTACTAACTAGCAACTAAACTAAAGGTAGTTAGACTCATGTTAGCATGTAAACACACCTTGTTATTTTAAACGAACACCAAAACAAACAAAAACGTGCCACTAAACTCATACATCGACATGCTGTGAGTGACGTCAAGACGCATCTGTATAACGGCTGGACAAACTTACCTTCATTAACCGAAAGATTTAGTGTCTCTTTCTCCACTTTGGCAAATAAAATATGTTATGAAACAAAAACATACCTCGGTTTTCCGCTTCTGGGTTGTCCAAAAACGGTCGGGTTGTCAACTGAGCTGAGATTAAACTAAACGAAACTTTACAATGACTCATATCCGCACATGCGCAGATACACTAATCTCCGCCCAGTGTCCCATTACAACACTGGTACAAAAGCAAACATTTTTTTTTTTTAATTAATTAATTGTCATTGTATTTGATACAATTCACAATCAACCTGGAGAAATTAATAAATTATTTAATGAGATATTAAGAAAAAGCAGATCATAAAAGTCCCGCAGTGCAGAGAAAGATGGCATTAAGAAATATGGTAAATAAATTAAGAAACAATATTAAGAAATTAAGAAAAATAAGCCAAATAAATCATAAATAAAACAATAGTGTTTTATCTATTCACAATAACTATGCCTAAGCATTCTCTAATCTCTAATATGATGATAATAAAGTAAATTGATCAAATTGATCATTTAGTGAAATCAGTCGGTTTATTTTTCTAAACAAAACCGCATTCAACAGCAATTGCTGGCAATGAAGTGTTGTTTCTTTCAGCTCCAGAGACAAAATAAAATAGAGTAAAATAACAGAAATCTTTTTTTTTTTTTTTAAATATTGGATAGATGGGAGAAACAATATATGTCCATAAAGATAAATATGAAAAAGTAGCAATGAAAAAAAGTATCAGTAGAGAAATAAAATATACAATATGCTTTGTGCAATGCAGGGGAAATGCATTATTTATCCAACCATGTTATCAGATTGCTTTCAGGTGTTGAAAATAGGCAAAAATTTCCAAGCAGTGTCTGATTTAATTGGTGCATCCACACATTTGACTTAAATAGATTATCCCAGCCCTGGAGAGGGGGAAAGAGAGAGATGAAGAGAGTCTTTGAGCCTTTACAGTGAATCCCAAGTGATTGACAGGGCGGCTTTATCCGTCCAATATCATCCAGCTCACGTTCTCATTCCCCTCTGCGTGGCCCTCTGCGACACCATCTGACGCAGGAATTAACCCCCGCTGCAGGCTGGAGAAGGGCGACAGGTTCCCTAATCAGCGGCTGATTGCGGCGGCGGCGCTCGGGGAGAGAGCTGTGGTGATTGGGGGTATGGAGCCTTTGATTGTTTTCAGTCAGCCTGACAGCTGAGGAATACTGCTTCTAATCAGCGTAGTCAAGAAACTGGCATGAGTGGCAAATGAACAGTCAAGTCTACACACACACACACACACACACACACACACACACTCTCATTTAGATGTTTCGCTTGGTTAGACTACTGTAAACACATTAATCTACTTCTTTCTTTGCTGTAGGCCTACATTTCACTTACAACTCAGACTGGAGATTATACTAGAGTACCTTTTTTTATTTAAACAATGGTCAAATTGCAACAGAGGTAGACCAGTTTTAGGCCTACCAGTGAATGGAAATGAGCCCTAAAAGGAATATTGAATCATATTTTGTTCTGTCATGTAGTGTAAATAGCTTTTACTGCACCCATTGATTTCTCTTCAATAGATGTTTACCCTGAATGAATGGTGTTTGTGGATGTGGAATAATGGTGTCTCTGCTTTTGCTTTAACAGTGTGCTTTTTGCCTAGGGTTGCCAGATTTAAAAACTATGGCCAATGAAAAATAGCCCATAAGTAGCGAGCGCAATGACCACAAACACAAAAATATGCCTTTCCCCATACCTAAATTACATATCCAGTCACTGTTATGCAAAATGAAAACCACTATAGTGATCACGAAACTTGACATCAAGCTGCAGTTTTATCATTTAGAATATAAAATATTTCAATACAAGCATTTCAGTCAAATATCAATATGTGGGGGGATCAACCTGCGGCAACAGTTAAAAAGTTTCCCAATTCCACAGGAAAACCACAGACTTGTCAACCCTGTTTTTGCCTAAAAAGATTTCAAAAAGAGCAATAAAGCACAGTTGCAAACAAAAGTGGTTGCATTTTATCGTATTTAATGTTCTGCCAGAAGCAGGTAGAGAGTTACCATATGATAGGAATACACAAAATGAAGTTCTCGATCAAGATCAAATCTGGTATCAGACACTAAGTTACTGTGATGTTTTTTCACCCAATTTCTGTATCCGTCATTCAGGAAACACATGCTGTTATTGTTGATCATGTAGCGCTTCACAGTCTTCAGTCATAGTGTCACCACATCTTTCTGAGGTATCCCAATTTGCCTCTTCCCAAATGTTGACCTCATAGCCGGTATCCAATACTCCAGATTTGCTGAATTGATGCATCTCATTAAACCAGTTTTTGCCAAGGCATCATTTAGCTGGAAAATATGACAATATATTTGCTTTTGAATGTTTTGTCATTTGATTTTACAGAGAATAACAGAGGTGATTACTTAGGCTACTTCAGAGCGTTGGATATCAAAGCCTCCACACTGCAGGTTTTTCAGGAACAACGTTAGCGACAGACTTCACAGCCAGCTCATACTAAACATTGAACAAAGGTATATAGCTAAGCTATAATAGCTTTCATCAGGGTTACCCTTATTTCTTCAGGGCTTTTATTTAACTCTCCTCTTACATAGTGTGGTTTGGATGTGAATCAGGGTTTAGATCTACTGTAGATTATTCAGGTATGAAATGAGAGTATCCTGAAAAAAGCTGGGTTATTCCAAGAATCCAACCTCATTCAGGGGACGGTTGTTTAGCACTTCGACTGACTTAGCCCAACTATCACCAGCGATCCAGAAACGTCCAGATGCGTTGGGAGTGAGTTTCTCAAACAAAGAAAACATGTGGTGAGGTTTGGCAAAGGGCACAATGACATTAACTCTTGGGGTGCTCTCGATTTGTTTGAAAGTTTCATTGAGTTTTGATTGAATCTAAGTTTTCATCGTCAAGAAAATCAGGTAGCACGACACGGTACGACACAATCATTTTCTGGATTTTGGCGTGCGCCTCAAGACGGTCCGTGGCGTAGCATCCAAAATCTCTGTCTGGTTATTATGCCAATCTATAGGTCCAGTTGTGGTATAGCGCAGAATTTAGGCGATTACTTGAGCCTGGTGGTCATCTTCCAGCACAGTCCTCTTGAATATTGTAAAACGGGTTTTATTGCTCAAAACACCACCTGTTGAACCATAACTGATCTGTGATCATAATAAGAACATTGTTGAAAAAAGTTTTAAAATATGACATTCTGAAACATTTAAACAAAACATACCTGTGGCATAAACCCTATAGTGACAAACCGCGCCACTGTGATGGAAACCTCTGAATTTCCTATTACAGCCTGAAACATACACTGTAAAAAAATTGCTGTAGTTATGCAGCTGTTTGCCAGTAACTTACTGTAGATTTAAATTGATGTATATTTACTGGCAACAGTTTGTTTAAAGTTAAATGAACATTAAACATTAACAAGTCTTTGTCTTTACAGAATAAAATTATAAAATAACAATCTACTGCAAAGCATTCTGGGAACCAGAAATCTTCATCAACCTTTTTCTGTTTTTTTTTCCTTCTTCAGATTTTGGTTCCCAGAATGCTTTGCATGAGGCTGTTATTTTAGTTTTATTCTGTAAAGATAAAGACTTGTTAATGTTTAATGTTCATTTAACTTTGAACAAACTGTTGCCAGTAAATAACATCAATTTAAAACTACAGTAAGTTACTGGCAAGCAGCTGCCAGTAATACTGTAATTTCTACAGATTTTTTTTACAGTGTAGAATTGCCACCAGAACTTTTGTCCTTGAAGACATCAGAGTTGCAGTGCAGTGCAGTGGTCACATCAGAGCAGGTGTCTAGATCTTCTAGCCAAATGTAAGATTTTTCAACATGGAGGAGTTGTTGATGGCCTCCACCGCTTCAATCATCAGGGATTGAATCAACCTACTGTAAAACTGTCAGAAATAACAAGAAGGGCTCAGAATGCAGCTGATGGATGGATGGATGGATGGATTGATTGATTGATTGCAGACCAAAATTGCTAAATGCTAGTGCTAAATGTTAGTTTGAAGGTTCAGGTTGCTGTAGAAATATTTCTTACTCTGAAGAACAGTAATTGATTTGATATAATAAACAAACACATGCACAAACAATGACCTCAAGTCTGTAATCGCATCAACTGACCGTCACTGTAGAGCTGCTGAGTCACTCCGACCAAAGACACGATGTCACAATATCAGACATAAAGACAAAACAGGCCAACATAAACCAGCATATAGCTTCTGTTTGAAACCTGCTATTTGCATTTAATTTTACCACTTAATTTGAACAATCCTTTTTTTTTAGAATGCATAGCCTATTTAAATTTATATAAGAACAGGTCAGTAAGGATTCAAAAGAAGGAGGAAGATCAGTTATAATGGGTTATCTCTTTATTTATCACAGCTTAATGATATGTTCAATCTTTTTGTATAATTGAAAAAAAAATACAGTAAAAATAAGGGACATTTACCCTGAACATCAGATCTCTTATATTTCATCTCAAGCTGACACATTTCCTTGGAAAGTACCTATACTTAAAAAAACTTTTTTTTTAAAGCTGCAAAGTAACGGAAAAACGCTACTCGTGTGGTATCAATGTTGAGAGACGGTCGTAGGCCTAATTGGTGTAAAAAATAATAATAATAAACTTCTTGTGGGGAAAAAAACTTTAGTGGAAGTAGATGTCGACGCTATTACTAATACTCACCACTAGAGAGCAGCACTGCACATACATTTTCCAGCCCTCGTCCCCCAAAACTGAAGAACTCGATATTTATTATTCCTCGACAGTAAAGTCTTATTATGTCCTGTATATTTGCCAGTTTATGCCAGTCTTGGCATGTTTGCTATTTAATGCTTCTTATTTTGATCCTGTCTGTAGTAGGCTATCACTGTATAATTCTATCAACTGTAGCCTATCATCACAATGTAACCGTTTATTAGCTTGCATTATTTGATTTTCTAATTATGAGTTATAGAAGCCGTCTCATCCAGTGTTATCCTTCAATATGTGTATTTCAGTTAGTGTTTTTAATGTTTATAACGTGTGGCATTTTGACAGTTGCTCCGTCAGAAACATCCCCTTCCCTTCTGAATAACCTTGCCAGATTACCATACAATTATCATATCATTACAATCTCATTATCATATTGGAGCCAATGGTAGTGGGTTTAAAATCGTTCTGTTTGTCATTTCATTCTACACTATTCAAATTTCTACAATGTGTGCTTTAACTGGACATTAGGCTATTTTGTCTATATTTTAAAGACCACTGATGTATAAATGGACATCTGGCCTGTTTATTGCCGCTGGTTTTATAATATCAGGGTCTATGTGTTGGTGTTAGGCCATCCAAGTGTATTAAACACCAGCAGGTGGTCTGATATCTCTTCAGTATGATAATTACTTCTCGTTGTCCACAGAAATCACCTGAAATCCACACTATGACTGTCCTAATCTGCATCTCTTTCCTGGATACAGTGAATCTACCTGGAAAACAGTAAACATGAGCGTCAATCATCCCGTATCCTCCTCTCAAAGTTACATGGGATTCATATCATATAGCCTACATTAGATCATCTAAAGGGGTTTCATTTTGGGTGCTTCTCGCTCTCTCTCTCTGTTCTCCATTACAATATTAAAGAGAGTTTTACTTAAGCTTCTCTTCAAGGGTGGTCGTGAACTGAAATTTTCCCCAAAGTGCTCTAATCCATCACAAGGACAACACCGGGCCGACCATCCATGCATCATTTTAGAGAGGATGAGGGAGGGGGGGCTGTGGGTGGGACGGAGAGAGCGAGGCAGCGCGGGTGGGTTTTTCTAACAGATCTCTGAGCTTTAGAATATCATAATCTAAACGCTGGTTTTAATTTGTCATAATAAATGAGAAACCCCACTCCCCTGCAGAGACATGTGCCTTTCTTTGGGTTGTTAAAGGCCTTTTCTGCATGCCGAGTGTGTTTGACCACAAATGCATATCAATAGCTTGCATCCTAATGTATTGATTATGCTTATTTTCATGCAACGCAATCATCACTACTATTGCTTAAGAGTTAGGGATTTAAACAAACCACTATCCCAAAAAGTGGCTTTTTGAAGAAAGACGTGTTACTTTTCTAGACAATCCGACTTTGACACATAGGAAAAATAGATACCGTAGAGATTTATGTCATAATAGAATGTCATAGAGACCCATTGTGGAAAAAGTAGTGCACTTAATTGTATTATGTGCACTTGTACGGTACTGCACACATCGTATAATATTAATGAAATTAATATTAAAGAGAGAACACTTTCATGACAATGTTTCTTAACACACTTAAGTGCACTTTTAAGACAGGCAATTTGTAATAATGTCAAATATTAAGTTTTACTTTGAAGTGCATTTTAAATAGTGCTGTCAAATCGATTAATCGCATCTAACATAAAAGTTTGTACATACACTGTGTGTGTATCTGTGTGTATGTAGCTATATATATTGTGTATGTGACTTTTTTAAAAGTATGCTATGATTACTTATTTTTCACAAGGGACCACCTAGCAAACAACCAGAATGTTACTACTTAGCAAAGTGCTAACAATCACTCTAAACACTTTAGCATCATGGCAGCAGCTTTCATACTGGCTATTATCTACTTGTCATGAAAAGTGAGATATCACTGCTCTGAATTAAGACTTTAAAGCCAATATGATTGACAGGTGTCATAATAACAGTCAACTGCACTTGGCAATTTCTCACTCTCTGTTTGCAAAACATTAGCATTAAGGGATAGGAGAGAAAGACGTGCAAGATCAGGTCGCCGCGGTACAGATGTTTTAATTGCGTTTGTGTCAGTGTGAAACACGATTAGCGTTTCTGCTCATTAACGAGCTGATGGGCCCCTCGTTCCGACACCTCGCTAATGCGCTAACACACAAACACCTCACACATCACATTCAGATGCAAAGACTGAAACAGAATCTAATCAACAAGGACAGCAACACATACAGTTAACCGCTCCGCAGCAATTAGATGATCATTTGCTCAAGTCTTTGTGTCTGTGTGTATGCGTGAGTGTAATTACATAATGGATGGGTGAATAAAGCTGAATTTAGTGTGGTGAAGTTCTTTGGCCCCTGCCATGGTGAGACACCTCACCGGTTTGGGTTACAATTATGCTTTATGTGCAATTTGAATGTCATGCTATTGCTGTACTGAACGTGACCCCGTGAACGTTCACCCTGTTCATATGTAGATGATGGTGGCTCTTATGTCTCCAACTGATCAGTTATTCAGCCACCAGTACATCAACAGTCACACCCTTTTTCACTATCATCATATTTTTTATGTTACAATAATGCTAATTGTAATTGCTTCCGACACTTTCTTTTGTCATGCTGGGAACATTTGGGGTATTTTGGGAACAAAATTCACTGTAGAAAATGTTATCTCAGGTGAGAAGTAACATCTAAACTAAAGGTGACAAGTATTTTCTGTACCAAACACAACAAACAGAATCGCAAAACTAATCCTTGCATGCCAATACATATACTATTCATCTAGGTTGTTCAAGATCACTAATCTACAATACTAGGGTGGATATTATGTGAATTGGCACACAGAATTACTGTTTTCAAACAGTTTCCCTGGCAAAGATCTATCGCATCAAGCAACTTCCCGCTTACATGAAATCACAGTAATGTGCTGCAGGGATGATGTAATTTTGTAGGCCAAAACCCAGAATCTATATTTCTGGTTCCATCGTCCCGAAGTCAATTGCTGTGTCCGAAATCGCATATATATAGCCTAATTGGTACTACATTTGATTTGAAACTTACTTTGCGACTGTTAAAAAGCATGTTCTATATATGAATGTGAAGTATGAATGAAATTTGGACGTACTACATCTGCCATGTTGTCATTATCGTGTGACCTACGTCGTCAGTTGTGTCACTTGGACACTTATGGGACAGTAAAGTGTGTATCAAATGCACACTTCAGAATCTCGCCGGAGGTAGTAGGTCATCCAGGTACTTTTCACATAGCCTAATTTGGACATACTACTCGGCTCAAATATGGTTTTCACATACTATAGTATGGAAGTAAGCATCTATAACTCGAACATTCAGGGAAAATGTTTTCAAACAAAGACTGAAAGAGTTGTCAGAAGCTATGGTGACGTTGAAGTCAGGCGACCGTAGTTTGTTTGTTTATAGAAGGCGATTGTATTTAGGTTTCAAAATTCATTAAAGTTGTGTTCATTTGTGAAGATTATCATGATGAAGTGTGGTCACAGACCTTATTTTCTGCTATAATCCAAAAGCAAATGGAAAAATCATATTGGGTGATGCTAACTTCTGGGTTAGCCTACAAAAATAAGTCATCACAGAACTCTATTAGCAAACGACAACTATCCAACATCCAACCAAACATTTTGATAATAGTTTAATAACCTGTTTGACTCGGATATAGGCTACGTCACAATAGGGGAGAAAATAAAATCAAACTTTCCATTTCATGCTGACTTTAATTTATTTGGCCCATTACTTAAAATCTTATGGTGTATTATGTTAACTAATTTTGCCCTTTAAGGTTCAGATGACCACAAAAAAAAAAAAAGGTTGAGAACCTATAAAGAAAGAGGCACATTGACGTTTTTTAACGTGTATGCTATATGTCCCAAAATTAATAAATGACAAATAGTATGGTTTTATGTGGTATGCCCAGCATGTTATATCACCGTGACATATTCTGCTGAAAATGATGACTGGCATTTTGCTGAATGAATCTCTCTTTTGTTCGGTCGCTATCGCATCGCTTGCACCAGATTATTCACTTTCTGTGTGTCAAGCACGAAAAGAAATAATACAAAGGAGCTCACAATAAGTAGATTTGCTTTGGTCTCCGGCCGCCGTATGTGTGTGCGTTGAGGCTGCAGCAGTGTGATACGGGTTGAACACACACTCTGAAGTGGACAGATATGAAGAATGACATTTAAAACGCCATACTGTTTGTCAGTGCGCTCTCTCGTTCTCTTTCTCAGACCCTCGCGCTGACTGAACGCCCCTCAGTGCGGCTGTCAATCACCGGCGTGTCAAACCTGCGAGGACGAGGCAGGTGTTTTTATACTGGCTGACGAAACTAAACAAAAACCAAAAGACGCAAACAAGAAACGAGGAGAAAGATGAAGGGGCGAGAGTCATAAAACGGAGAGAAAGTGTATCATAGAGACGGTGAGGAATCAAGAGAGACCTTAGCAGCCCTTCCCTCCTCCTTCTCCCTCTCCTCTCTCTCTCGCTGTCTGTCTCTCACCTGCGTATCAGTCGTCTGTACCGTGTTTGATTGACAGCTTGGCAGAGATCAGTGTCTAGCTGATGTGAGGGTGGCAGACCTGGAAACGCAGTGAGAGGGTTTATCAGCTGCACGGAGAGAAAGAGAGAGAGCGAGGTGGGGGAGGTAAAGGGGGGCACACAGAGAAAGGAGTGTGAAAGAGCTACAGGGAAGGAGAAAACGATGAAGGGAGGAGAGAGAGAGAGGAGGGGGAGAGGGCTCTTTTACTGCCGGTCTAGAATGTGACTGGATTCTTAAACAGCTTTACAGAGAGTAAGAAACAGCAGCCACCAATTCATCAAATACCTACACACACACACACACACACACACACACACATGGGTGAATGAAACTAAAACCTTAGGACAAAAAAATAAGAAATTATATTTTGGGAAAATTAATAATTCAGTCGATATGATTAGGTTGATATGATTTTTTTTCTTTGCATTGTGACATTATATTAATAACAATTAAGCACATTATCCTTTTAAATTCTCATTACCGTAATGAGTTTTTTTATAATTGCCATATATTGCATGATTCTCAATAGATTATCATTATTTCTATACAGTAGTGATATAGTAAAAAATGAAATAAAAATAAGTAAAATGGTCTTTTTAATTATGAATGGCAGTACAACTAATAGGCCTACTACCATGAGATATTAATAATTTACTTTAATAATATTTAATACTTTTTTTGCATTACAATAATTCATTAATTTTCTAAATTTAATGAAAATGTCACATTGAAAAAAATCATAATCATAATTTTCTGTAACAAAATAAAATGACTTAATTATTTTAATTTTGGTGTGAAATTATTATGCATATAAGCAACTATATATACAGAGAGAGAGAGAGAGAGAGAGAGAGAGATGTGTGTAGATATGTGTATGTTCATTTAACTAATTTATGTATTATATACACACACACACACACACAAACAACATATAATTAAAGAAATATTTTTTAGGAATATACAGAGGAATTATCATGTTTAGCATGCATATGCCTGAAACATACACACACCTGTATCACATTCATTTTAAGTTCTTATGCTCAACCTAGTGAAGGGTCCTTCCCTGACAATCAATGTGAGTCTGTTTTATGGACAATAAAAGCTTTAAACAGCAACACTATGTCTTTGCTTTAAATGGCAATGTTCCCCTTAAACGGCTGCTTTATAGCGTGAGTTGTAAAAGCTGTATAATTCAGCAGCATTTTACTGATGCTGCTCCTGGCACGCTGCCTGCCAGTCAACAAATGACGCTTGTGCCGTGGAGGCCGGAAGAGAGAGAGAGAGAGACCCAGATGCCCTGCTGCACTGAATCACTAGCTGTGCTTAAACTCTGTGCAGTGAAACAAATTCCATTACAGAGACACACAAACCTGGAGTCGGGCCTTCCGCACTGCCAGAATTTTGATAAGATTAGATCTCGGATGAAATTAGTGTAGAATCATTTCTGTGCTCTGAAAACACATGATAGCCAAAGGCACTGATATCATGAATATGTTGTGGTAGTCTATGAATAATAAGGGTTTGATCATGAATATTCAATATTATTTCAGTACAGTAGTCTGGGTTCAAAACAAACTTTAGATGCTGTCGATTACCACAGAAAATGATTGTCATTTGTCCCTCAATTGGTAAATTGAACAAAAATCAATAAATGAAGTGTAAAACTATATTAGTGTGATAAAATCACTTATCACGTCCCTGCAAATCTCTCAGCTTATCTTATAACCATGAAAGGCAAGTAAAGTAATGCAAAATACCCACAGGAATTATGTCAGCAACACATAAATAGAAGTTCCTCTGCCTAGAATTAAATGTCTGTTGAATAACTTTTTTTACATTTACACTCACCAGCCACTTGCTACCGGGTTGGACTCCCTTTTGCCTTCAGAACTGCCTTCATTCTTTGTGGCATGATTTAACGAAGTCACTTAAATCACCTTTCTTCCTTATTCTGATGCTCAGTTTGAACTTCAGCATCGTCTTGTCCATGCCAAAAGAATGTATTGAGTTGCAGCCACGTGATTGCTATTTGCATTAACAAGCAGTTGCCTAATAAAGTGCCCGTGAGTTATATATTTATATTTTATATGAACTACATTTAAGTTATATATTTGATCAGTTCATGCATTTCGGATCAAACCCTGACTGTTTGAGCCACAGGAACACCACTCCTAAATATAAAGGTTCCAAATGGGGGTTTTCGCAATGATGCCAAAAAACATTTTTAGTTTCACAAAAAATCTTTCAGTAAACAGTTCTTCAAAGAATATCTATATAACCTTTTTCCAATGTAAAGAACCTTTTGTGCAATGGAAATGCTCTATGGATGTTAACGGTTCTTCATGGAACCACTGATGCCAATAAAGAACACTGAAATAACAGAAAGTGCATTGGTGTAAAAACTTTGTTTTTATAAACTGAGAAATGAGTCAAAATCGTTTTCTGTGGTAACTCAACTTCATTCACAGATGCTGTCAACACAGCTTGTCTTGAACTTGGGATATTCGTTTAATATCTGACAGTGATCATCATTTTTAAATGTAAATAATTTCTATAATAACAATAATTATATAATTTTTTATTAGAATTATATAATTTATATAATAATAATAACATCATTATTGTTCCAATAAAGGTCAAATAAAATTGTACATATACAATTAAAGAAAGCACCCGCTTCAAGCTTCTTTCCCTTGTTTTCCCCTCACACTATCTCTCTACGCTTCTCCCTTCATCTATCCGCCATTCCTTCCATCAATCGCTCGTCTGTCACGCTGCAGGAGCACCCAATCTATCACGGGTTAGAGTTCGGGGGCACTGCGACTCCGAGCACTGGAGCGTTTCCTCCATCACACTCTCTCCTTCTCCTCCTCCCTCACTAACAGGCAGGAGAAGTGAAGGGAGCAGGAGGTTGATGAACATTTTCAGTGAGTATTTAACATTTAGCGTTCCTGATGAATGCCAGGGCTGTTTTGTGAGCTTAACAATAATAAAAAAAAGATGCACGCTGTCTTCCCAGGGGCAGTGGTAGACATTAAAACTCAAGCCAAGTCATTACCCGGCATGCGTGGAGAGTAGGGCATGGGGGGATTTACTTTGGAGCAAGTGGTCTTCAATAAGTCCTGCTCTTGAGATCTGAGGTTTAAAGTGGGGTAGCAGTGGTGGGGGTCTATTTCTGGGGTATTTGTGATGTGTGCGTGTTTGTGTGTTGTTGAAATGAATGAGATATTGAGTCGCTCACCTCTTCTCTGCCCTCTGATTCCAAATTCAATTTGAGGGATCTTGTGGGTGGGACGGCCTTCTGCTACTCAAAGCCACATCAATTACTATTGGCTGCCGTGCAATTGAATTCGAAATCACACCGCATGTAAACGGGCAACATATATTATTTGAAGACACATTTGATTGCACATGCACCGACATATGTGACCTCACAAGAAGTCAAATGAGCGTGTGCAGATAAGCAGTATCTTAGTTTGCTCCTGTGGCATTTTTGAGGGGCAATCAATCAAACCTTCCGGATCCATCGATCACAAACAGGTGAGAAAAGGCCAAAGGCCACCAGAGGGTCGGGACCCAGGACGGTGACCCTTGATAAAAAGCACAACCTCTAATTTACATCACGCCCCAGACAGGCGTATCGGTGACCTTAACCATGACCGTAACCATGACAATCAGGCCACTGTTGCCGTGGGAGGATAATCAGAGAGATGCTGGATTGTGCATCAGTGCCTTATGCACACACACACACACACACACACACACACACACACACACACACACACACACACACCTGATGTGCACTGGATGCAGAGTTATGGGTAAATAGTTCTACCCAGATCAACCATCTCTCTCACAGCCTTGACTACACAAGTACTACTTGACAAAGCAGCCCATGGTACTAAAAACCTAAATATATAAATATATACCCAATTAAACCCAATTAAATACACTACAAGAGAGAGAGACCAAAAACAGCACATTCCCATGATGCTTTGCTGCATTAACAGTCAATGGCTGTGTCCAAAAACAGGCATGTGACTTGTTACCTAACTGCCTTATCTCGGCAATGACTTTGCAGGCAGTGTTTGCGCACAAAGGTACCACATGAAACTGATTTCAGACAGACTTCTGAGGGAGCATAACGGTTTAATGATCTACAGCAAAATAGAGCGAGCTTTGGTGAGAAATAAACTAATATTTAATTACTACAATAGAAATGTATCACCAGAAATTACATCAGAAGTGGAAAACGTTGGTAAAAAAAAAACCCGTACATTTGCACACAAACTGACCACCAACGGCAACTTTCAGATGCCATCTTTATTTTTTTGGAAAGCACAGAATTGTGGGATATCAAAGGCAGTGAAGGATACATCTATGCTGCCTTCAAAAATCAATCAGATTAAGGTATTTCAGGAGACAGGAAGTGAAGCTAACATTGGATTGGGACGGGCCTTGATGCCTTCCTACCTTGGAATCCGTCCTCTGAAGGCAGCTTTTCTAAGTTTTGGATGCAGTCAATCAGAACTACTCAAAGACTTACATTTGGCCACTACGAAACAAATCAGAGTCAGGAACAGCATCTAAAATCTGAATCAAAATCAGTGTCCACACTTGTTGTTCGGTTCTCTTGGTTATTTTGGTCCGGGCCACAAAAGAAAATGATACATTTAGTCCTGGTTCGCTTAGAATTTTTCTAAAGATACAAAAAAACCCCCAGCTTTTAAGACCAATTTTGTGGCCGAACTTACCGAATTTCAAAAACAATTCTGTGTTCTGGGCTAAATGTGCTGGTTGTATGTGCATACATGGTATTTTTACTAGCTAAAAACTGAGAAATATGTAAAGGATAACCCTCCATCACACACAAACAAAAATCTGCTGCTGCATCTTCGGTCTGTGTATCCCCCTGAAAATGTGTTCCCATGAAAATGTATTCGACCCAAACCTGCCAAATGTGAACACACCCTTAATCAAAGGATCAAGATTTGAATCAGGAACAAAATTAGAATCAAGGCCTGTTCACACCAAGGATGATAACTATAACAATAACTAATACTATAATAATACTAATTCTATGATAGAGACATCCACACCTCATAATGATAACAACACAGAGGAACAATATTATTGAAATCACTTTCAAAACTATTTTTTTCAAGCTGATGAACAATAAAAAAATATTGACAGCCAATCAGAATCCATCCGACTTTAAAAAGCAACATAACCTAATATGGTCTTAAACATGCTCATATTGACTATTAAATTGAGCAGGATGCATATAGAAAAGCAAAAGGAAAGAGGATGGTGGACAACCTTTGCAACGATCATTCATCCCTAAATTCATCTCTGCTAAGATAATAAAACAAGAGAGCTAATCTGGGGCAAACTCAGCAGTTTTGAACACCCTATAACACAGATCAAAGAGCTTTTCTTGTGTGCAAATGAACCTCACAGAGCGTCCTCTTCTGAGTTATGGAAATACACAGACTCAGCAAAGGAAAAATACAAATGCTGCACTAGGTTTTTTTTCCCCGTCGGCTCTCTTTACCCCTTCAAGATTCTGCCTTTAACTAAAGTGTCTTGCCTTCCATCATCTCTCTCTCTCTCCTCGCTCTTTCTCCAGGGTAATAAGTCGGCTCTCTCATTCCGTCACACGCTGTGCTACATTGATCAGGCCTGCAGGTCAAGTTCAATAGGAGCAGTGAGTGCCTCTTTTTTCCCTTCCGCAGACCAACACACACAGCTACACATTCTGAAACACATACACATAATTACACACAACAACACACACACACACACACACACATTACTCATTCACATACAAAGTGTTGCGTGTCCCTCTAAGGAGGTCAGACTCCTGGAACGACTGTTCCAGCCTGTAAACAGCGGCTGGGCTCCCACTTCATTAACATTCAAGCACACAAACAAACAGTCAGAAACAAGAGCAGAACGTTCCAGAAAAACAGTATGTGATGTGTGCCGGTTGACGGTGACAGGAGATTTCGCATTGGCTCATGTGCACACAAACACAAGCATCTTGAGTGAAGCCTCAAGCGTCAAATTTCTGTTTGCATTCATTTGTATTCAAGAAGGACACAGACCTCCTTGGTTTCTACACTCTTAAAAAATAAAGGTTGTTTATTGGCATCAGTGGTTCCATGAAGACCCTTTAACATCCGTGGAACCTTTACATTGAACAAAATAGTCTTTACACTCTTAAAAATATAGGTTTTAAAGGTGGTTATGCCACAGAAGAACCATTTTTGGTTTCCCTGAGAACATCTCAGTGAACAGTTAAAAAAAAAAAAACATTTCTAGTGTAAAGAACATTTAAAAAATCTAAAGAACCATTTTCCACTATAAAAAACCTCTTGTACAATGTAAAGGTTCCATATGGGTTCTTCCTGGAATCACGAACCTTTGTTTTTAAAATGTTCTCGACGCTATAGGGAAAAAATGGTTCTTCTAAGAACTGTTCACTGAACGGTTCTTTGGGGAACCAAGAATGGTTCTGCTATATGGCATCACTGCAAAAACTCCTTTTTGGAACCTTTATTTTTAAGAGTGATTTATCCCAAAGAGAGCGTTTATAATGTTTACATTAAGACACACTTGGTGCTGTGCTGCGGTGGCGTTTTATAGGATGCATTTTACCAATAAAAAGAGTTAGCATTTATTGCTAACACTGAGGGTCGTTATGAGACACGCTGACCTCCACAGACACGCAAGTGAATTTATGAAGTATTCTCACACCCATCATAGACACACACATTAGCACACACACACACACACACAATCTCATGAAACAGCCCTCGGTCCGTTTGCACTGGACCATGGCAAACAGAGCACATCTGTTAATATACACAAAGTAATTACACTTTCATTTAACACACACACACACACACACACCACTTTTCATTAAACACACTCTGACTGTTTTGAGCAGAAGAACCATCTCATTAGCCACTGCTGGGAGGTTGTGTGTGTAATGTGTGTGTGTACATGAATTGCTTTGTGCATGGAAATGTAGTCGAACGGCACTAGCATGTGTCATGGTACTCTGTTCCCCTTCTGTTACGGCTATTTCATCAATTTATCTTTATTTCTTTCCGTTTGATGAAGACAAACTGTATCATCCCAGAGGCATTTTTCACTTCTGCTGTCCTCCCCTAAAAAAATTACCATAGAAACTTTAGCTTCTGCCAAAATACTGTAAAATCAGCCATCATTATCATCAAAACAAGACATTTATGACCAAAAAAATATTTTAAGGGTTTCTCATATTAATCTATTATGGTTTTGCAACAGTTAATATAAGTGTTGTAACTTGATATTTGGTAGATACATGGGTTAATGGTAAAGAAAAGTTGAGTTTTTAATCAACCAATCTGAAATTGCATTTTTTTTTTACAACGATAATTGTTTTATATGGTAGAAATAATCAAAATGTGATTTTAATAAATGAAGGGAGAACTCAAAATTATTTTTATGTAAACCTGCACTATAAGAAATTCCATAATACGGCACAATATACTGAGGTAATATGAAGGAATCTTCATCTTGAATTACTCATTGCATTGTGTTGCATTATGGTTCAAGTAATGGCCGTAAACCTAACAAATAATGTCCTGGCAGAAAATGACTAGTACATCTTACAATGTGGAATAGTTCTTTAAAGGGATACATATGTATTTGTGCACAAATCTAGAAACAGACACTTTTAAAGTGTTCATTACACTAAGAAAACATTGGTTCTTTTAAGAACTGCTCACTGAAAGGTTCTTTGGGGAGCCAAAAATGGTTCTTTTATTGCATTGCTGTGAAATCCCCCTTTTGGATGTAAAATGAGGCCAGTTTTGCAGTTGCCTATATTTTGAATTATTTTGGTCTTTTAGATAGACAAGATGACACTGGAAACTAATGGGAATTTTGGGAGAGGATGGAGGTCTCACGGTTGCCATGGTGCCACAGGGTCGCGGGGGTCACAGCTGCAAGAGGCAGCTTTAGGAGATCGCTAACAATTGGGGGTCCACTAATCACACACACACACACACGCACACACACACACACACACTCACAGAGGCAGCTTTAAATGGAGCACCAGCGACAGCGCAGACTGCTTCACTCTTAGCAGGAATTCAGTGAGCAGCCACTCAGCCTTTCTCTGTTTCACCCCTTCATTCTCCAAATCTCTCACCTCTAGCCCCTCTGTTGGGCCAGCAAACCACTTCACAATCTCACCCTCCCACTCACACACACACAAACACCGCAAGATGTCCTTGGTCCTTTATGGCGGAGGACAGATGGTGTCCTGCCTTAAACTACTCAATTCTTTTTTTCCTACTTTCTCTATGTTTTATCTGTTTGGGAAGGGGGAGACAGGCTCTTGGGAAAGTGACCTAAACGTGGTGAACGCTTTAGTGAGACTTGAGTGGAGAAAAAGAGAAAATGTGTATTAAAAACCCCCAGAAAGTGTTGCAAAGTGTTGCCTCACACTTTGTAAGCATATTTAATTGCATGCATATTCATGCATAATGTACATATGTACACAATACACAATCATATTTGAACACCCACACAACCCAGCTAACAAAAACATGTCCGAAGAATGTTTTGCTAATGTTCCCATTAAGTTATGAATTTTTTTCATAACTTTTTACATAACATTTTTACTCGGTCATGCGAACATTAAGGAAACATTTGATAATTCTTCAAACATTATGGGAATGTTACTTTTGAATGTTCTCTAAACATTCTGAAAAAAGTAGTAACATTTAAAAAAAAAAAAAATACAAACGTATACTAAAAATGTAATAATGTTTTGTGCTATATAACGTTTTGAGAACATTATTAAAGACCAGATTACTTTGAACTAACATTATATAAATGTTACTGGAAGAACGTTTGTTCATAACTTTTTGCCAGAACATTCCCTGTTAGTGGGGAAAAGTTCTCAACAAAGAAGTATTATTCTTTTAATGTGCAATTGAAACTATTTAGTGCTCACTAACAGCTAAACACACACACAGTCCATCTCTGCTGTCTGTCCTGACCTGGGTTTCATATGCACGGATTCAGCCCTGCTTCAGCTGTTAGCGTGGCCATCAGTGTTCAACTAGATAGATTAACAGCCATTTTAACCTCTAGTTCAGACAGCTATTGATCTGGACTGATATACTTCGGTATAAATCCCCAGAGAAACAAACCGGGGTTGAAATCTGGGTTTAATCTGAGGTTAGCCCAACTTTATCGATCCATCTGGGCTTTCAGGATTCTACTCTTCTAGAATTATGAGAGTGTTCTGAGGTTCATGAGGGGAGTTCTAATGTATAGAATCTGCTGACGCTGAGGTCACACATGAAGAGAGTTGTTTATACACTCTTCAAATTAAAGGTTATTTATCAGCATCTGTGGCTTCATGAAGAACATCCATTGATCCATTTCATTGCATAAAAGGTTATTTATAGTGTAAAAGGTTCTTTAGATTAATCATATGATCTTCACACTAAGAAAAATGATACTTTTAAGAACTGTTCACTGAAAGGTTCTTCGGAGAAAACAAAGTAGTTCTATGACATCCCTGCGGAAACTTGTTTTAGAACTTTTGTTTTTAAGAGTGTACATGAAGAAAACATACATGTTCTAGAATCCTTGCAGTGTTAAAACATTGGATATATTTTGTTCCTGATAATCACACATGAATATAATTTTACTGTTCTAGATCACTGAAATGTTCTGATGCGCACGACATTATTAGGAGAGTTCTAATGTTCTAAAATGTTGAAATTTTATTATAGATATCTAGAACATCATGTGTTTGATGCTGGTATTCACACATGAATAGAATTTTACTGTTGTAGATCCAGAGGTGGACAGTAACAAAGTATTTACTTGAGTACTGTACTTAAGTAGGCCTACACTTTTTGAGAATCTGTACTTTATCAGGACATTATTTTTTCTGGAAACGGTTTGAAGTCAGAACCCGACGTCGGATTGAATAACCTGATGTCAGTTTGTTATCAGAACCCGACGTCGGATTGAATAACCTGATGTCAGTTTGTTATCAGAACCCGACGTCGGATTGATGTCAGAATCCAACGTCAGATTGACGTCAACATCCTACGTCGGACAGACGTTGGATTTTGGTTGGAAATAAAAGTCGGGTGATGTTGGTTTATTCTGACGTCAGGGCGATTTTCATTTTCAACCACAATACAACGTCTGTCCAACGTTGGAGATTAACGTCAATCTGACGTTGGATTCTGACATCAACCTGATTTTCATTTTCAACGCTGCGTTTGGTCTTCTAAATGGGAATTTTGTCATTGTTTTGGAGCACACTAGCTTATAGATAACAGTGTGGCTAACATATTCATACTAAAAGACAAAAAACTTTAAATAGGGCACTATTTAAGGGGAAAAGCCATTTGGGTGTCCGAAACCATTGTGGACGTTATTGAGTGCAATCTCACATTCAATCCCACTACTGGAACTGTGTTCTAGAAATAAATTTAATATTGATGTAGGCAGGCATAGATTCAGAGGCATAAGGTACTGTGAGTATTACACAAAAATGCAATAATAAAACAATGCATTGACATTTACTTTTTACTTTTGATACTTAAGTACTTTTAAAAAGGAGTACTTCTGTACTTTTCCTTTGCAACTTTTACTTGTAACGGAGTAATATTTGACCAGTTAGTATCTGAACTTTCACTCAAGTAAGGAATTTGTGTACTGATATTGTGTACTGATATTCTAGAATGTAAAAACTTATGTCGACATAGAACATTAACTGAAATGATGCTGTAATTCTTGCTTTTATGTTCTAGAATTGAATGTTCATATATTTGGAGAGTTCAAATGTTCTAGGGAATGTATTGATTCTAACATGATTATTTTAAAGTTCTGGTATCCTTGGAGTATTATTGTGCTGAAATTCATATATATGAATATAAAAGATGATGAACAGTCATCTGTTTCCTTGAACATGAAATGTTGAGTTAATATTGAGTTTTAATATATTTGATAATTCTACTATAATTGATCATTTTATTTAATATTTTCACTTGTATATTATCTTAATAATTCTGAAAAAAGAAAAGACTAAATACTAAAGTCATTTGCATGACAATCTCTAACTGAGATACACTATAGCGCTATTTACGTTTGTATTATCTGTTTCAGTTACGTCGATTTCTGATAGAGCATTGCCATGGACGATGACAAACATTAAGAAATATCAGATGGCGATATTGACCGATCAGAATCAAGTTTCCCCTAGTTTGGTGTTAAATGTGCTAGAATGATGGGGATGCTGTGATGCTGAGGTTCAAGCATACATAAAGAAAGGTCATGTGCCTCTATTTGGAAGAAAATGTAAAGCCACAGTGACCCTGACAACATGACTTCTTATATTTATACTCTCACATCTTCAGAGAACAGATCAGGATACAAGAGGAGAAAAAACATCCATGTGAATTTTTAATGGTCTGTTGCAAAGGCGGTAAAATCCAAGCAGCCATTAAACTACCAAACTCCTGCACAGGAGAAAGAGACTCTAGGTTTTTTTCCCCATCAAGTCATAAAAGTTCAGGGAACAAGGGAATCAATCAGCGGTATCAGTTAGCCGCCTTCCAAAGATCTTGGACAATCAACTAAATATCTTAATGACTTTGGATTTGCACATTACAGTTTTATCATAACCGCCTAAGCTACTCAGACAAAGATTTACACCCATTATCTAAATAATACCCCCTAATTAGTGTGTTCATTATATCCTCCCACACAAAGCCAGAGACACAGACACCTCTGGATTACCTACTTAATCTGATGATGCAATGTCATTTCCCCACTCACCCGAACCAGCGCCAAATGTTTGTCACAATTAGATGGAAAATACATAATCCTCACAAATGCTAGAAGAATATCAGACATGGAGCTGAAATCTGAATGCTCAGACCATAAGCAGGGATAGAAGCACGCAGGAGCTCAATATATAACCCCATTAAAATCCCACACCCTTGTGAAAAATATATGTAATTCTGCATTTTTGTTGTAATAATGGACATGCCTGCTGGGCTTCAAAATTATACATATTTAAACAATAAAAATGAGGGAGATATTGGGTCTGGCGGTGAGAGAGAAAGAGGAAGAGAAGTATTTTTATTAATATTATTAATAATATATTGAATTTCATTACATATGTATTGATACTGTATACGGATGGTTTAGTTGTGCTATTTGGTCAAATAAAGTTTTTACACAAAACTCATTTATTTATATTTCAAATGTTTTCGATTTTAAAATATTTCTTCTGTAAAATTTGATGTTTGCCATTATGCTTGCCAAGAGCTTTAATCAGTATTTTACTATTTTTTGAACTCTTAAGATTCACTTTCTCACCATAATATTTTAGAAACAGGTGGTACTGCAGGGTTTGATCTAATGACACATGTGATGAGACAGTGTTTCTGCTGCATGCATGTGTGTTTGGGGTGCTGTTGACCCCAGTTTTGCTGTGCACAGTGGGGGTCTTAATACAGAGAGCTGAACTGCCCCTCTTTTATAAGGAGCATAATAGCCATTCGCTCACAGCTGACCAACGCTATCAAAGGGAGAGGAGGCATGTGGGATTACAGATTTAACGAGCCCTTTGTGCAGACTAATTACATGTGAATGAGGGTCTGTAGGAGCTCATCCACCCCTTGTATCTACCACAGGTGAACCCCAAACAACCCCCCCCCCCCCCCCCCCCCCACACACACACACACACACACATTCAAACTCATGTCACAGAAAACACAACACAGCGTAATTGAGATATATGATGAAATAAATTGTAATTGATTTGTTTTTCAGTGCACTTTATTATAAATGTGAGCAATAACAAAATAAGAAATTTGTTCCTGTATTACCATAATGCACTTTCAATCACAAAACTTTATAACAACACTTTCTAGAAATGTTTTAGAAATGCATGTGTATGTATACATTTTTGTATATTTGGAAAATTGTATTATTTATTTATACTTTTTTCTTTTTTTTACTATTCTACTTAAATTGTGTTATTTCTTTCTTTTCTTTTTATTCATGTCATATTCTTGATAGTCTATTTTTATTATTGTTGTTGCACAAGGGAGAATAATTTGTATGTATGCAATATCTATGTGGAAAATATAAGGACCTTAAACCTTAAACATATAAACACTTTATTATGTAATTATATTAATTATATTATGCTCAATAGTATATTTAAAATATGTGTATATATATATATATATATATATATATATTCATAAGCTATTCATAATGTAGCAAACTGTAAATAATTATATAATGTCTGTTAAGGACATTACCAGAGTGTTCTGTTCGTGCTATGAAAATGAAAAAGTATAAAAAGAAAAATCCCCATGATGATCATGTTTTGAATTGGAACATTTAGTTACTCAACAGTCCTAATTAAGCCATGAGAAATTAAATAACTCCAGCACAGGGTCGATATAATTACTACTGCTAATTTATTGCTCAGATTATTCACCATTAATTCTTGTTCTCTCAAACACCGAGTGGAGAACCTATAGCACAGAGATAACTGTTTAATACTAGTAAACGCTGGGCCTTTTCGTCCCTTTAACGGTTCTAGCATCGTTTATGTGTTATTAGGATGTGTAATTGAACAGCCCATAGTTTGCATATTAATTTATTAAGCTAATGTATTTTCTGCTTGGCCGTGCACGACTGTGTTAAAGCTTCTGAATCTTACCATTACAACTCAATTAACACAACCGCTTTTTGCATTTCACCCAAACTCCTGAGCATTTGGCAATCTCTACACTCACAAAAAAGTACCAAGGGACGATCATGTTTTTTTGTGTGGAATATTTTACACTGCAGTGTCTTATGGTGCATTACAAGAGGGTGCAAAAACGGTGTCCAGAGAAGTGTGGTTGGGTGCAAAAGGCTGTTTTGTTTACAAAAGGCTGTGGCTGGGGTGGAGGTAGAGTCTGCCATTCACCTCTCACTGGCCCTGCGGCCCTGCGATGCCCTGCATGCGCTTTTCAGGCTTTGAAATGGGCTTTATGTGCGCGAGGAGAGAGAGAGAAAAGGCTCGAGCAGCTGTGACGTGGGCGGCGTTGTTTCATTCACCTCTCGCCATGGCAACGGACAGGGGCCCGAAAAATATGTCCCCTCCTTGAGCCATGTGAGAGACTCTGAAATCCCATCAGAACATAGTGCAGTTATTTCAACCATGAAAATAAAATACAAACAACTCAAATATAAAACAAATGTAATTATTATTATATAATTTGTCTATACGTTCCTGAATAATTATTAATTCTCAGACGCCTAATCTCCATATGTAGGCTACTGTAAGCATTTAATTCTGTAACTTCATTGAACTCTATTATTACGATGATTTGGTTGTGCTCACAAAACTATACGAACTTTACCTTAATACCTTCAGTTAATTATTGCCTTAATTTTTTAAGTTTAAGTTTTTTTTAAGTTAAAGCTCACTGCACTTGTCAACCATTTTGAATTCATTACTGATGAAGAAAATTAGCTAAATTAAAACTCACAAACACAAATTACATTAATTAGATAGAAGTTAAAAGGATGGGATGATGGCGATATTTTAAAGTGCAGGGCATGTAACATTTATGAATTCTGTGCATTATTGTGTCTAAGTCTTTTTTCTTTTTCGATATGAAATATCTTACGCACTCGCATGTATGTTTATTCATTTTTGAAAAGCATTTTTTTTATCCACTTATTTTAACTAAATATAAATATATAAAACACGCACCGTTGTATTGTCTTTTTTCTTTGTTTGACAGGCTATATACACTCAATACATATCGACAGTAATAAAATATTAAATTGTTTTCATATGCTAGTTTTCACGGTTCATTTAAAAAAAAGAAAAACATTTTAGTCCTTTTTTTTACAAAACACTCACACAACAGCCAATAATAACGAATGCTAACAGAATTAATTATTTTGTTCTATTGGCATGACTATCCTATAAATGTCAGCACAATAATTACCTTACAGCATCATCATAATTTTGAACTGAAACATTTAAACTTAATGAAAAACTTAATGAAAGCCAGGCTGGATACCTTTGGAGCCCATTGCGCCCCTGTCACTGCTGATCCCTCTGTGCTTGTTTTCAGGAGAGCGCAATGTGTCGAATCTACTGCGACCAATGAACGCGCCGCTGCCACATCTGTCAAGCCGTCCTGACCAATAGACAGCAGCGCGAGGCGGATCTCAGGTGCGCGCCTCTGCGTCTTCGCGGCTCTGGCGCGCTGGGGAGCCGCCTGTGGCACAGAGTAGCTGTAGAAACTATGGCGACCGCGGCGTCCAACCACTACAGCATCCTGTCCAGCTCGGAGCCCGGCAGCATGCAGCAGACGCCGCCGCCGGCCTACAGGGACGCGCACAGCCTTCTGCAGAGCGAGTACACCACTCTGCAGAGCAGCGGGAGCACGCTCGGCCACGCGCACCAGTGGCTGACGGCGGCGCTGTCTCACGGGGGAGAGGGGTCGCCGTGGCCCGCCAGCCCGCTGGGTGAGCAGGACATTAAGCCGGTGGAGGAGCTGCAGCATTCGCCGAGACAAGCGCATCTGGTGCAGCAGAGCCAGCATCACGAGGCGGGCGCTTGGCGCGCGACCACCACCGCGCATATGCCGAGCATGAGCACCTCCAACGGGCAAAGCCTGATCTACTCTCAGCCCGGCTACGGCGAGCCGGGGATGCACCACGAGGACCACCACAGCCCGCATCTGAGCGAGCACGGCCACCCGCAGAGCCTGCACTCGGACGAGGACACGCCGACCTCGGACGACCTGGAGCAGTTCGCCAAGCAGTTCAAGCAGCGCCGGATCAAGCTGGGCTTCACGCAGGCGGACGTGGGGCTCGCGCTGGGCACCCTCTACGGCAACGTCTTCTCCCAGACCACCATATGCAGGTTCGAGGCGCTCCAACTGAGCTTCAAGAACATGTGCAAACTCAAGCCCCTGCTCAACAAATGGCTGGAGGAGGCGGACTCCACCTCGGGAAGCCCGACCAGCCTGGATAAGATCGCCGCGCAGGGGAGGAAGAGGAAAAAGCGGACCTCCATCGAGGTGAGTGTCAAAGGGGCCCTGGAGAGCCATTTCCTCAAGTGCCCGAAACCCGGGGCGGTGGAGATCACCTCGCTGGCGGACAGCCTGCAGCTAGAGAAGGAAGTGGTGCGGGTCTGGTTCTGCAACCGGCGGCAGAAGGAGAAGCGAATGACGCCCCAAAACGGACCGATGGCCGGGAACGAGGATGTGTACGGGGACGCCTCGCCTCACCACGGGGCGCAGACACCTGTTCCGTGAGAAAGGGGCGGCTTGAACATAATCGACTGTCTCTTTGTCCCGGCCACAAGCCCGTTCGGGGCGGACCGACGGTGATGAAGCGTCTCTGTGTGTGGCACCTCCGAGGGCGCGGAGCGCGCGTGGTTGCGCGAACAATCTACGGGCACGGGCGCGAGAAAACACGCTCTGGCAAAAACCGAGGCGTTACGCGCCGCGACGAACCTAAAGAGGGAACGTAAACATACTTTTATTTAAGAGATTTCTTTTCAAGTCCGGGGATCTGTGAAAGCATCATATCACTTCCAACCGAAAGCTGTGAAAAAGGCGTCAGGGGCACGCCATCTTGACCACAAAAGGTTTATTCCTGATTGAAATGAATCCGGTTCAATGTCTGCTATTCATTCTCATACAAATATTAATGGCAAATGCTTTATTATTATTATTATTATTATATCTATTATAATATCTCCCGTCATGATCACAAAATGTTTAATAGCCTACTGATTGAAATGTGTCTGCATTTCATTTAACTTCTGATATAAATGGCAATAATAATAATAATAATAGGCCTATCTAAATAGCTCTAAATTATTTACCATAAATAAAAGGATCCAAATATAGCCTACTAATACACAAAATTTAAAACAACAATAATGATAATAATATTTTTTATTATTATTATTTACAGTATGTACATATTATGTACATATTAACATATGTAAAAGTATCACTGTAAATGTGATCAATTCTCAAAAAATCTAATTTCGGTCACAACAAAGGCTGCCAAGTGCTGCTGTATGTTGTTCACTGGCAGAGCAGGCTGATTTCATGCAGATCACGGATTCACACTGCTGCTGCAAAACACAGGCCTGAGGAAACATTCAAACCTTTCCTCACAATCACACAGTGCTGTGGATCACTTCGAATTGTCTGTTTACAAATCAAATCAAATGATACAAGCTCTTTGTAATTAACCACTCAATTGGGTTTTTCTTAACATTTTGATTGAATTTCTATAAGCATCCACCAAAAGCGTCCATGATTTGAGACATTGGTTTGATATTTTCTTCCCTTATTTTAAAACTCTTTTTTTTCTGATTTAGGAAATCTAAAAGAAAGCCAAATAGAATCGTATTATTGTGATATTTCATATTACAAATAAAAACAAACCAGCTTTAATTTAATTTAATTAATTTGTCTGGAAACGCTTATGGCGTATAAATGTCAATAGGCTATTTAAAAACAACAACAAGGACAATATAATAAGAGTGATGATGATAATAATATTAATAATAATAATAATGCGAGGCCAGTGTTTCTTGCCCAATTTTTACTATAGTAACATTGTGTGGTTTTGTGCGTCAGCTAAATGTATAAGCCTCAACATGTTTGTATCTGTTTGATATTTTGTGTTTCTTGTTTATCCCAAATTTATCTCTCTTTTTTTACGAGAAATACTACACCAGCTGTGTTACAATTATTTGATGGCCTGCATCGAAAAAAAAGGACATTGTGCGTGGATTTTTAATTTTCTATGGCTCTGTGAATACTTGTATATTTGTGCACTTAACCTGGCACTGCCAAAGCACAAGCTGTCAGTGCGCCCTATTGAGGCCAGTAACGTCTTTGGTTTTGACAGAAAAATTGCACAGTTTTTAAAAGGCTTTTGTCATTAAATGAATACATTTTTATATAAAGAAGTGCCTCTCGTGAATCTATGCCCCGTGAATGAAGATCCTCAAGATAAACGGATTCGCAATTTCACACATTATGTGAGCATCAAGGCTGTTGAATATAACGTCGCCTCGGGATGAAATGATGCTGTAGATCCATTGCAGCCCGTTGCAATTCATTCGCTTCGATTTCTACGTGACCATGGAGCCAAATGTTTGCCATCCACTCGTAATGAAGACGGATTAGACGGGTTAAAACGAGAGAACGGAAACGTGTGTGAATATTTTATGATGCTGTTCTGGATCTAAATAGGACTCCTTTTTAATATTCCAAATCACCCAAAAATGGCTTTAAAATGTAAACAAAATATCATAGGCTACTGCTGACATTAGTGATCTGATATAGCTTTTAAACGATAACAAATGTAGGCTATTGTTTTAGTATCTCAGACAGTCTTTCCAAATATAATCGGCCATTCTATAAAATGCAATTTACTGCTTCATCAATGAACAATTTTAGGAAAACGACCAAAAACAATCACAAGGCCTTGGAAATTTCGACTGCCTTGAAAACCCCGCATTTGTGTGTGTGTGTGTGTGTGTGTGTGTGTGTGTACCTATACTTAACAATAGTCTGGGCACAAATATGTACACTAAATGAGCTAAATCGGACACAAAAAAAAACTCCCAATACCTAATTTTGGGGACGTCCTCATTCATATAAACAGCATAAAATCAATTAAATAGTTTTTGTTATTGCAAAAATGCAGAAAATTGTAGGGTTAGGGTTAGTGTGTTGGTTATGGTTATATATAATATATATAACTAGCTGCATTTAAAAACAATAAACCTGCAATGTGCCCAAAATGCCCATTTAGATAAGTAAGCGTGTGTTTGTGTGTTCGTGTGTCCTCTCTATTGCGAGTATGTGCTGTGAGCGCCATCTACTGACAAAATGTGTTGGAGAAACTCTTAGTGAAATAGAGACATTACAGTTGATCTGTTTTCTTGGTCTGTTTAGTCAAAGATAAAGGTATAAAGTCGTCGAATATGAACTTGGCGGTGTAAATAGTCACTCATCTTGCCTGTGTGTTGTCAGTGCAGATTGTAGGTCTATTAAGATTTGTTTGGTTATAACGTTCTAAAACCCAGCAAGTCTTAAAGGGATAGTTCATCCAAAAATAAAAATTCTATCATCATTTACTCAACCTCAAGTTGTTCTAAACCTGCATGAGTTTTTGTCTTCTGTTGGACACAGAATGTTTGTAACCAAACAGTTTCTGGTCCCCATTGACTTAGTATTTTTCATGGAAGTCAATGGGGACCAACAACTGTTTGGTTACCAACATTCTTCAAAATGTCTGCTTTTCTGTTCAACAGAACAAAGAAACACATACAGGTTTAGAACAACTTGAGGGTCAAAAAATTAGAAATTTTCTTTTTTGTGTGAACTATCCCTTTAAGTAAATGTATTGGTTGCGGATACATTTGAAAGTGACCATAGGTTTTTCATGACAATGTTGTGTTTGAGAAAAAGTTCTTAGTGTTGGAAAGTTCTTGGTGGCACTTAAAAACCTTTGGATCAATCACTCTGGATTGCTTAAGGCTGAAGATCAACATTAAAACTTAATTTATTTTAAAACTTTTGTGTTATTCTAAACTCTTAAGTTGGATTCTATTTCTGCCTTTGAACAAACCAAAGCAAAAATGAAAGTCACTTGATGGGTCTAACAGCTATAGAGATCAGCAAATCAATCTAAAATATCAATAGTTGAATAAACTGAACTAAATAAATAATCAAATAAAACCACTAAACCTAGAACAAGCATAATGAAGTGTATAATTTATAATTTAGCTTTAATTTCACTAATAAGCATCCTCCCATTTGTGCCACACTATATTAATTAATGTGATTTAAATAGTGTTTTGTGCTTAAGGAAAGACATTAGAGTTTTAAAACCTTGTAAATAATATCAGTAAAGAAGATTTAAAGAATGGACTGTAATCAGAAACCAAACATACAACCAGGATCGTTTCCTTTAACACAGCTATATTTCATGAAATATTTTGAGTATCTTTAACATATTCGCCAGACAATTTTGGTTCCTTATGTTACAGTGATCATTCATGTACACAACCCCTCCCTCCCCAATATTATGTCTAGCCCATAATAAAACCATAAATCCACCAGGGTCATGATAAACACAACACAGACTCAGTATGGCTCTAAAATCAGCACACACAACTGTAAGAAAACATATGAGAGATTTGAATTTTTACCTTTGCCTTTCTAACATTATTCCATCTGTGTGTTGCCATATTTCCATCACATTTAGCATATGAGTGGGGTGTTGGGTAGTCTTAAAATAACAAGATTGTCATGTATGGATGATAAAACTGGCTAGAAAATAAAGCTCAACAAGGAAGCACTTGCATTTGAAATTGAATTTGAAATTCATTCAATATAATCAAACATAAAACATATAGCTCTCAGAGCAAATCTTTGCAACTAAAACAACTATATGAAATTATAAAAATATGAAACTTATTAAAAGTCAAGAATAAGTTCAAAATATAAACTCAATCATAAGTGATAAATAAAAAAGTGGTTCAGGAAAAAATATTTAAAAATATAATAATTGTTTGTTTGTAGAAACAGGCACAGTCAAGAATCAATAAAAAAATACAAATAAGCAAACAAACAAATACCATAAGAAAGAATATGATTGTTTTAATCAGACTGCCTGCCAATTTTATGCACTTAAAAAAAAACTAGCATTGTACCTTTTCAAACAGTAGCATTTTTCTAATAAAGCACCAGTTTATGAACCTGTCCTGATGTTTGTATAAAAATGGTTTTTCATACACATTTCCGAATAATTTTGGCGAATTTGTTTTGTTTGAATAAACATCAGATAAGTATAGCCTACATGTGCATTTAAAGGGCGTAAACATGGCGAGACACTTTCTTTCTTACAAGAGCTCGATATAGACAGCGTAATGCAGGATTACGTTCAAGATATTAAAAGGGCATTTGTGGTAACAGGAAAGTTGTGTGTATGGCACAGCAAGATACAGATTATATCTCTCTACGGAACAGAAAAAAAACATAAGTCTCCCGTCTTGCATGTGTCATTTGGTGCACCAGCCCCTGGGAGATCATTCCTGCGAGTGTATTCATGTGTGACGATGACTCAGTTGTGCAGCAGATGGACACACACACACACACACACACACACACACACACACACACACACACACACACACACACACACACACACACAGGCATCAGCTGTCTGTCTCCATCTGTATTGTGTTATGTTCCTCCCTTCTGTAATCGCTGCATTACCGGGGTATTCTGCTCTGTTCTTCTCCAGTGTTTTCTGTCATGTCAATGTAAGCTATAACTCAGTCCACAGGAGGCGCTATTGCACAATCACAGATACCCATCCGAAGTGTTTGCTGTTCGACAAACACAAATTATGTTTTTGCCTACATTTAGCACAGCTGCACATACATACATGACGGTTCCATCTTGATACAAATTTCAACACGGTTATGCTGCGCAACAAACTTCCGTATTCTGTAAAACAGGTTGCATCGCTTCCGGTTTAGGTCTTTTGTAGGCCTGTATGCCTTCGAATGAGCGTCCACTCCATATGCAGATTATTACCTACAAGGTTTTTTTTTTGTTTTTTTTTCTTACTAACATTCGGATATTAAAAAATCGAATAAAGTCAATAAAAATAAAATCCTCATAACATACATTGATATCATATCCGCCAGTTCGTGCTGTTAACACTTTCTCCGACAAGATGCGATGAGACCTGTTTTCCTGTTTGTTCATATGATAAACTGAAAAAATAAGATTCAAAATCTGCATTAAATGGACTTTTTTTTTGTAAATGGAAACAGACTGCGAACCCCAATTTTATAAATTTGATCAATTTTATATTTATATTTACCATAGGCTTCCTATGGGCTATGAATAATTCACCCAAAAAAACAAATAATCTGTAGCTACCAATTTCAGCCAATGGCATTTGACGTCACTGATGTTTAACATCGTGTCATTTGCACCTTAAAGTGGAAATAATAGAGAATTTGCGATCGTCTGTTTTCCCTATTGTGAAGTAGGCTATATCTGAAGAATATATAGAAAGAAAGAAAAAGTAGGGCGGGACCTGCATTTGTCCATAGGGAATTGATTGAATGGTTGTGGTTTGCTATTGGTCGATCTCATTTGAGTGACAGGTTGTCCCACCCTAGGGAGAATTTAAAATATATATATATTTAAAAAAGAGGGAGGGAAAGTGATTTTGATTAAAGATTACAAGGGCACATGAATTGAAAAAAAGTAATGATGTGAATTATTCACCAATATACTGAAATATTCCAGAAATAAAATAAAAGAGAATTGTCAATTTTGATTTCATGGTGACTTTAAATATGCACAAATGATGAGAGCAGCAGCGGTGGGGAAGATTTAATCTGACCCTCACATAAAGCTACACTATACCTGTGTTGTTGTTGTTTTTTTTGTTGTTTTTTTTACTGACCCTGGTCACTATATGCTTCAATTATAAACATGTTTCAAATGTCTATGTTAAACAGTAAATTTCATAATTTTCCTTTTTTGGGGTTAATTATTCACTAATACTTTGCAAGATTGCTGCAACGGTTTGGGAACATACAAAACATCAGCTGATTTCTGGTCCAACATCACAATAATCATCCATAAGTTTACTCCCTCTGCATTTTCTGATTTTTCCTAACAAGCTTTGAATATTTGACTGAATAAAACTGGAAATTAATTTTAGATGGACAATGAAATATTGTTTCACGTAATAATTATCTACACATTTCAATCATCACCTAAAATCCTTATTTCTCTCTGACTAATAATAAATCCCAGGATGTAAGAAATGCTGATTAGCTACAAACACACATTGCAAATGGGAAGTGGTCACATGTGATGATGTCATTCTGATGATTCCGAGCACTGTGATGATGTCACACGGCGGGAGGAGTGATTCAGCTGAAGCATCATTCACTCCTTTAAATTTTCACTCTATCCACTTTTATTATTTTGTTTGATGTTTTTTCTTCCTGTTGATCTGGATTCTCTCTGGCCTGGCCTGCCCTTTCCTCGTTTAATAAAATCCTCTTTCGTCAAATAAAAATTGTCCGAATGCTTTTCCCATCTGCTTTATTGCAATCCCTCGCTCAGAGTTGCCACGTCACCATGATATAACATCTTCATTTGATCAGCCCTTCCCCTGATAAAGGGCTAGCGGGAGAACAAAGGGGGCGGGGCCCGTGCAGATACATCACAGAGGGGGTGTGGTTATCACTTTAACTGCTCCGTTTCCGAGCATTCTGTGTCCATGTCAGAATCGAACAGAGAGTGTCCGGTGATGTCGCTGTCCGGCGACGGTGTGTTGTGGTGTGACAGAGTGCTGTCCTGCTCCTGGAAGCTGTCGCCCCGCGAGTAGAGACCCAAATCCGGAAGCTGGGAAGGAGAATCCGGCTCCTCGCTCAGTCCGTCGTAGTAAAGGTCATCAACATCCACAAACCACTCCGGCCAGAATTTCCGCCGGATTCGCTCACAGTACATGGCCAGATTGATGAACTCACCTGTGCCGAGGGAGCAGTTCATACGCTCAAAACACATGAATAATGTTTATATGATGGTATTCCCATTTAAAAAAAAGCATGACCTATTGACCTCACCTTTGATTAACTGTTCCGGACGCGTTCCAGGGAGAGTCCACATGGCCTGAGCAAGATGACCAAATACAGCAGCATCTACTGTGGAAAGCTTCGGGCCCATTAGATACTTTTTATTGCCTGTGCAAGAAATTATTATTAAACTGGATTATATAAGGCAATGGAAAAAAACAGATTTTTATGTTTTCAGCGACGTTTACATGACAACACTTTTTATGTGTTTTGGCCATTCATTTAAACGAAAACAATGTTTTGTGGGCTTGAAAACACAAACTTTGTGAAACAGACTTTCAAAGTCCGTTATCGTCTCCGTGTAAACTACAAAAACTGTAAATTATGCATAAATACAAGTAACTGACCCTAAACCAAACCCTAACCGCAACTCTATAGTAAGTACATGTAGTTGATTAATATTACTCAGTACTTATTTGAGAAAGTACAATGTAACTACGTCACCTTAAAATAAAGTGTACCCAAAGTATGATCTGGTTTATGGGTTATGCAATAAAAAAAAAAAAAAAACTATTTTCCTACTTAGTGTTTTTGTCTTGTTTTACATTCAAAATAGCAAAAAAATTCTTACATAATTAAATTATTATTATACAAATTATCAAAATGATGTGAGTTTCTGCTTGAAGCAAGACAAAATGTCAATGGGGTAAGAAAATTAATCTTACTTTCACTTTGAATTACCCCCTTAACATCTTAAATCATTATCAAGTTAATGTATCTTGATTTAGGAGTGTTTAGATGTTTGTACTGGAGAACAAGACAAAAATACTAAATAAGAAAAGAAAACTTCAGCTTACTGAGCACTAGAGGGCAGCACAGATCCATTGCTGCATTATTTTGTAACCTGTTACACAAGCTCTGAAATCTCCAGATTGATCTAGAACAAGGATGGGCAAACTCGATCCTGAAGAGCCACTGTCCCGCAGAGTTTTGCTCCAACCCTAATCATCAAACACACCAGAACAAGCTAATAAATGTCTATAGGATTACTAAAAGGCATGTGAGTTTTTATCAGGGTTTGAGCTAAACTCTGCAGGACAGTGTTTGTTCTCTTCCCCAGGACTGAGTTTGCCTATCCCTGATCTAAAATGATCTAGACTAAATCAGTAAAATACCCTAAATCCTTTCAATAAAGCTCACTAACCGTGCCTCAGACATTGAAAACATACCAAGGAGTGTGGCAAGGGTGCGCATGTCTGTCTCCATCAGAGTGTAAACTTCCTCTTTGGAGAAGCGTCCGATCCCGTGTCCGTACATCTCTCTCTTCACGATGCCACCGTTCACCTGACTCAAGATCCACCTGAGCATGTCACTCAGCGGCCCGTTTGTGGCTAACATCTTCTGCGTCTCCTCCACATTGTCCACCCACTGACAGTATGCTATCGTCCTAAAGCAAAACACACAACATATCTCATCTTGATTATCAACACAGTAACCAAAATCTTAATTAACCCTATGGAGCTTACTGTATCATATTTGATACACATATTTCTAAGGCCCCTAAATTATCAACATGATCAAAACAATGCTGAAATACCTGTGTCATGATTCTGCCCTCGTGTCCTTGATTTTCTCTAGTCTTGAGGCAGGATCATGACAGAATCATGTTTTGTGTGCAAGCATATGGTCTTGTGTTTTGAGCCATGTGCTTGTGTTGTCTCGTTACGTTACCCCGCCCCCTTGTTATCCTCGTCTCGTCATTATTGTCTAGTCAGTTTCACCTGTCCTTGTCTAGTCAGCTTCACCTGTCTTTGTCATTAGTGTTCCCTTTTTAATCTCCTTGTGTTTGCTGTCCTGTGCCGGTTCATTGCCTTACGTGCCATGTCTATACCCAGTGAGTACCTTGTCGAGTGTTTTGTCTAAAAGTTGCGATCTTGTAAAAGCCTGTCTTGTTCCTGTTTAGTTTAATGCCAAAGTCTTAGTCTAGTGTGGTTAGTCGTTTACTTTATCTTGTACTGTTTTGCCCCCTCGTGGGTTTTGTTTTCTCTGTTTTCTGTTATAATAAACGTTGTGTGTTTGTATACCGTCTGCGCTTGGGTTCTTCTGCTATCATCATAACAACCTGCCTTGTCTGATTGATAGTTTCTCCTTTTTTAAGCAAGTAAAATGCCTTGTAGTGTAATGGTACATGTGTCTTTTTGCAGTGAACTCCGTACTGATTTTATAAAGTAAAATTAAGAATAACTTCAATATTGTTTTTAATATTCCAAGACGAACACTATCTGGATTGAAGCAAATTAGGTTAACTTTATGCATCCATATTTGTTTAGAAAAATCATGTTAAAATGTGAGAATCAAATATCTTACATCAGATATTTTACATCAGGCCTTTGAGGAATGTTTATTTGTATATCTCTCAAACATCATTGCATTGCGCTGTATTATATGTTTTGACCGCACAATGAAAATAACAGAGATTTGATCATAAAACTAAGCATAACATATCATCTTACTAAGACATATATAGAGTGATAACTGATATTTATTTGCTTATTTTATAAGTAGTCTGCTAAACTGTTATAAAGATCTCACATATTTAGATTTCCATCTACAAGCTTTTGCAATATAAATAACATCAGCATATTTTTGCTCAGTTTTGGCTGAGGTGTTTTTCCTCCTCAAATATGAGCTCCATATTCTCACTATATCATACTTTATGAGGGTTAAATAGCCATGTTCATGTTGGAATCCACCTATATTATGAAAGGTACCTGACCTCTGTCCAGAATATAATGAAGAATTGAAGGTTGTTCAAATACTAGACCATGATGTGGAGGAAAACCAGCTCAGTCTCACCAGTAGAAGTGTTCCTCCACCATTTTGGTGATGGCACGCGAGATGGCTTTCTCCTGAGGACTCAGGCTGGAGTTGAGGTTCACGCCAAGCTTCTCCTCCAGGAAGTCGATGATGAACTCCGTCCCGCACACCTGCTCCTTATTATACGCGATCCAAGGCATCTTCCCTTGAGGAGACAACTTCCCATCGAAATAGTTCTGAGGAGAAAACAGTTTGTAAATCACCAAAACGTCCATCTCTTATTAGAACATAATCTCAGACATCATATTTTGTAACCTGGTAGGGAAGGTCCGCCATGCGCAGGTAGGTTTCTATCTTCAGGCAGAAGGGGGACAGGCTAGGGACTCCAGTTTTGGGTCGGGCAAACTGATGCAGAATGATGGCGTCTTCAGAGTCCAACTCCTGGTCCTTCCTACAGGGCATCAAATATATACTTAATGCACTTACACACACACACACACACAAAATCTGTGTTTCTTCTCTTCCCCAGCTGGCTTCCTAATCTAGTTGTCTAATAAACCTGGCATTGTGTACTACAACGATTGTTGGCCCTTGATGAATGCTTTGTTCTTGTTTTGCAAGTCGCTTTGGATAAAAAAAAAAAAAGCATCTGCTAAATGCATAAGTAAATATAGAAGAGCATCAGAAATGAATGGAGATCAAAGTTCACACGTGTACTAAAACTATTTATATTTTTAAAACAAGTTCATCAAATTCCTAAATTATCAATTTTGTTTCAAAACGCACTAGAAACATCAAGTTCAGAGTTCATTCTCTATCAGCAAGATTCAGTCGCTGTCCACTTTGCTAGTGCTGAAATTCATTGAAGCATCATACTAGTCATTAGCTTCCTCTCTTAAGGTTTGTTCTTATTTATTGAAACTTAAAACAATTAATCATTTGTTGTTATATTTGTTTAATGCATGTCTGAATCAATAGCTTATGTAAATCGAATAACATGTAACCTGAGACGTTTTGCTGAGGACTAACAGCACTGCCATCTCTGCAAAGGTCAGAGAGGAAGCAAAAGCACAGAATTAAACCCAATTCACTATGTCTGATCACTATAATGACGGGTCACTATTTACACAGTCTCACAAGGGGTCAGTCAAGATCATTCTGTCACTTCACAATAACACAAGTAGACATTATCCTCTAGGCCTGCAACCGTGCCCTTGAAATAGCACACATCAACATGTCAACAACATTCATGCTTTAGACGAGGAAATACATAGCATCCTATTCTTGCATCCTGCTCAAAATTCCTTGAGTTGCCAGGTATTTATTCATTCATCCTTCCTCAGTGGAGGAATGAATGGACTGCACTGCACTGTGTTGACTTGTCCAGGATATTAATTTAGTTACTATTTTTTTCTTAAAGCCGTTCATGCCCCACTCACTCCATCCAAGGGCCATAACAATACCTCATAACATATGTCACAATTCCCTCAATTATCTGCAAATGTAGAGGTTTGCAGGTGAACTAAATAAACTAACATACTCTTTACATGTGCTTTATAAACGACATATTTAATAATAATAACGATAGATAGATAGATAGATAGATAGATAGATAGATAGATAGATAGATAGATAGATAGATAGATAGATAGATAGATAGATAGATAGATAGATAGAATCTGCAAATATTCCATAATACCTAATGACAAGCAGCTCGTGTAGCAAATATGCAGCGGCGGCGAGCAGCGCGCCCCCGGTGATGTAGAGCGTTTTCCTCCACCAGGAGTCGGATCCTAACGCAGACATGATCCCTCCGTACTCCTGCAGCGGGTAGGCGATGATGTA